>NC_041385.1:452632998-452649260 GCF_002162155.2 Triticum dicoccoides
ACGGGCACTCGGGGCGGCGCGGCGGCGCGACGGCCAGCGCAGAGCCAGAGGACGGCGGCGGGGTCGCGGGCCGGGAGGCGCGGTGGCGCGGGCTCGCGCGGGCCCTGGATGGGCCCCGCGGGCCACGGCGCGGAGGGACGGCGGCGGGCCACATGGCGCACACGGGTTGGCTGCGGCGGCAGGGCGGACATGTCTGGGCGGCAGGTGGACGTGTCTATCGGCGTGAGGAGGAAGAAGCTAGGGTTGGACTGTGGGATTTTCGGGGGAGAGCATATTTATAGTTTCTGGGAGCTAGGAGAGTCCAAATGGAGCACGGTATTCGCCCACACGATCGTGATCGAACGACCGAGAGCATGGAGTGGGTTAGGATGGGTTTTGGGCCACTTTGGAGGGGTGTTGGGCTGCAACACACGAGGCCTTTTCGGTCCCTCGGTTAACCGTTGGAGTATCAAATGGACTCCAAATGGCACGAAACTTGACAGGCGGTCTACCGGTGCTATACCAAGGCCGCTTGGCAAACCTCGGGCCATTCCGAGAAAGTTTAACACCCGCACACGAAAATAGACAAGAGGGGGACGCCGGAGGGCATAGGAGTGCCAGATTGCAAAACGGACAACGGGGAAAATGCTCGGATGCATGAGACGAACAGGTATGCAGTGCAATGCACATGATGACATGATAAAATGCAAGACGCAAGCAAATGACATTGCAACGACGGTGAATATCTGGCGGACAACTGGCGCATCGAATCCGGGGCGTTACAACACTCCTCCACTAACAAGAGATCTCGTCCCGAGATCTTAGGACCGAGACGGAAGGGAAAAGGGATGATGTGAAACAAGAACTCAGGAGAAGAAGCAAAGAATCGAGAACACTCGAGAAGAAGAGACGATGACGAGAATGACGAGAATCGAAAGCTCACGGAATCAGATAGATTATGAAACCACTCCGGTTAGAACGAGATAGAAAAGGAATAAGACTGAAAGGATTTAGGCAGCACTCCGACTAAAAATGGGAGGAATAGAACAAGAACTTGAGAGGATGGAATGATACTTGATGAAGACATGACACAAAACCTACGGAAAGAATTAAAAGAGTTGAACGAAAAGAACTTAGAAGAAAGGATTGAACAGAGTTGTTGAGAAAATCAACAATGAAAGAATAAGCTTGTTGTGGACTTATAGGTATCATCTCAAGATCATAAGGTGATAACCGGCCACAACTGGAAATGATTGGATAGCTGAGAAGAAAGAAGAAATGCAAAACTCCACTTCAAAAGAATATGGAGATTTAATTGCACTTCGAGATGCAAGAAGAAAAGATACTTGACTCCTCCAGCAAAATCTTAATGAACTCTTGAAGAATGAATTAAATCATGAAGAACCACCATGAAGAACTCCGGTGACAAAAGGAGGTGAGATAGAATGAAGGATGAAAGAATAAGATGAGCCTTGCGGTGATTTAGATGGAGGTTCCGACGAAATGGTCGAGGAAATTTTTAACTCCGGAAAAGAAAAGATGAAAACACTTGGAACTAGAATCTATTCATCAAGAACAAACTCTGAAGGAAGGGATTACTCATGAAATAAGAATAAGATTTGTTGTATGCTTATCCTTCATCAAATTTAATTGATGACAACCGGATTTGGCATGCAACTTATTCTTCTTGAAAAGGATTGAGAAGTGAGATATCGCAGACTTGAGAAGGTCTTCATGAACCACCGGTGGAATTGAAAAGAACGAAAGGATTGAATGATAAGAACGGAAGAGGAATCTTCAACGATCCACCGTGAAAATTAAAACGATCGAAGAGAATAGAACAAATCGCCGGAAAGAATTAGAGCAAGCACGAAGATACTTAAGGAAATTTGGAAACAAGAGAACGAAGAGATCGCGAACTGATTGAAGACTACTTGAAGGAATCACCGGAAGAATATTGAGACGACCGAAAGGGCACAGACATAGAATAATTGGAGAACGAATTCGAAAACTTAGAAGGAAGAAATATTCCAAAAAGATGGCCTCCGGATGATCGAGAGGGAAAGCAACTCCCGAAATGCATCGAATGATTGAAAAGAATTTTCACGATTGAAACAATTTGATGGGATGACTTCGAGCTAGCACCGCGAATCTCCGGTTGATCGGACAAGATTTAGAAGGAACTCTTCTTCGGTCTTCAAAAGACGACGAGAAACACCAGCAAAATCACTGAGATACTCCGGGAGAATGAAAAGCAAAGAGGTTGAGCCAACAATGAAATGATTTGAAATCGATCTTGGAAAGGCATCTGACTGATGAAATTCATTACTTACGTCACACTTGAAAAGAATTTGGAATGACTCCGGGAAATTAGAAGAGTCAGGTAAGATCCTGGGAAAAGACCTGTGGGTTAGGGCCCACTGAGGAGATAACACCGTTGGAAAGGATTGTTCAACAGATAGATGATGCACCGGAACAATTGAAATATTTGAATGAGGTGACAACCTTGAATTAATTAGAACACGGACAAATCTTCTGGGATGTCTTGAACACTCCGGAAGGATAAACTGGCGAGAGGCGAACGAGCAGGGAAAACACTTGAGCCGAGGAAAAGAATGTGATCAAACCGAAAAACTTGAATTGAGTCCACCGGAGAAGAGATGAAGAATGTCGAACGATACGAGAATTCACCGGTTGAAATAATTGAGGGAAGACTGAAGAACCTCCGTACGAATGAAAATTGATGCTCAAAAGAGACTCAGGATCCGGGAAGAAGAGGGTGGGAGGGCGGGAAAACAAAGGCAATTTGGAAGGGGAAACCGACTAATAACTTGAAGAGAAAGCACCAGTTGAAATCATTGAGGAAAGAAGGCAAAGACTTCGCACGAGTAGGATGGATACTCGATTACGGACTCCGGCTCCGAGGAGAAAAGGGTGGGAGGGCGGGAAAGAAAACAACTGGGGACAGAGAAACAACTTCGTTGAGAGCGAACTGAGGATTGAACTAGCAAAAACGGAGAGGGTCGAATCATCTTGACGAGAAATACGCCGGATGAAAAGAGCTGAGAACCAACGAACGGAAACCAACTGTGTGATCCTAAAGAAAATTTGAAAGGGGAAGAGGAGTAATTCAAAACACCTACGTCAAGATTCCGTACCAGAGTGACGAAGGGGTTGAGGAGTAAAAAGAATTCCTACTCTCCGATATAACTAGACTCCGAAAACGGTTTTCTTCTAGACTCAACAACGGCCAAGCTACACGATCAATCAAGGGGGCTCCTAGGGTCGGTCGAGGCTCTGATACCAACTTGTCACGCCCAATATGCGATACTATCCTAAAGAGACTCGAAGGTCCCACCAAGGATAGAACCGCATATTGAAACACTTTTGCAAGGTGGATATCATTACATCAACATTACATAATAGATGGGGATACATACAAGAGGCATACAATGCCACACGAATACAACATCACAATACATAAGAGCATCATCCGACTACAGATGAAACACAAACAGAAACTCAAACGACATCCACCCTGCTAGCCCAGGCTGCCGACCTGGAACCTATCCCCTGATCGAAGAAGAATAAGAAGAAGAAGAAGAACTCCAAAACAACCAAACATCGCTCTCGCGTCATGATCATCGCATAACCTGTACCTGCAACTGTTGTTGTAGTAATCTGTGAGTCACGAGGACTCAGCAATCCCATTACCATGGGTATCAAGACTAGCAAAGCTTAATGGGAAGGAAGGGGTAAAGTGGTGAGGTTGCAGCAGCGACTAAGCATGATATGGTGGCTAACATACGCAAATAAGAGCGAGAAGAGAGCAAAAGGAAGGGTCGTGAAGCTAGCAATGATCAAGAAGTGATCCTGAACTCCTACTTACGTCAAACATAACCCAAAAACCGTGTTTACTTCCCAGACTCCGCCAAAAAGAGACCATCACGACTACACACGCGGTTGATGTGTTTTAATTCGGATCTGGTGTCAAGTTATCTACAACCGGACATTAACAAATTCCCATCTGCCGCATAACCGCGGGCACGGCTTTCAAAAGATTATACCCTGCAAGGGTGTCCCAACTTAGCCCATGATAAGCTCTCGTGGTCAACGAAGGATATACCTTCTCCCAGGAAGACCCGATCAAACTCGGAATCCCGGTTTACAAGACATTTCGACAATGGTAAAACAAGACCAGCAAAGCCACCCGATGCGCCGACAATCCCGATAGGAGCTGCACATATCTCGTTCTCAGGCCAACACCGGATGAGACATCCTACGAGTAAAACCAGACCTCGAGTTTCCCCGAGGGGGCCCTGCAGTCTACTCGGTTCGGACCAACACTTAGACAAGCATTGGCCCGAGGGGACTAAAATAAAGATGACCCTCAAGAGAGCGACTCCCAAGGGAAAACTAGGTGGTGGTGAGGCAAATAGTGAAACCAAGGTTGGGCCTTGCTGGAGGAGTTTTATTCAAAGCGAACTATCAAGGGGGTCCCATAAATCACCCAACCGCGTTAGGGATGCAAAATCCGGGAACATAATACCGATATGACGGAAACTAGGGCGGCAAGAGTGGAACAAAACACCAGGCATAAGGCCGAGTCTTCCACCCTTTACCAAGTATATAGATGCATTAATTAAATAAGAGATATTGTTATATCCCAAATATAATCCTGTCCACCAAGGAGCAATCTTCAACTTCACCTGCAACTAGCAACGCTATAAGAGGGGCTGAGCAAAGCGGTAACATAGCCAAACAACGGTTTGCTAGGAAGGGTGTCAAAGGTTAGAGGTTCATGGCAATTTGGGGAGGCTTGAAGAACAGGTGATAGGAAGCGCAGCATAGCGATGGAACAAAACAACTAGCATAGCAATGATAGTAATGAGATCCAAGGTGACGGTCATCTTGCCTGAAATCCCGCTAGGAAGAAGAACGAGTCCGTGAAGAAGATGAAGCCACGAAGATGAACCAAGCGTAGACGAACGAATCCTCACGATCGCAACAAAACGGGAAACTATCGAGAAGAAGCACACAACATAGTAAACACACCACACATGAACAAGATGTGATGCTCAACCAAGCATGATGCAAGACAAGACTACATGAAGCTACTCATGGCAAGAGATGATGCAAACAAGAGCAACACATCAAGGCAAGTTTAAATGAGGCCGGAAGCAACATATAACAATTCCGGTAGATCCTCATATGCAAATTTCGAAATTGGTCCAGATCTGAATAAACCTTATGTTCAATTTGTTAAATAGCAATTTCAGATGCACCAAGATGATCTACACGAGATTCTAGTCAAGTTACATATAAAGTTCATTTAGTTCGGAGCTACGGCCTAGAAGATATGAGTAAAACAAGTTAAACATGGCATTGAAGCAAAAGGCATACAAACATCAAGAAAACACCTCAAAACAAAGATTCAACATGATAATATGAAGCTACATGCAAAATCAAGCAAGTACCATATAGAGCACACTCAAAACGGAGCAACGGTTCAACACACACACACTATGCAAGTTATAGCAACAATCTGTCCAAAACAGCAACTACGCATATTGCAAGCATCAAAACAATATGCTATAGCACCTTAACATAAAAACAAAAGGCATGGACATGATGTATAGGTAAAGCATAACAAAACATGAACACTGAGCTATCTCCAGAAACTAATAGAACATGCTCAAAAACACATGGCAAGATTGCAAATAATAACAGTTTCAGACTTGGCAGAAATAACATCAGGTTGCAATGTTTAGAGCTATCAAACAACATGTTACAGGAACTTATCATGGCAAACAAAGGCATGGCATGAATATACTAAACCCATAGAACAATAGTCCTTTACTGACCATGAGCCAAAATGGATCAGAAGATATGATGGCACCCATGTAAACATGGCAAGTTATATGACAGATTCATACATGGCAGGAACATCAATAAGTAGGCATGTAGATGAGCTTGTACCACTCACCACAGGGCAATAAATGGCATGAAAAGGAAACCAACAGCAAGAAGACATGTTTGTGAAGCTAAGCATGGCAAGATCATGTTCATAGGGTACATGGATCACTAGCAAAACACATGGCAAAACTGGACATAAAGTTAACAGGCTGACAGCAACATTATTTAGCAATTTGAGAGCATGATAACAACAAGCTACAGCAGGCTATAAATGCAACCAGGGACACGGATGGATAAATCATGACATGTATAACAAAACATCCTTAGTGAACATCTCTAGATTATGCATAGAATAACTTGTAGCAGCAGGTTTACATAGCATCACGAAATAACACATTCAGCCTAGCAAAACAGTAATAGCAAGTACACTACTTCACGAGCTCGATTCACTCACCACAAGTCATTGCATGACAAGATAATCATAGCATCAGCAATAAGACATGTTTATGAAACTAACCAAGGCAAGAAGAAGTTCATAGCATGCAAGGATCAACTACAACAACCTTGGCAAAATTGAATAACATGTAAACAATCTGCCAGGAAACATTTTATAGCAAAAGTAGAGCAATAAAATGACATGCTAGACTACTCCATAATTGCAAACAGGGTTATTAATGGATAGATCATAACCATATGTTCAAAACATCCTTACTGAAGTATCTCAAAATATGCATGGATCTCCCTGTAGCATCAAGTTTACATGGCATCAAAATAACAGCAGAACAGGGACTAAAATCAGCAACATCACGAAGCCTAGTTTGCATGCTTGTGCTAGTCACCACATTGATCACAAAAATATATGGCAAGCACCTCTGTAAATATGGCATGATGTAGTTCAAAACACATTTAGACATCAACCTCATAGGATGCACACATCAAACATGGCAAAATGACAATTGAGCATGTTCTGTTAACAGACAGCAGATAACAACATATAGCACTCTTGCAACGATGATTCAGGCATCAAGATGGACTCAAATGAACATGTTACAATGTAATTAAATGTAGAGCATCTCTCAATGAACATTTCAATATATAGCATGCACAAAACAGAGCAGTATGCAACAAGTTATGGCATGATGAACAGGGGCATACAATGTTGCAGAAACAGGGTCTTAGCAGATTTTACCTCCGCAAAAGTCAACGCGGGACGGAGGGATCCGGGATGCGGGGATGCCGCGTTTGGTTGGTTGCATGGTTGGATCTGGTCCACCCCGCTGCGGATCTGGCTCCGGCGAGCTCCGGTGAGGGCATGGAAGCCGAGGCGGCGGCTGATAACTCCGGCGACGAGCAGGGAGGTCGGGGAGGTCCGGCGGACGGCTGGGTCCCTCGGACCCAGACGATGGCGGGCCGGTCCTAGCCGGGGGCGAGGAAGAGGTGGCGGGGCGGCGAGCTTCTCCGGCGAGGGCCGGCGAAGGCGGCGGGGATCTTCGGCGGCCGGCTCGGGTCGAAGGAAGGAGGCGGGCGAAGCGCGGAGGCGGGGGTCGGCGGCGGCGCGACGGCGGCCCAGGCCGGCGCGGGCGGCAATGCGGAGGCCGGCGGAGGCAGCGGCGGGCACTCGGGACGGCGCGGCGGCGCGACGGCCAGCCTGGAGCCAGAGGACGGCGGCGGGGTCGCGGGCCGGGAGGCGCGGCGGCGCGGGCTCACGCGGGCCTTGGGTGGGCCTCGCGGGCCGCGGCGCGGAGGGACGGCGGCGGGCCACATGGCGCGCACGGGTTGGCTGCGGCGGCAGGGCAGACATGTCCGGGCGGCGGGTGGACGTGTCCGTTTGCGTTAGGAGGAAGAAGCTACGGTTGGACTGCGGGATTTTCGGGGGAGGGCATATTTATAGTTTCTGGGAGCTAGGAGAGTCCAAATGGAGCACGGTTTTCGCCCACACGATCGTGATCGAAAGACCGAGAGCATGGAGTGGGTTAGGATTGGTTTTGGGCCACTTTGGAGGGGTGTTGGGCTGCAACACACACGAGGCCTTTTCGGTCCCTCGGTTAACCATTGGAGTATCAAACGGACTCCAAATGGCACAAAACTTGACGGGCGGTCTACCGGTGCTATACCAAGGCCTCTTGGCAAACCTCGGGACATTCCGAGAAAGTTTAACACCCGCACACGAAAAGAGACAAGAGGGGGACGCCGGAGGGCATAGGAGTGCTGGATTGTAAAACGGACAACGGGGAAAATGCTCGGATGCATGAGACGTACAGGTATGCAATGCAATGCACATGATGACATGATAAAATGCAACACGCAAGAAAATGACATGGCTACGACGGAGAATATCTGGCGGACACCTGGTGCATCGAATCTGGGGCGTTACACCTGGATTACTTTGGTACCTCCCTGCTAGACTTATAGCAAGGCACACATCAGGTCTGGTACACAGCATTGCATAGATGATAGAGCCTATGGCTGAAGCATAGGGAACATCTTTCATCTTCTCTCTATCTTCTGCATTGGTCGGGCATTGAGTCTTACTCAACTTCATACCTTGTAACACAGGCAAGAACCCTTTCTTTGCTTGATCCATTTTGAACTTCTTCAAAACTTTGTCAAGGTATGTGCTTTGTGAAAATCCAATTAAGCGTCTTGATCTATCTCTATAGATCTTGCCCAATATGTAAGCAGCTTCACCGAGGTCTTTCATTGAAAAAACTCTTATTCAAGTATCCCTTTATGCTATCCAGAAATTCTATATCATTTCCAATCAGTAATATGTCATCCACATATAATATCAGAAATGCTACAGAGCTCCCACTCACTTTCTTGTAAATACAAGCTTCTCCAAAAGTCTGTACAAAACCAAATGCTTTGATCACGCTATCAAAGCGTTTATTCCAACTCCGAGAGGCTTGCACCAGTCCATAAATGGATCGCTGGAGCTTGCACACTTTGTTAGCTCCCTTTGGATTGACAAAACCTTCCGGTTGCATCATATACAACTCTTCTTCCAGAAATCCATTCAGGAATGCAATTTTGACATCCATTTGCCAAATTTCATAATCATAAAATGCGGCAATTGCTAACATGAGGGATCACTACGGGTGAGAAGGTCTCATCGTAGTCGATCCCTTGAACTTGTCAAAAACCTTTCGCAACAAGTCGAGCTTTGTAGACAGTAACATTACCGTCGGCATCAGTCTTCTTCTTGAAGATCCATTTATTCTCAATTGCTTGTCGATCATCGGGCAAGTCAACCAAAGTCCATACTTTGTTCTGCCAGACGTTCACAACATCTGGTGTTGCTCCTACAGCAGGTCTGGCACCCAGCGGTGCTTCCAGGACGTAATTCTTCTGTGCAGCAATGAGGATAATCCTCAAGTTACGGACCCAGTCCGTGTAATTGCTACCATCATCTTTCAACTTTGCTTTCTCAAGGAACGCATTAAAATTCAACGGAACAACAGCACGGGCCATCTATCTACAATCAACATAGACAAGCAAGACACTATCAGGTACTAAGTTCATGATAAATTTAAGTTCAATTAATCATATTACTTAGGAACTCCCACTTAGATAGACATCCCTCTAATCCTCTAAGTGATCACGTGACCCAAATCAACTAAACCATGTCCGATCATCACATGAGATGGAGTAGTCTCAATGGTGAACATCACTATGTTGATCATATCTACTATATCATTCATGCTCGACCTTTCGGTCTCCGTGTTCCGAGGCCATATCTGTTATATGCTAGGCTCGTCAAGTTTAACCTAAGTATTCCACGTGTGCAACTGTTTTGCACCCGTTGTATTCGAACGTAGAGCCTATCATGTTGGGGAACGTTGCAGAAAACAAAAATTTTCCTACTCGTTTCACCAAGATCATCTAGGAGTTCATCTAGCAACGAGTGATTAGATGCATCTACATACCTTTGTAGATCGCGCACGGAAGCGTTCAAAAGAACGGTGATGATGTAGTCGTACTCGACGTGATCCAAATCACCGATGACCAGCGCCGAACGGACGGCACCTCCGCGTTCAACACACGTACGGGATGGGAGACGTCTCCTCCTTCTTGATCCAGCAAGGGGGAAGGAGAGGTTGATGAAGATCCAGCAGCACGATGGCGTGGTGGTGGATGCAGGGCGTCACAGCAGCAGGGCTTCGCCGAGACTACGAGGGAGAGACGTAACGGGGAGATGGAGGCGCCAGGGGCTGGTGTGAAATCCCTCCTCTCCCCCCCACTATATATAGGGGTGCCAGGGGGGAGCCGGCCCTAGTAGATGGCATCTACTAGGGGGGGCGGCGGCCAAGGGGAGGTTTCCCTCCCCCCCAAGGCACCTAGGGGTGCCTTCCACCACATGGACTCTTCCATGGTGGAAACCCTAGGCGCATGGGCCTATAGGGGCTGGTGCCCTTGGCCCATCTAGGCCAAGGCGCACTCCCTACAGCCCATGTGGCCCCCCGGGACAGGTGGCCCCACCCGGTGGACCCCCGGGACCCTTCCGGTGGTCCCGGTACAATACCGATAACCCCGAAACTTGTCCCGATGCCCGAAATAGCACTTCCTATATATAATTATTTACCTCCAGACCATTCCGGAACTCCTCGTGACGTACGGGATCTCATCCGGGACTCCGAACAACATTCGGGTTTCTGCATATACATATCTTCATAACCCTAGCGTCACCGAACCTTAAGTGTGTAGACCCTACGGGTTCGGGAGACAAGCAGACATGACCGAGACGACTCTCCGGTCAATAACCAACAGCGGGATCTGGATACCCATGTTGGCTCCCACATGCTCCACGATGATCTCATCGGATGAACCACGATGTCGAGGATTTAATCAATCCCGTACGCTATTCCCTTTGTCTATCGATATGTTACTTGCCCGAGATTCGATCGTCGGTATCCCAATACCTCGTTCAATCTCGTTACCGGCAAGTCACTTTACTCGTACCGTAATGCATGATCCCGTGACCAGACACTTGGTCACTCTGAGCTCATTATGATGATGCATTACCGAGTGGGCCCAGTGATACCTCTCCGTCATACGGAGTGACAAATCCCAGTCTTGATCCATGTCACCCAACAGACACTTTCGGAAATACCCGTAGTCTACCTTTATAGTCACCCAGTTACGTTGTGACGTTTGGCATACCCAAGGCACTCCTACGGTATCCGGGAGTCACACGATCTCGTGGTCTAAGGAAAAGATACTTTGACATTAGAAAACTCTAGCAAACGAACTATACGATCTTGTGCTATGTTTAGGATTGGGTCTTTGTCCATCACATCATTCTCCCAATGATGTGATCTTGTTATCAATGACATCTAGCGTCCATAGTCAGGAAACCATGACTATTTGTTGATCAACGAGCTAGTCAACTAGAGGCTCACTAGGGACAGCTTGGTGTCTGTTATTCACACATGTATTACGATTTCCGGATAACACAATTATAGCATGAATAAAGACAATTATCATGAACAAGGAAATATAATAATAATGCTTTTATTATTGCCTCTAGGGCATATTTCCAACAGTCTCCCACTTGCACTAGAGTCAATAATCTAGTTACATTGTGATGAATCGAACACCCATGGAATTCTGGTGTTGATCATGTTTTGCTCTAGGGAGAGGTTTAGTCAACGGATCTGCTACATTCAGGTCCGTATGTACTTTACAAATCTCTATGTCTCCATCTTGAACATTTTCACGAATGGATTTGAAGCGACGCTTGATGTGCCTTGTCTTCTTGTGAAACCTGGGCTCCTTGGCAAGTGCAATAGCTCCAGTGTTGTCACAGAAGAGCTTGATCGGCCCCGACGCATTGGGTATGACTCCTAGGTCGGTGATGAACTCCTTCACCCATATTGCTTCATGTGCTGCCTCTGAGGCTGCCATGTACTCCGCTTCACATGTAGATCCCGCCACGACGCTTTGCTTGCAACTGCACCAGCTTACTGCCCCACCATTCAAAATATACACGTATCCGGTTTGTGACTTAGAGTCATCCAGATCTGTGTCGAAGCTAGCGTCGATGTAACCCTTTACGACGAGCTCTTCGTCACCTCCATAAACAAGAAACATTTCCTTAGTCCTTTTCAGGTACTTCAGGATATTCTTGACCGCTGTCCAGTGTTCCTTGCCGGGATTACTTTGGTACCTTCCTACCAAACTGACGGCAAGGTTAACATCAGGTCTGGTACACAGCATGGCATACATAATAGAACCTATGGCTGAGGCATAGGGGATGACGCTCATCTCTTCTATATCTTCTGCCGTGGTCGGACATTGAGCTGAGCTCAATTTCATACCTTGTAACACAGGCAAGAACCCCTTCTTGGATTGATCCATATTGAACTTCTTCAATATCTCATCAAGGTATGTGCTTTGTGAAAGACCTATGAGGCGTCTCGATCTATCTCTATAGATTTTGATTCCTAATATATAAGCAGCTTCTCCAAGGTCCTTCATTGAAAAACTTTTATTCAAGTAGGCCTTGATGCTGTCCAAGAGTTCTATATCATTTCCCATCAACAGTATGTCATCTACATATAATATGAGAAATGCTACAGAGCTCCCACTCACTTTCTTGTAAACGCAGGCTTCTCCATAAGTCTGTGTAAACCCAAACGCTTTGATCATCTCATCAAAGCGAATGTTCCAACTCCGAGATGCTTGCACCAGCCCATAAATCGAGCGTTGGAGCTTGCACACTTTGTCAGCATTCTTAGGATCGACAAAACCTTCCGGCTGTATCATATACAATTCTTCCTTAAGGAAACCATTAAGGAATGCCGTTTTGACGTCCATTTGCCATATTTCGTAATCATAGAATGCGGCAATTGCTAACATGATTCGGACGGACTTCAGCTTCGCTACCGGTGAGAAAGTCTCATCATAGTCAACCCCTTGAACTTGTCGATAACCCTTAGCGACAAGCCGAGCTTTATAGATGGTCACATTACCATCCGCGTCTGTCTTCTTCTTAAAGATCCATTTATTTTCTATGGCTCGCCGCTCAATGGGCAAGTCAGTCAAAGTCCATACTTTGTTTTCATACATGGATCCTATCTCGGATTTCATGGCTTCTAGCCATTTGTCGGAATCCGGGCCCGCCATCGCTTCTTCATAGTTCGAAGGTTCACCATTGTCTAACAGCATGATTTCCAAGACAGGGTTGCCGTACCACTCTGGTGCGGAACGTGTCCTTGTGGACCTTCGAATTTCAGTAGGGGCTTGATCAGAAGTATCTTGATCATTAACTTCCTCTCTAGTCGGTGCAGGCACCTCAGGAACATTTTCTTGAGTTGCGCCATTTTCCGGTTCAAGAGGTAATACTTCATCGAGCTCTACTTTCCTCCCACTTACTTCTTTCGAGAGAAACTCTTTCTCCAGAAAGGACCCATTCTTGGCAACAAAGATCTTGCCTTCGGATCTGAGGTAGAAGGTGTACCCAATAGTTTCTTTTGGGTATCCTATGAAGACGCATTTTTCCGACTTGGGTTCGAGCTTTTCAGGTTGAAGTTTCTTGACATAAGCATCGCATCCCCAAACTTTTAGAAACGACAGCTTAGGTTTCTTCCCAAACCATAATTCATACGGTGTCGTCTCAACGGATTTCGACGGAGCCCTATTTAAAGTGAACGCGGCAGTCTCTAAAGCATAGCCCCAAAAGGATAGCGGTAAATCGGTAAGAGACATCATAGATCGCACCATATCTAATAGAGTGCGATTACGACGTTCGGACACACCATTGCGCTGAGGTGTTCCAGGCGGCGTGAGTTGTGAAACTATTCCACATTTTCTTAAGTGTGTGCCAAACTCGTGACTCAAGTATTCTCCTCCACGATCTGATCGTAGAAACTTGATTTTCCTGTCACGTTGATTTTCAACCTCACTCTGAAATTCCTTGAACTTTTCAAAGGTTTCAGACTTGTGTTTCATTAAGTAGATATACCCATACCTACTTAAATCATCAGTGAGGGTGAGAACATAACGATAGCCACCGCGAGCCTCAACACTCATCGGACCGCACACATCAGTATGTATGATTTCCAATAAGTCGGTTGCTCGCTCCATTGTTCCTGAGAACGGAGTCTTGGTCATTTTACCCATAAGGCATGGTTCGCACGTGTCAAATGATTCATAATCAAGAGACTCTAAAAGTCCATCAGCATGGAGCTTCTTCATGCGTTTGACACCTATGTGACCAAGGCGGCAGTGCCACAAGTATGTGGGACTATCATTATCAACCTTACTTCTTTTGGTACTCACATTATGAACATGTGTAGCATCACGTTCGAGATTCATAAAGAATAAACCATTTACCATTGAGCATGACCATAAAACATATCTCTCATAAAAATGGAACAACCATTATTCTCAGATTTAAAAGAGTAGCCATCTCGAATTAAACGAGATCCCGATACAATGTTCATGCTCAAAGCTGGCACTAAATAACAATTATTAAGGTTTAAAACTAATCCCGAAGGGAGATGCAGAGGTAGCGTGCCGACGGCGATCACATTGACCTTGGAACCATTCCCGACGCGCATCGTCACCTCGTCCTTTGCCAGTTTCCGCTTATTCCGCAGCCCCTGCTTTGAGTTACAAATGTGAGCAACTGCACTGGTATCAAATACCCAGGAGCTACTACGGGCACTAGTAAGGTACACATCAATTACATGTATATCACATATACCTTTTGTTTTGCCGGCCTTCTTATCCGCTAAGTACTTAGGGCAGTTCCGCTTCCAGTGACCGCTTCCCTTGCAATAAAAGCACTCAGTCTCGGGCTTGGGTCCATTCTTTGGCTTCTTCCCGGCAGCTTGCTTGCCGGGCGCGGCAACCTCCTTGCCGTCCTTCTTGAAGTTCTTTTTACCCTTGCCTTTCTTGAACTTAGTGGTTTTATTGACCATCAACACTTGATGTTCCTTCCTGACTTCTACCTCCGCTGATTTCAGCATAGCAAATACTTCAGGAATGGTCTTTTCCATCCCCTGCATATTGAAGTTCATCACAAAACTCTTGTAGCTTGGTGGAAGCGACTGGAGGATTCTGTCAATGACCGCATCATCCAGGAGATTAACTCCCAGCTGAGTCAAGCGGTTATGCAACCCAGACATAGTGAGTATGTGCTCACTGACAGAACTGTTTTCCTCCATCTTACAGCTGAAGAATTTGTCGGAGACTTCATATCTCTCGACCCGGGCATGAGCTTGGAAAACCATTTTCAGCTCTTCGAACATCTCATATGCTCCATGTCTCTCAAAACGCTTTTGGAGCCCCGGCTCTAGGCTGTAAAGCATGCCGCACTGAACGAGGGAGTAGTCATCGAAACGTGCCTGCCAAGCGTTCATAACATCTTGTTCTGCAGGGAGAACGGGTGCGTCACCAAGCGGTGCTTGTAGGACATAATCTTTCTTGGCAGCTATGAGGACGATCCTCAGGTTCCGGACCCAGTCCGTATAGTTGCTGCCATCGTCTTTCAGCTTGGTTTTCTCTAGGAACGCGTTGAAGTTGAGGACTACGTTGGCCATTTGATCTACAAGACATATTGCAAAGATCTTAGACTAAGTTCATGATAATTAAGTTCAACTAATCAAATTATTAGTGAACTCCCACTTAGATTAGACATCCCTCCAGTCATCTAAGTATTACATGATCCGAGTTAACTAGACCGTGTCCGATCATCACGTGAGACGGACTAGTCAACATCGGTGAACATCTTCATGTTGATCGTATCTTCTATACGACTCATGCTCGACCTTTCGGTCTTCTGTGTTCCGAGGCCATGTCTGTACATGCTAGGCTCGTCAAGTCAACCTAAGTGTTTGCATGTGTAAATCTGTCTTACACCCGTTGTATGTGAACGTCTGAATAAAACACCCGATCATCACGTAGTGTTTTGAAACAGCGAACTGTCGCAACGGTGCACAGTTAGGGGGAACACTTCTTGAAATTATTGTGAGGGATCATCTTATTTACTACCGTCGTTCTAAGTAAACAAGATGCAAAACATGATAAACATCACATGCAATCAAATAATAAATGTGACATGATATGGCCAATATCACATAGCTCCTTTGATCTCCATCTTGGGGCTCCATGATCATCTTGTCACCGGCTTGACACCATGATCTCCATCATCATGATCTCCATCATCGTGTCTCCATGAAGTTGCTCGCCAACTATTACTTCTACTACTATGGCTAACGCGTTTAGCAATAAAGTAAAGTAATTTACATGGCGTTTCTTGATGACACGCAGGTCATATAAAAGAATAAAGACAACTCCTATGGCTCCTGCCGGTTGTCATACTCATCGACATGCAAGTCGTGAATCCTATTACAATAGCATGA
>NC_041385.1:452649369-452685403 GCF_002162155.2 Triticum dicoccoides
CAAGAACGTTTTCTTACCTACGTTAAAGCCACAACGTGATTTGTCAACTTCTATTTACCCTTCATAAGGACCCTGTTCATCGATTCCGCTCCAACTAAAGTAGGAGAGACAGACACCCGCCAGCCACCTTATGCAACTAGTGCATGTTAGTCGGTGGAACCGGTCTCACGTAAGCGTACGTGTAAGGTTGGTCCGGGCCGCTTCATCCCACAATACCGCTGAAGCAAGAAAGGACTAGTAATGGCAAGAAAGTTGACAAATCTACGCCCACAACAAATTGTGTTCTACTCGCGCAAGAAGAACTACGCATAGACCTAGCTCATGATGCCACTGTTGGGGAACGTTGCAGAAAACAAAAAATTTCCTACTCGTTTCACCAAGATCATCTAGGAGTTCATCTAGCAACGAGTGATTAGATGCATCTACATACCTTTGTAGATCGCGCACGGAAGCGTTCAAAAGAACGGTGATGATGTAGTCATACTCGAGTGATCCAAATCACCGATGACCAGCGCCGAACGGACGGCACGTCCGCGTTCAACGCACGTACGGGACGGGAGACGTCTCCTCCTTCTTGATCCAGCAAGGGGGAAGGAGAGGTTGATGAAGATCCAGCAGCACGACGGTGTGGTGGTGGATGCAGGGCGTCACAGCAGCAGGGCTTCGCCGAGACTACGAGGGAGAGACGTAACGGGGAGATGGAGGCGCCAGGGGCTGGTGTGAAATCCCTCCTCTCCCCCCCACTATATATAGGGGTGCCAGGGGGGGCGCCGGCCCTAGTAGATGGCATCTACTAGGGGGGGCGGCGGCCAAGGGGAGGTTTCCCTCCCCCCCCCCCCAAGGCACCTAGGGGTGCCTTCCACCACATGGACTCTTCCATGGTGGAAACCCTAGGCGCATGGGCCTATAGGGGCTGGTGCCCTTGGCCCATCTAGTCCAAGGCGCACTCCCTACAGCCCATGTGGCCCCCCGGGACAGGTGGCCCCACCCGGTGGACCCCCGGGACCCTTCCGGTGGTCCCGGTACAATACCGATAACCCCGAAACTTGTCCCGATGCCCGAAATAGCACTTCCTATATATAATTCTTTACCTCGGGACCATTCCGGAACTCCTCGTGACGTCCGGGATCTCATCCGGGACTCCGAACAACATTTGGGTTTCTGCATATACATATCTTCATAACCCTAGCGTCACCGAACCTTAAGTGTGTAGACCCTACGGGTTCGGGAGACAAGCAGACATGACCGAGACGACTCTCCGGTCAATAACCAACAGCGGGATCTGGATACCCATGTTGGCTCCCACATGCTCCACGATGATCTCATCGGATGAACCACGATGTCGAGGATTTAATCAATCCCGTACGCTATTCCCTTTGTCTATCGATATGTTACTTGCCCGAGATTCGATCGTCGATATCCCAATACCTCGTTCAATCTCGTTACCGGCAAGTCACTTTACTCGTACCGTAATGCATGATCCCGTGACCAGACACTTGGTCACTCTGAGCTCATTATGATGATGCATTACCGAGTGGGCCCAGTGATACCTCTCCGTCATACGGAGTGACAAATCCCAGTCTTGATCCATGTCACCCAACAGACACTTTCGGAAATACCCGTAGTGTACCTTTATAGTCACCCAGTTACGTTGTGACGTTTGGCATACCCAAGGCACTCCTACGGTATCCGGGAGTCACACGATCTCATGGTCTAAGGAAAAGATACTTTGACATTAGAAAACTCTAGCAAACGAACTATACGATCTTGTGCTATGTCTAGGATTGGGTCTTTGTCCATCACATCATTCTCCCAATGATGTGATCTCGTTATCAATGACATCTAGTGTCCATAGTCAGGAAACCATGACTATCTGTTGATCAACGAGCTAGTCAACTAGAGGCTCACTAGGGACAGGTTGGTGTCTGTTATTCACACATGTATTACGATTTCCGGATAACACAATTATAGCATGAATAAAGACAATTATCATGAACAAGGAAATATAATAATAATGCTTTTATTATTGCCTCTAGGGCATATTTCCAACATATCACACCCGATCATCACGTGGTGTCTCAGCACGAAGAACTTTCGCAACGGTGCATACTCAGGGAGAACACTTACACTTTGATAATTTAGTGAGGGATCATCTTATAATGCTACCATCAATCAAAGCAAGATGAGATGCATAAAAGATAAACATCACATGCAATCAATATAAGTGATATGATATGACCATCATCATCTTATGCTTGTGATCTCCATCTTCGAAGCACCGTCATGATCACCATCGTCACCGGCACGACACCTTGATCTCCATCGTAGCATCGTTGTCGTCTCGCCAATCTTATGCTTCTACGACTATCGCTACCGCTTAGTGATAAAGTAAAGCATTACAGGGCGATTGCATTGCATACAATAAAGCGACAACCATATGGCTCCTGCCAGTTGCCGATAACTTGGTTACAAAACATGATCATCTCATACAATAAAATTTAGCATCATGTCTTGACCATATCACATCACAGCATGCCGTTCTCTACTTTGTTGTTGCAAATTTTACGTGGCTGCTACGGGCTAAGCAAGAACCGTTCTTACCTAAGCATCAAAACCACAACGATAGTTTGTCAAGTTGGTGCTATTTTAACCTTCACAAGGACCGGGCATAGCCATACTCGGTTTAACTAAAGTGAGAGAGACAGACACCCGCCGGTCACCTTTAAGCAACTAGTGCTCGTGGCGGTGAAACCAGTCTCGCATAAGCGTACGCATAATGTCGGTCCGGGCCGCTTCATCTCACAATACCGCTGAACCAAAGTATGACATGCTGGTAAGAAGTATGACTTATATTGCCCACAACTCACTTGTGTTCTACTCGTGCATATGACATCTACGCATAAAACCAGGCTCGGATGCCACTGTTGGGGAACGTGGTAATTTCAAAAAAATTCCTATGCACACGCAAGATCATGGTGATGCATAGCAACGAGAGGGGAGAGTGTTGTCTACGTACCCTCGTAGACCGAAAGCGGAAGCGTTAGCACAACGTGGTTGATGTAGTCGTACGTCTTCACGATCCGACCGATCAAGTACCGAACGTACGGAACCTCCGTGTTCAGCACACGTTCAGCCCGATAACGTCCCCCGAACTCCGATCCAGCCGAGTGTTGAGGGAGAGTTTTGTCAGCACGACGGTGTGGTGACGATGATGATGTTCTACCAACGCAGGGCTTCGCCTAAGCACCGCTACAGTATTATCCAGGTGGACTATGGTGGAGGGGGGCACCGCACACGGCTAAAAGATCAAACGATCTATTGTTGTGTCTCTAGGGTGCCCCCCTGCCCCCGTATATAAAGGATCAAGGGGGGTGCGGCTGGCCAAGGGGAGAGGCGCGCCGGGAGGAGTCCTACTCCCACCGGGAGTAGGACTCCCCCCTCCCTTTCCTAGTTGGATTAGGACTTGGGAGGGGGAAGGAGGAGGGAGAGAGAAAGGAAGGGGGGGCGCCGCCCCCTATCCTTGTCCTATTCGGACTAGGGGGAGGGGCGCGCGGCCCAGCCCTGGCCGACTCTCCTCTTCTCCGTAAAGGCCCACTAAGGCCCATTAACCTCCCGGGGGGTTTCGGTAACCTCTCGGTACTCCGGTAAAATTCCGATTTCACCAGGAACACTTCCGATATCCAAACATAGGCTTCCAATATTTCAATCTTCATGTCTCGACCATTTCGAGACTCCTCATCATGTCCGTGATCACATCCGGGACTCCGAACAACCTTCGGTACATCAAAACATATAAACTCATAATATAAATGTCATCGTAACGTTAAGCGTGCGGACCCTACGGGTTTGAAAACTATGTAGACATGATCGAGACACATCTCCGGTCAATAACCAATAGCAGAACCTGGATGCTCATATTGGTTCCCACATATTCTATGAAGATCTTTATCGGTCAGACCGCATAACAACATACGTTGTTCCCTTTGTCATCGGTATGTTACTTGCCCGAGATTCGATCGTCAGTATCTCAATACCTAGTTCAATCTCGTTACCGGCAAGTCTCTTTACTTGTTCCGTAATACATCATCCCGCAACTAACTCATTAGTTGCAATGCTTGCAAGGCTTAAGTGATGTGTATTACCGAGAGGGCCCAGAGATACCTCTTCGACAATTGGAGTGACAAATCCTAATCTCGAAATATGCCAACCCAACATGTACCTTCGGAGACACCTGTAGAGCACCTTTATAATCACCTAGTTACGTTGTGACGTTTGGTAGCACACAAAGTGTTCCTCCGGTAAACGGGAGTTGCATAATCGCATAGTCATAGGAACATGTATAAGTCATGAAGAAAGCAACAGCAACATACTAAACAATCATGTTCTAAGCTAACAGAATGGGTCATGTCAATCACATCATTCTACTAATGATGTGATCCCGTTAATCTAATGACAACTCATGTCTATGTCTAGGAAACATAACCATCTTTGATTAATGAGCTAGTCAAGTAGAGGCATACTAGTGACAAACTGTTTGTCTATGTATTCACACATGTATTATGTTTACGATTAATACAATTCTAGCATGAATAATAAACATTTATCATGATATAAGGAAATAAATAATAAATTTATTATTGCCTCTACGGCATATTTCCTTCAGTACGTCTAGTACCACTAGTTTGGTGCGTGTGACCTATACCTGCCATCACTTTAAGTCTCATTTTCGAAGCGCAACTACCTTTCATAGTACATATTTTTTTCACGCATTTATCCTCCTATATGTACTCCTCTATTTCCACTTGTTCCCTTTCGTCGACATGTGGGACATAGAGCATCTGGGTCGTAGTGCATGAACGACTTGGAGCATATGCAACCATGCCGGCGTACTTTACATTTCAGACCTCACAAATTACATGCAAACCCCCCATAGAAGAATAAATAAATGAATGAATTACTACATGCAAACAAGATTATTTTCATAGAAACCGGAGCATGTTCATTAAATTTTGGACATAACACATTTGTAAAAAATGATCGGACCTAAACTAGTCTAAGGGCCTCTTTGATTCGCAGGAACTAAAAACACATGAATGGGGAAAGTATAATGGCAATGAACCGAGACGAGGAGGAAGAGGAGCACTACTGTACATGCTACAGACTAAACTGTAGCACATTGTTTTTATGGACATATCACTATATTTTTTTCTATGGCCTATTGCCTACTGGTTCACTGGGCTACCGTGGCTCACACTCCTCTGACGTGAGTAGTAGTACTAGTATATACACTATATATACTGCGTGATTCTTTGCTCCTTCTTGAAAGTGCTAGTTATCGACTAGAGGGGGGGTGAATAGGCGATTTTTATCTAAGTCTTCAAAACATGGAAGTTTCAAAGGCAAACAATAGAAATGACCTAATTGATATGCAGTGGAAGATAAACTACAACAAGCAAGCCATAGTCAAGTATGCAATAGCGTTAACGTACAAACACTAATAGCAGCTAGGTAGTAGGATCAAGATGGAAGATAGTATGAAGCCAATCAACAATAGTAGTCAAGCAATGAAGTCAATCAGATAAGACAGATAGGCAATGACTTCACGAAGGCAAACTCAAAGTAAAGGAGGGAAGAGATAGAACCAGTCGCTTGTTGAAGACACAGGATTTGTTGGACCAGTTCCAGTTGCTGTGACAACTGTACGTCTGGTTAGGGAGGCTGAGATTTAACTCAGAAGACCGTGTCTTCACCTTATTCCCCTTGAGCTAAGGACACCCAGTCCTCGCCCAATCACTCTGGTAAGTCTTCAAGGTAGACTTCCAAACCTTCACAAACTTCGTTCACCCGGCAATCCACAATGACTCTTGGATGCTCAGAACGCGACGCCTAACCGGCTGGAGGATACACAGTCCTCAAGTGTAATAAGTCTTCAGGTCACACAGACAGAAAGACTTCAGTGATGCCTAACACTCTTTGGCTCTGGGTGTTTGGGCTTTGTCCTCGCAAGGATTTCTCTCTCTCAAATGCTTTGAGGTGGGTTACTCTCAAAATGACAAAAGCCGTAAACTAACTCTGAGCAGCCACCAATGTATGGTGTACGGGGTGGGCTATTTATAGCCACAAGGCAACCCGACCTGATTTGTCCGAAATGACCCTGGGTCACTAAGGAACTAACACATGTTCCAACGGTCAGATTTCAAACACACACAGCAACTTTACTTGGGCTACAAGCAAAGCTGACTCATCCAGCTCTGGATAAGATTTGCTCTCATTGTCTTCGCTCGAAGACATAGGATTTGGGTTGAGCATCACTTCAGTCACTCTGACTTAGTTCACTTGGACCCCACATAACAGTACGGTGGTTCCTATGACTCAACAAAGAAGAAAAGGAAACAACGAAACCACACAGTCTTCGCGCTCCATAGTCTTCACGCAATGTCTTCTCATGTCATAGTCTTCAATATGAATATCTACTCATACCACCATTGTCTTCAATGTCTTCATACATTTTTAGGGGTCATCTCCGGTAGGTAAACCGAATCAATGAGGGACACTACCTGCGTTATCCTGCAATTCTCACAAACGCATTAGTCCCTCAACCAACTTTGTCGTCAATACTCCAAAACCAACTAGGGGTGGCACTAGATGCACTTACAATCTCCCCCTTTTTGGTGATTGATGACAAACTGGTTGAAGTTTTCAACGGGGATAAAGTATGTGAAATTGTAAAGGATAGGAATTGTCTTCATAAGTAGCAAGGGCTCCCCCTGAAGATGTGCATATAAGTAATTTTGCTTTTGGAATGCAAATGCACATGGCAGGTTGTACTTGTGGAGATCCACTTAAACTTATGAAGATAATTCATCATGCATGAAATGATATAGCAAATAGGATGACATGCATAATGAAAAATGGACGTCTGCAGGATGATCTAAGTGCGGAATTTATCATCGCATCACAGCAAAGCAAATAAGTAGCAGACGACCATCAAGTTTAGGTGTTACAACTCAAAGAACCAAATGTTTTAAAAAGCAAGAGTTGTAAGCACGAGGCAAAATATAATGCAACCGCCCATATGAACCCGCTTGAAGACTATCAACTCATATGCTTCTCCCCCTTTTGTCAGTAATGACTAAAAAGGTTTGAAGACATAGAGCATCTACTCGTCCTCATGAGGAGTAGTTGAAGCAGCAGGGTTGTCGTTGTCGTTTGGCGGTGCAGATGAACTTGGTGCAGTGTCAATGCGAGCAGAAGTAGGGGGCGGTGAAGTTGCATCGTATTCATCATCGATGACATTGGCATTGACAGTTGCAGCAGAGGAAGAATAATCAGAGTCTTCAAGAGATGGAGTTCTTCGTAGGACAACATTCCGTGGAGGAGTGGAGTCAAACTTGAATCTTTCAGTGAAGCCATCATCTTGAAGATCTGCTTCAGCACTAAGCAGGGTCAAGCTCTTCCATGATCGCCGGCAAGTTTCATGAGCAACAAAGCCATTCTTGGTGGCAAGGTTACGAATGCGATTGACATCCACCAAGAGGCTTTGCATCTGACGCTTCAGCCAAAAATGATGCGTATCTTGCTTCTGATGTAGGGCCACAAGAAGTTCTCGGTCATTGAGAACGCGAGAACGCTTCCGAGGCCTTTGGGCGATGGTGCTTTCAGTGGCTTCAGTAGGTGCTCGATGAGGCAGACGAGTGTTTCCAGCCAATGGATAGATTCGAGTTGCTGCTTGAACACCTTCAATGGGTTGAGTGAAGCTTTGGTGCTCGGCATTCTAAAGACAAAGAGGCTTCTTGGCAGGGTCAGAATATATGGCTTCAACTGACATATCAACCTCTCATAGGAAGATCACATGATTGCGAGCAAATGGTTGATAGTTGATAGATGAGTGTCGCTTGATGAGGCGCATGACCCATGGAGCATAAAACTTCAGACCAAACAGATCAGATCCAGAAGCAGCAAGTTGCCTGATGAAGAAATCATGTGCATTGAAGTTGATGCCATTGAGGATGTAAAAGACCAATGTCTTCATGGCTCCTTCAACTTTTGCAGCCGATGAATGTCCTTTGATAGGCCATAGAGTCCGCCTGATGATGTGATATATGGTGCGCGGCAGATACTCAAGGTTATCAACAAAGAAATCCTTTGGATATTCAGCATCACGTGGCAAAGGCTTCGTCATGCTCAGCATCTGGCTCATATTGGGTTCAGGCTTATGGAAGATGCTTTCTAGAGCATTGCGGTGATTTTGACAACCAGGTTCATAGAGTTCTCCTGGAGTGGATAGGCCTGTAAGCTCAATGATGTCGAGAGCTTTGGCTTCATGATGAACATTTCCTATCATCCACTCGAGAACCCATGTCTTCGTATCTCTGTTGTAGCCGCGAATGTGTAGAGTAGCATAGAATTGAATCAATAGCTCTTCATTCCAGTGTTCTTTGTCTGTCACAAAGTTGAGCAGACCAGCATCACGAAAGCAACCAAGTGCTTCTTCTAAGCATGGCAGTCCAGCAATGGCTTCAGTGTCGAGGCGCATATGAGGGAAGATGCGCCCTTGATCATACAGAACACAGGAGTAATAGCTTCGCTGCTGATGACTCCAGAACCGATCTGATGATATTCTTGGCTTCGTATAGGGGTTCTTTGAGCTGTCAAAGAATGTGTTGTGGCTCTTGAAGCCATTTGCATTGAAAGACCCGACAGATGTGGCAGTACCAGGAAACCTTGGCAGTCTTGGCTTGGGCTTCTGGACCTGAGGCCTATGCTCAATGTGATAGTCAAATTGAGGACCAGAGACAATAGGCGGAGGGACCAGAACGGGCCATCTTACCGTGATTAGCTCACCATGGTTGTATGCTTGCTCGATTGTATAGGGCCTTGGTGGCGGAACAGGAGCAGAGGCAACAGCTGAGGCTTCAGGCTGCACAACAGGTGCTTCAGGAGCAGTTGCCTCATTAGCCTTAGGTGTAGTGGCCTCATTAGCTTCAGGCACACTCGTTGGTTCAAGCTCCACATTAGCATCAGTCATGAAAACGTCATGAGCTTCACTTGCATTGGTTGTGGCAGCTTCAGGATTTTCAACCTCCACTTGAGGAGCTGGAGGGTCAGGCATAGACACGTTCACTTCATGAACTATTTCTTCAGGCATGGGGGGAGTTTGGACACGTTCTTCTTGACGTTCTTCATCAGCTGATGCAGCCGGATTGTCTTCAGCAGCTTGTGCTTCAGACACAGAGACATTCACAGTTGGAGTGGCTTCAGAGAACACTTGACATGCAACAGGTTGACGGTGCACTTCTCCTTCTGGAACGCTCGGAAGAGGGACTTGAAGCCTTGGTCCTTTGCGAAGCCTTTGTAGTACGGGCGACGCCTTTGGAGATGGAGCGGGCAGGTCCTCATCCCCTTCAACTTGTACGGATGGTGTGGTTTGTTGTTGTTGGGGAGTACTTGGGTAGTCTTGTTGCTGTGGGTGATCAGCCCATGATGCATCCTGAGCAATTGGCATCAGAGGATGACCAATGCTGATGATTTCGTTGTTCGTACGAACAGGCGATGATACCACATTATATTCGATCTGAGGAAGAACTTCATCATCTTCAACATTGTCATCATGACCAATGTCTTCAGCAGCGGTGGGTTCAGTTGCTGGTATATCTTCAGCTTCAGGAGCCTCTATGGAAGCAGTCTCATGAACAGTCATGCGAAGTTCTTGGGATGCAGATGCAGGACGAACCACTGAGATGGGTTCAACAACAAGGGGCTCTGTGGGAGCAGCTCGACTCTTCTTGGTCTTGCGCTTCTTCTTGGAGGGAGCGGCATTATAGGCTTCAGTATTTTTCCTCTTTCTGGCTTCAGCCTCGGCAGCCCTCGTCTTCTTCTATTCTGAAGCGGTTGTGGTGACCTTTGGCTTCGAGCCTGTCATGCTGCTTGGGAAGATAATGCGAGGGGCTTCTAGGCTTGAAGGTGCAGGCTGGTCAGCAGGAAGCTTCTTATTTTTCTTTGGAGCCATCCTGGGGTCAATGCCAGGACGGCCAAGTGACTTGTGCTTCTCAGCCTCATTGTAGGCAAGCACACACTTATCAGCCAAACTCTTTATTCGCTCACGAGAGCCTTGAGCTTCTTGGCGCTTCTTCAGAAAAGCTTCTTTAAGCTCATGCAGCATGACCTTGAAGTTTCTGACATCTTGAACACTGAGCTTCACCACATGCTTCTTGAATTGAGCCTTCTCATAATCAATTTTGTTCTTCAGCTTAATAACGCACTGAGCAAGAGCCAGCTCAGAAGCAATGGCGCCATTGAAAGAGACGTTGAGGCCAATGGGAAGCTGCAAATCTTCAAAGCTTAGATTGGGGGTGTCGAACCACTCATCAATGAAGTTATGGATGATTGCCACGTCAAAGAGAGGCAAGTTGTTGAATATTTCTGCTTCTTCCTTGCTGTTGATCAGTTGCTCAAGGGCATCATCAGCAAGATCTTCATCACTGGACAGATCAATGGGCTCTTCATGCAGAATGGCGGCAGGAGTCAAGGCTTGATCAGTATGCCTGACAAGTTGCTTTTTCTTCTCTGTCTTCTTGGAGATGCGGGATTGATCTTCAGACTGCACACTGGCTTCAGGAGGTGTAGTGGCCAGTGGCTTCACACGAGAAGCTTTTGGAGGTCCAGCTGATGATGAAGCCTTAATCTTCTTTGGCTTCTGCGGCCTAGGAGGAGGAGCTGGGGCTTCATCAGAATCAGCCTCATTGTCAGAATGATCCACTTTGGCACCTTGTACCAAGATGTAGGAGATGAGGCCATCAAGGTTTGCAAAGGGGCCAATTCTGTTTTCTTCAGCTTCACGTGTGCCATCATCACGGGGAGCAGAGGGACCAGGATTGAAGTCTAATCCCCGTGACTTCTTGTTTTCCTTTGCCAAAGCCTTAGCAAACTGGAAGTTGCGCTTGAAGAGGTTGTCGTCATGACACCAGAGCAATGATGACGGGTCAGCTTCTTCAGGCTGTGGTCCACGGACCATGCAAGGATAGAATTCTTGCGCAATGGCTTCAGCTTTGTTCTTAAGGGGGAGGCCTCGATAGAGACTATCACCCCAAGGACTCTTGATAGCATTTTTCTCTGCGTATTACTGGGTCACAAACTTGTACTTGTACCACTATTCAGCCCAATAGCATCGAATCCATTGGATTCGAGTCTTGCGCTGATTGTAATCTTCTTCAGGATCTGTTTTATATATTTCTGCAAGATCATCAGGCAGATCCTTTGACATTCCCCCACGACGCTGTCTGCCACCCTTCCTTGCTGATTTTTCTGCAGCCATGAACTTCAAACTGAATGGCTTCAATATGTTCAAAGGCTTCAGAGACTTCCACTTGCTGGTCAAGCAGGAACTGGCTTCTGGAGAATTGATATGATGCTGTAAGTACTCTGCAAACGAATGCAGACTATGAGAACCAAGGGATTCTCCCACGGATATGTACATGTGACAGCATTAGAGATGCGAGGGAAGGGGAAGAGGTCATATGCATTCTCAAAAGATTTTGAAGATAAATCAGTTTGAAGACATTGACCTCATGAAGCGAAGACATTCACTTATATGAGGTGAGTTGGTTCCAGATTTGTACCAATCCGTGAATAAGTACAAGTGAGGAATCAAACTAGATGGGAAATCTAAGTGAATAGACTAGGCATTATGAGATGCAGACAGAATAGATCTAACATTGAGTAGGTAGAAACCACTTTCGGTAAATAGGATGAATCTATGAAGATCAAAAAGGTGGTAAAAATAGAGTTATAATTACCGCATGAAGAACTGCTAGATGGGATGAATAGGAGACCGAGCAGTTTAGCCTACCGTGCCCTAACTTGGCGACGGAGGACACCTACGGCAACGACGGAGAGGACGATGTCCGCGGCCGGCGTGAGGACGGCGTCGGAGAAGTCGCCGCAGCTAAGCGCTTCATCATCGGCGTCGTCGAGAGCTAGTGGTGGCGCTAGGGTTTTGACGAGGTGGAGAGGTGGAAGAAGGTTTTCTTGACCGCAGGGGACACGTATTTATAAGTAGGTGTGCGGCACAGCGCAATTACGCAGGTGCCCCTGTCTGTTCACATCCGTGGGACACGTGGCAAGCATGCAACATACTCAGAGCTGTCCCACGTTCCCACGCCCGCCAGGCATGTCGGACAGTTGTTCCGGCTTCTCCGGATATCGACAATAAAGATGAATCATTTAAATAGGACTTGATGTTTGTCTCTGTGTCTTCTGCTGACTAGGACGCGGAGAAGACATTCAACAGTTTCAATAGAATGCATATGATTTGGACAGATAGAGTTTGAGATAGAAAGCATAGAGAGGTTAGGGTCCGATCACATTCACTTAGTTCAAAAGATTCAGCTTGAAAACATAGCTATAAGTGAATGATGTAGAGGACAGAACACTAGTATATATATATATATATATATATATATATATATATATATATATATATATATATATATATATATATGCAATCAAATCATCATAGCGCAGAAAATCATGAAGATAAGTTGAAACTGAAGACAAACCAAATGTGAAGTCTTTGCAAAGGTAATGCCATGAGTGAAACACTTCAAACAGAGAAATTTGGTGGTGGCGTTACCCACCGTATAGGAAGTATTAGACCCAGATAGGGCGCACAATTATCGTGGCGCTCCGAAGTCAAATTCCATGTTAATGTATTCACACTTAGAGTGTAAATCTTCATTGATTGAAGATATACATTATTTTGTGTGTTGCACATCTAAGTCATCAACATGCATAAGTGTTAGGATGTGTGCCTGATCACAGGACATTAGAGGATTCCAAGATATTTAGCTCACACTGTAACTTGTAAAACCTTTTCTCATCCAAGGGCTTTGTGAAGATATCTGCAAGTTGCTCTTCAGTGTTGACGTGAATGATATCGATATCTTTCTTCATGACATGATCTCTGAGAAAGTGATGACGAATTTCAATGTGCTTTGTCTTCGAGTGTTGGAATGGATTGTTGGCTATCTTGATGGCACTCTCGTTGTCGCAGAAGAGAGGTACTTGTTTCAGGTTGATGTCATAGTCCTTGAGAGTTTGCTTCATCCATAGAAGTTGAGCACAACAGGATCCAGCAGCAATGTATTCAGATTCAGCAGTTGAGAGTGATACACAATTTTGCTTCTTTGAAGACCAACAGACAAGTGATCGACCAAGAAAATGACATGTGCCTGATGTAGACTTGTGATCCACCTTGTCACCAGCATAATCAGCATCTGAGAATCCAACCAAATCAAACTTTGAGCCCTTGGGATACCATAATCCGAGTGTTGGGGTGTAAGCCAAATATCGAAGAATTCGCTTCACAGCTAAGTGATGCGATTCCTTTGGTGGCACTTGGAATCGAGCACACATGCAAACACTAAGCATAATATCTGGCCTAGATGCACATAGATAAAGTAAAGAACCAATCATGGAGCGGCATACCTTTTGATCGAACTCTTTACCATTGTCGTCGGGACCAAGGTGGTGTTTGGCTGGCATTGGCGTCGTATAACCTTTGCAGTCTTCCATTCCAAACTTCTTCAGACAATCTTTGAGGTATTTTTCTTGATATATGAAGATGCCATTGCTTTGCTGACGAATTTGAAGACCAAGGAAGAACTTCAGTTCTCCCATCATGGACATCTGATATTGGTCTTGCATCATGTATCCAAACTCATCACTATACTTCTGGTTGGTGCAACCGAAGATAATGTCATCCACATATATTTGGCACACAAACAGTTCGCCATCATATGTCTTCGTGAAGAGTGTGGGATCGAGGGATCCTAGTTTGAAGCCTTTGCTCTTCAGGAAGTCTTTGATCATATCATACCATGCGCGAGGAGCTTGTTTGAGGCCATACAGTGCTTTGTTTAGCTTGTACACCATATCAGGATGTTTTGGATCTTCAAAGCCAGGTGGTTGAGCGACATATACTTCTTCTTCAATCTTGCCATTGAGAAATGCACTCTTCACATCCATTTGATATAGCAAGATGTTGTGATGATTAGCATAGGCTAGCAATATGTGAATAGCTTCAAGCCTAGCAACAGGAGCAAATGTTTCATCGAAGTCAATTCCTTCAACTTGAGTATATCCTTGAGCCACAAGACGTGCTTTGTTTCTGACGACTTGACCATGCTCATCTTGCTTGTTTCGATATATCCATTTCGTTCCAATAATGTTATGCTTGCGAGGGTCAGGTCGCTTGACAAGTTCCCAAACATTATTCAGCTTGAACTGTTGAAGTTCTTCTTGCATGGCTTGAATCCATTCAGGTTCCATAAAAGCTTCAGCAACTTTCTTGGGTTTTGATATTGACACAAATGAAAAGTGCCCACAGAAGTTTGCTAACTGTGTTGCTCTTGAGCGAGTAAGCAGACCAGGTGCATTGATGTTATCAATTATCTTCTCGATTTGTACTTCATTTGCAACACGAGGATGAACTGGACGAAGACCTTGCTCATGCTGATCATTGTCATCATTGGGAGGATTGTCTTCGGTCTGAGCATTGTCTTCAGGTTGGTTTGGTGCAGAAATGATAAGTTCCTCTGTGGGCTATGCTTCAGAGGGCATGATTTCCCCAGTTCCCATCAGCTTGATAGATTCACTGGAAGGAGCTTCATCTAGAGTGCTTGGCAGGAGCTCTCGTTGTGAACCATTGGTTTCATCAAATCGCACATCCACTATTTCAACGATTTTGTAGTGGAAGAGGTTGAAGACTCTGTAGGAGTGCGAATCCTTTCCATAGCCAAGCATGAAGCCTTCATGAGCCTTGGGTTCAAATTTTGACTTGTGATGGGGATCCTTGATCCATCACCTAGCACCAAAGACTCTGAAGTAGCTGACATTTGGCTTCTTGCCAGTAAGGAGCTCATAGGATGTTTTGCCCAGAAGCTTGTGGATGTAAACATGATTGATGATGTGACATGCAGTATCAATAGCTTCAGGCCAAAACTTTCTTGGTGTCTTGTACTCGTCGAGCATTGTTCGAGCCATCTCAATGAGGGTTCTGTTCTTGCGCTCAACAATGCCATTTTGTTCAGGTGTGTAAGGAGCAGAAAATTCATGAGTGATTCCCATTGTATCCAGATAAAGATCAAGGCCGGTGTTCTTGAATTCAGTGTCGTTATCACTTCTGATATGCTTGATCTTGACGCCATAGTTGTTCATTGCTCGATTGGCGAATCGTCTGAAGACATCTTGTACTTCAGTCTTGTAGAGAATTATGTGCACCCATGTGTATCTTGAGTAGTCATCAACAATGACGAAGCCATAGAGACACGCCGTTGTTGTGAGGGTGGAGTAGTGAGTAGGTCCAAATAAGTCCATGTGTAGCAGCTCGAAGGGTTGAGATGTTGTCATGATTGTCTTTGAGGGGTGCTTGGCCCTCGTCATCTTCCCAGCTTGGCAAGCACCACACAAATGATCTTTCTTGAACTTGACACCTTCGATGCCTATGACATGCTTCTTCTTGACGAGAGTGTGCAAGTTCCTCATGCCAGCATGCCCCAGCCTTCGATGCCAGAGCCAGCATTCTGAAGCTTTTGCAAGAAGACATACGGCAAGCTGTGGAGCTGCTGAGAAATCTACCATGTATAGATCACCTTTTCTATACCCTTCAAAGACTAGAGACTTGTCAGATTCCATTAGTACAAGGCAACGATATTTTCCAAATATCACAATCATGTTTAAGTCACAAAGCATTGAGACAGACATTAAGTTGAATCCAAGGGATTCAATAATCATCACTTTATCCATGTGTTGATCCTTTGAGATTGCAACTCTACCTAGACCCAATACCTTGCCTTTACCAGTGTCAGCAAATGTGATTTGACTCTTGTTGGATGGACGTAAGGTTGAGTCCATAAGAAGACTTCGATCACCAGTCATATGATTAGTGCATCCGCTGTCAATAATCCATTCTGAAGCTTTTGGTGACATGCCCTACAGTGCAGTTAGGAGGATAGGCTTCACAAGATATGTTGTGAAGCATAAGCATTTGATGCACACTAGGATTATCACAGCTTAGATCAAAGTTAGCACACAGTATGACAGGTAAGCGATTCATACGCGGAATACATAGTAAGTCATTTTATCATGCGTCCCTTTGTGTTTTAGGTCCCCAGCAATTATATCGGACGCCTTTGATTGCTGGCTGGAGACCGCATTCTGCAAAAGAGAGTCAATTCTTCTTCACCACCCACATTTTCAGGGGTGGCTTAGAAGCAATGAGTCTAAGTGCAGCATCTGAGAATTTCGGCTTTGAAGCCCTAGCAAATAGCCTTGCAGGAGATGAATGATACTCATGTGAATAAGCTGAAAAGTTCTTAGTTCTATAAACATAGCAGTTTGAAGACACATGCTCATATTCATGAGTCTGAGTATGATTTCCCTGTAAAACATTGGCGTTAGGGTGACTCAAGTGAGTCCTGTGTTCGTATGAAGCCGTTGGACCATATGATGCCTTTGGTCTGGGGTTTGTCTTCTTCCCTGGTGGTGTCATGACAACATTCACAGGAAGATTCTCAAGACAGCTTTTGGGAACCCAGATCTTCTTCATTGGCGGTCCATTCCTGCAGTTAGTACCAATATACCTGGCAAACACTTCACCATTCTGATTTTTGAACAGTTTATAGTTTGCATCAAAGGATTCATCAATGATAATAGGATTAGCACAGGTAAAGCCAGATAAAGTGGATGGATCCACTGAAGGTTCTTTTGCAGCAACCCATGTGGTTTTGGGATACTGCTCAGGCTTCCAGTAGGAACCATCAGCATTCATTTTCCTCTCGAACCCAACACCCTCTTTCCTAGGGTTTTGGTTCAGAATCTGCTTTTTGAGGACATCACAAAGTGTCTGATGCCCTTTCAGACTTTTATACATCCCTGTTTCAAGCAATGTCTTCAACCTAGCATTTTCATCAGCAATAGTAGTGGTATCCTCAGATGAGGGGTTAGTTACCACATCAGAAGTTGAAGACAGAGCAACAGTAGTAGCAGTGGAACATTCAGCAACAGAAGCAGCGTTATCACGCTCAATGCATTTTAAACATGGTGGTTCAAATTCATCCTGAGTGGGACTGATCTGTTGAGCACGAAATGACTCATTCTCTTTTTGAAGATCTTCATGAGTCGCTTTCAGTTTCGCAAGCTCTTGCTTCCTTTGAAGATAATCATAGGAGAGCTTTTCATAAGTGGTTGAGAGCGTCTCATGAAGACTTTCAAGTTCTTGATACTTAGCATGAAGATTTTTTATGTCTTCAACTAAGGACTGTGAACGTGTCATTTCTGTGTCCAATAGGTCATCGCTTTTGTCTAACAGTTTTTGAGTATGTTCCATAGCCCTTTGTTGTTCAGTAGCAATTTTAGCAAGTGTTTTGTAGCTGGGTTTAGATTCACAATCAGAGTCATCTTCACTTGATGTTTGAAAGTAAGCATCGCGCGATTTTACCTTGGCACCGCGTGCCATGAAGCAGTAGGTGGGAGCAGGATCGCCCTTGTCATCATCAGCGTTGGTGTGGGAGTCATTGTCTTCAGTGTTGAAGATGGACTTTGCAACGTAGGCTGTGGCCAGAGCCAGACTTGCAACGCCAGAGTCGGACTTAGCTTCAGATTCCACCTCTGCCTCCTCAGAAGCAGACTCGTCCTTTCAATCCATTTCCTTGCCAACAAAAGCACGAGCCTTGCCAGATGAGCTCTTCTTATGAGATGAGGACTTTGATGTGGACTTGGAAGAAGACTTTGATGATTTCTTCTTCTTCTTGTCATCAGAGTCATATTCCTTGCTCTTCTTCTTCTTCTTCTTCTTGTTGTCCCACTGAGGACACTCAGAGATGTAGTGCCCAGGCTTCTTACACTTGTGACATGTTCTCTTCTTGTTGTCTTGAGTGGAAGCTTCATCATTTCTTGAACTGGATCATGAAGACTTTCTAAAGCCCTTCTTCTTGGTGAATTTATGGAACTTCTTCACAAGCATAGCAAGCTCCTTTCCAATGTCTTCAGGATCATCAGAACCGCAGTCAGATTCTTCTTCTTCAGATGAGGAAACAACTTTTGCCTTCAAAGCACGAGTTCGGCCATAGATATCTCTTTTCTCAGAAAGCTGGAACTCATGTGTATTGAGCCTCTCAAGTATGTCAGATGGATCGAGTGTCTTGAAGTCAGGACGTTCTTGTATCATGACGGCAAGGGTGTCAAAGGAGGTGTCAAGTGATCTCAGCAGTGTCTTGAGAATTTCATGCTTGGTGATCTCAGTGGCGCCAAGAGCTTGAAGCTCATTTGTGATGTCAGTCAGACGATCAAACGTGAGCTGGACATTTTCATTGTCGTTTCTCTTGAAGCGGTTGAAGAGGTTGTGAAGAACACTGATCCTTTGATCTCTCTGTGTTGAGACGCCTTCATTGACCTTGGATAGCCAGTCCCAGACTAGCTTTGACGTTTCCAGAGCACTCACACAGTCATACTGTCCTTTTGTCAGATGACCACAGATGATGTTCTTTGCAGTCGAGTCCAATTGAATGAACTTCTTGACATCAGTAGGGGTGACACCTTCACCAGTTTTGGGAATGTCATTCTTGATGACATACCAGAGGTCGACATCAATGGCTTCAAGATGCATGCGCATCTTATTCTTCCAGTAGGGATATTCAGTTCCATCGAACACGGGGCAGGCAGTGGAGACTTTGATTATCCCTGCAGTCGACATAGCTAAACTCCAGGTGGTTAAACCGAATCACACAGAACAAGGGAGTACCTTGCTCTGATACCAATTGAAAGTGCTAGTTATCGACTAGAGGGGGGTGAATAGGCTATTTTTATCTAAGTCTTCAAAACGTGGAAGTTTCGAAGACAAACAATAGAAATGACCTAATTGATATGCAGCGAAAGATAAACTACAACAAGCAAGCCATAGTCAAGTATGCAATAGCGTTAACGTATGAAGACTAATAGCATCTAGGTAGTAGGATCAGGATGGAAGATAGTATGAAGCCAGTCAACAATACTAGTCAAGCAATGAAGTCAATCAGATAAGACAGATAGGCAATGACTTCACGAAGACAAACTCAAAGTAAAGGAGGGAAGAGATAGAACCAGTCGCTTGTTGAAGACACATGATTTGTTGGACCAGTTCCATTTGCTGTGACAACTGTACGTCTGGTTAGGGAGGCTGAGATTTAACTCAGAAGACCGTGTCTTCACCTTATTCCCCTTGAGCTAAGGACACCCAGTCCTCTCCCAATCACTCTAGTAAGTCTTCAAGGTAGACTTCCAAACCTTCACAGACTTTGTTCACCCGGCAATCCACAATGACTCTTGGATGCTCAGAACGCGACGCCTAACCGGCTGGAGGATACACAGTCCTCAAGTGTAATAAGTCTTCAGGTCACACAAACAGAAAGACTTCAGTGATGCCTAACACTCTTTGGCTCTGGGTGTTTGGGCTTTGTCCTCGCAAGGATTTCTCTCTCTCAAATGCTTCGAGGTGGGTTGCTCTCAAAACGACAAAAGCCGTAAACTAACTCTGAGCAGCCACCAATTTATGGCGTAGGGGGTGGGCTATTTATAGCCACAAGGCAACCCGGCCTGATTTGTCCGAAATGACCATGGGTCACTAAGGAACTGACACGTGTTCCAATGGTCAGATTTCAAACACACGCAGCAACTTTACTTGGGCTACAAGCAAAGCTGACTCATCCAGCTCTGGATAAGATTTGCTCTCATTGTCTTCGCTCGAAGACATAGGATTTTGGTTGAGCATCACTTCAGTCACTCTGACTTAGTTCACTTGGACCCCACATAACAGTACGGTGGTTCCTATGACTCAACAAAGAAGAAAAGGAAACAACGAAACCACACAGTCTTCGCGCTCCATAGTCTTCACGCAATGTCTTCTCATGTCATAGTCTTCAATATGAATATCTTCTCATATCACCATTGTCTTCAGTGTCTTCATACATTTTTAGGGGTCATCTCCGGTAGGTAAACCGAATCAATGAGGGACACTACCTGCGTTATCCTGCAATTCTCACGAACGCATTAGTCCCTCAACCAACTTTGTCGTCAATACTCCAAAACCAACTAGGGGTGGCACTAGATGCACTTACAATTCTTATGTACTTCACCGACATGTGGGAGAGCCAGCATTCGGGTCGACGTGTCATGCACCAGATTAGAGTGGTGAACGGGTGGCGGGCATCACCCTGGTCGTAGCGCCAGTAATTCATGACTATAGTGAGTAGTCATATCATAAGACCCCATCTTTCCAGCAGTAACACGCCGCCAAATCACACAACCCTACCTTTCCAACAGAAAGTTGAATCTGCTACTCCCTCACCCTCCTCCCCTCTTTGTCAAACCGCCTACACAAAAACTACCGCGCGTACTGCCCGGGAAAAGCCCCGCCCTCAACTTTTAACTACTCATAGTATAATTTTGTATCGATGAACTGCGCCATGGAGCAGAAAACCAAAAATGTGGTACATGTAAACAAATATAGTTCAAGCTCTAGCTAGCGATTCAGAATGTAAACCGTGCATATACATATAGGTTACTTCAAAGTACTGAGTCCATTGATGCAATGTGGTCAAACTGCACCATCGATATCTAAAAGCCAAAATAGTTCGAGCTGGTTCGTTCTATATAAATACTAGTACTATATGTTTATTCACCTGTGGGGTTGTTCAATGAATGAAGGGCCGAGGAGCACAATGAAACAATACTACTACTGTACTAGTAAGTAGGAGTCGTACAATTAGTCAGTTAAATAGAGAGTTTCTTTTCTTTAATGCCACGTACACGAATTGAAACGCTTGTTGTGGAGAGAAAAAGATAATCACTCCACTATATATATATATATATATATAGGCAAGGGCCTAAGTGCTTGCTTTACTAGGACAAAACAGCGGTATCGACATTTTCTCTCTGCTCACCACTGGTCACAGATCCAGCCGGATCCCTTCGGCCGGTGTGTGTAGAGGAATAGTGCATCATTCACGCGGTCATCGGCGGTGAGGGAGGAAACCCATAGTTGTCGACGTGTCCCGATCCTCTGCCCGTGTTGTTCTCTTAGACACAGCGTTGGCTTGGGAGGTCCTCCGACCCTTCTTCCTCCCTGCCGTATTGTGTGCAGATCTGACCTGCCACCGCCGAGATCCCGACGACCCTCGGGTATAAGTTCTTCCAAAGTGGCTTGCTCTACTGCCCCAGCTCCCCACGTGTCTACATGTGCATCTTTTCGATTTACTACACTTCAATCCACTGAATTGACTTTTGGGTCAGTCGATTTTCAGGGAGGGGGCTCGCCGGAGTTAAGGAAGAACCAGCCGCAGTGGGGAGGGGGGCTTGCTGAAGAGGTACTCCACTATCTATCTTAGGGTTCAGGATGGGGGCGGTGGTCGCCGATGGTGGGGCGTGGTGGTGGGGCGGTGGCGTGGAGATCGTCGGAGAAAAAGCTTGGCGCAGGGGGGCTAGAGGGATGGCCGAGGCGGCGGTGAACCGGCGGTGGGGAGTGGTTTCGGGGAGGGCAGCGCGGTGAGGCGGCGCGGGAGCTACTTCATGTAGTTGAATCTAGGACTTGGTTCAAACAACGAAGAAAGGGGGAATTCGTAGCATGAATCTAGGACTTGATTCAAAGAGGAAATAACAGAGGGAAAGTAAGACTGGATATCCAACCGGTCTCTTGGTTGAAAAGGGAAATAAAGGGAAAAGGCAATACAAACTGGATAAGGAACAGATCTGTTATTTGGTTGTAAAAAGGATAGAAAGTGGCGGCTGGTGGAAAAGTCAACAAAGTATGTCCAGGATTAGATTTGCTGCCCTCACATAGTAAAAGGTCTCCGGGATTACATTTGCTGCCCTCACAGAGTATGAACAAACTCGGCATCACCACTTTATGCCTCCTTGTGGGTACATTGTGCTGATGCGTCCACTGTCGCATGTCCTTATACAAACTTTTGTTGTTGTTAATTAAGGGCGCACGTAAAATGAAGCGATCAGACTGTCACCTTAAGGACATGTCTAACCAGTGTTATTGTTAATCTAATGCCTCTAGTGATATGATGCAATTAAACTGTGTTACAAATGGTACTCCTGTTGTTTTTTTCCCAATATGATAGGTAAGTTGCTTCTTTACGCTGTTGAGTGTCCTGGTGTCCCCATGGTCCCATGCCCTTAAACCAACTCTTTAGCTATTGTTGATCTATTGTATCTGGTAAACAAGCAATGCCACCATTAAAGTAATCCCATATTTGATGAATGTCATTGTTGATCATAATGCTTCCGGTAACATGAAGCATTGCTGATGTTATAAAATTTCTACTGTCCTTGCATGATTGCGATGAACATAATCAAGATGCTTCTTTTCATTTCGTGTATGTTTCGTATCTTGTTGTTGACCAGGAACTATTTTCTTTCTATCTTTTTGTGCAGATAGGAATATCCATTTCACCTTGTTGCTATTGTGACCTTTTGGTGAATTGCACAAAACACTTTTTTTGGAATGAGTGTCTTGTGCAGTTCAAATAAAATGTCACGTGGGCAACATCTTCCAATTTTGGTGGAACTGCACAAAATGGTGACTAGAGTTTCCAAAATCTCTATCAAATTCTGCTGGTAATCTTGTGCAACATTTTATTAGCCTTTGCAAGATGAGCCGTCACTGTCACCACAATGGAACTTTATTTTAGTGGAACTACAAAAGGATAAGCAAATTATAGTTGCACCTTACATGAGCAGGACAACCCAACCTTAATGTTGCTCAATTTTAGTGCAACTACCAAAGAAGAATCTTCCATCTCACGGGAGCAAGTACTTCTTGCTAGCTGAATGATGCAATTTGCTTCATTTCAGGTGAACTGCAGAAAAAGGCGCATGAATTGAATCATGGATCTCCAGGCTGGCCTCATCTGAGTAGAGTTGCAGGTTTGCCACATCGAGTTGTGGCGGCATAGGGCCCTCACACCGGTCAGCATTGTTCTTTATCAACATGATTGTGCTTCGTCATACTGTGCTAATGTTCTAGATTTTAAATAAAGCTATTCTATCGCAATCTTTTCTCGTTTTGGAAATAAAGTTTGCTTCAACTCGTGCCACTATTATAGTAATCATGCTCTTTCTTATATGTGCAAATAGGAATACTCAATTACAGATGTTGTGATGGTCAAGAGCATTTGCCAAGTTATTGGGTTGTATGACACGGCTAGCCAAGATGGATTTAATCTCGATATTCACTTTATCAAAAGGCTCTAATGGGTTGGTTCTGAATCTTGCAAGCTGGGAATCAATGAGATGTGTAGGCATCTTTGTTGTACTTATCGTTTGAATCTTATTTGTCGGTTCTGAATCTTGCAAGCTGGGAATCAATGAGATGTGTAGGCATCTTTGATGTACTTATTATTTGAATCTTATTTGTTGGTTCTGAACCTTGCAAGCTAGGAAACATGACATGATGATGTAGAGGACAGCAATCGTAACAAACTGTTCAAACTTGGTAGTATTGTTTGTGTGAAAGTGCGGCAAATGTGCTAATCGTGTGCGTCCTGAGAATAATAATCCTTATTGTTCTGAATGTTGATCCTATCGCACTGATAGAACAAGCCAATGCATTGCTTGTTTTGAGAATAAATTTTAATTAAAGGTAATTAAATTTAAGTAAAGTGACCACTAACACTTGTTATTATAGTACCAATATAGACCCGCTCATGAACCGACGTGTGGCCGGAATAGGTTTCTTAATGGAGGTGTTTGAATGCATCGAGGGTGCATGTTCTCCCGGGCATGCAGCGGGCGAGGGAGGGGTACTAACTATTGTCGCCTGTACACACTCAGTTTACTATTGAATCCAGTTCCCCAAGAGCTAAAAATCGAACTGCTGGATATGGACTTCAGCAAGGAGTTCACCTTTGAGTTCACTTGAAGAGACTCCAATGGCAATCCAAGGGGTGAGCCTGCTAGATATGGACTTCAGCAAGGAGTTCACCTTTCAGTTCTCCATTCAGTCCCATGGCTGCACCAAGTTGAATGTGATGTACACCAATGATCCGGACTTGGTGAAGCTCTGCCTCGACGAGTTCAAGCAGTACTTACAGGACGAGAAACCACAAGGTTGCAGGACTAGACCTTGTGCCCATCCATTCATCTCCTGACAGGGACCAGCAGATCACCGTCGCCCAGGTATGCATGCGGAATTAGGTTCTCGTCTACCACTAGTGTAAGTCCATCAGAGGTTCTGGAGTATTCGCCCATTTCATCGGCAGCGCCGACTGCACCTTCGCTATGCTCGAGAGAAGGAAGAACGCGACAATTCCGCCATCTTGTGCAACAAGCTTGTCGACATCCAGAAGCAATACAAGATCATCGGCAACGGGCAGGAGAAGGACTCCATGGTTGACCTCGCCGAGACCGTCATCGACCCCTGCTATGCCAACATGAAGGAAGACAACGATACCAAGGATTACGCGGCCAAGGACGCATACGCATGCTACGACATGTATAGCCGGATCTTGGACATGAGGGCATGTCTGCTTCCCGTAACCGACGAGTACACGGACAGCCGCATCGTCATGATCAACCGTACCAGGAAGTTCTAGGCGATGTACTTTATCGGTTTAAGCACCTTTATCATCTGAGTGTTTCATGCATTAGCCTATGTGTCGTAATTATATGTTTTGTCCGAAATATTTCACCTAAGAACCCATTGACCTGTTTGCTTTTTTTCTAGCGGCTATTTGCTTATGTATGTAACTAGTTCACTGGGCTGTCGTTCTTTGAATCTCCTTCCTCCCAACATATTCCCCTTCTCAGGTGGAGCCAGCAGGTCTCGTACATAGACATTTGGGACCAACCACCTATCCATTTGTATTTCTTTATTTTGTTCAATCTTTCGTCCTCTTCCTATACAGCGGTTGGCGACGCTACCATGCACGCTTCAGTGACCCATCATAGCCTATGGCATTGGCCAGGCCATCCCTCTACTCCCACACATTGTCCGGCGGCGGCAGCTCCACCGGCCCACCCTGCACCTGAACAAGTCAACCCTCGTACTCCCCTCTGCCTGCGTCTTCCCCCGCTCCATTTCGTTCGGTCCGGGGTCTCAACATCGTCCTCCGCCTTGCTGCTCTCGTCACGGCCGTTTGTCGTTCCCAACATGGTCAGCAAAACAAGAGGAATCGAGAGACGACTGTTCGTCAAGAGGCTGACAGTCCCGGGCCCACCAGGTCCAGGGCCTAGGTTTTGTTGTTTAACATGCGCAGCCCACGACATGTTTCAACTTTTTTTGGATCCAGCAGGTATCAGGCGGCCCATGGGCCTCCCAGCCTAGCTTGTCTATAACATCAGCAGCCCAAGTTATGTTTGTTTTTTCAAGACGACGCACAACTCAGTTCTATTTTTCTATAAGAATGCAAAACTAAGCCTATGTTTCCCTTCTATAATAGTATATATATATTTATATTTATATCTTATTTTGTTACATATATAATACAAACAACATAATGTTTCGGTAAACCTATCGCTCATCCAACCATTTTATAGACCTTCCCACTTCCTTTACTTTGCGTTTTCATTAATCCTATATCTGAATTTTCTCCCACTTTCTTTTTTGATGTAATTTGAGTTTTCTCCCAGTACATTTCCCTAGAACCAACTCAATTGTCCCACATCTAGCCTAAAAAATAATAATACCCCATGTCCTGTTAACTCATCAAATTAAAATGATATTTTATTTCGTAAATCGAAAGTTCTTACAAAATAATAATAATAATTGCTTATATATAACTTGGCAACTTAACTCATGGTGATTGCGTACATAAGCTTGCAAAGATTCTACTGACCAATGCAGTAATAGATGTGCAATCATGTGTTTACGTTTTTATAACATTTCTCCGTCCAGCCCAACATGATATTTTCACCCAACCCAGCAAGTCTGCAGAATTCGAGAAAAATGCAAAAGGGCTTTAAATTCTACCATAATATATAAACGGGGCTGCATAGGCGCTACATCATTGTTTCACCCAGCCCACCAAATGTACTAAAAAAGAAATGGACTGGCTAACATGTGGGCCAGTAGGTCGAAGCCTAAGCACTTTCGTAAAAATAAAAATACAAAGGTACAAGCCAAGCAAGGCGTTGGATTCACATCCAACAACCGGCATTCTTCTTCAATCCCTTGTCTTCTTCCCCCAGCGCTGCCGGGACCGCCTGCTCCAGCCACCGGCGTCCAACGGTGCTGTTTTGCATGCCTCGCAGCAAAATGCTACACCACCGATGACTAGGCCATCCCTCCACTCCTCCACACCTCTTGTTATTCTCTGCCGAGTGTAGGCCCACCCCGCACCCGAACCAGTCAAGTTTCCCAATCCTCTCCATTTGCGACTCCACTGCCGCATCATCCCCATCTCCAGTCTAGGGCCTCGTCGTCGTCCATCGGCTTGGTGCGCTCTGCACGGTGTGGTTAACGTGGTCAACAAACGAGAATCATCGGAAGATGACTGTACGTAGAAAGGCTGACAGTGGGGAAGCACCACACCCATGGACGCATGCACACAACTGCATGCTTTTTACCCTAAAAATAATGTTTTCTTCCCCTGACAGCTGGGACCCTCCAGCTACATCTTCGCACGCAAGGAAGTGCATTCTTATTATGAAAAAAAATGATTCTTCCCCCTGACAACTGGGACCCATCAGCTATATCTTCGCACACAAGGAAGAGCGTCCTTATCCTCCCTGACAGCTGGGACCCACCTGGTCAAAGCGTACATAGCGTTGTTTGTGTACATATCGGTTGATCGGTCTATCTGCCACGATGAACCGTGGCTGAGTAAGGAGCGGTAGCAGTTCCGGGAGTCCAGTCCAAACCATGTACACGCACGTATAGCCAGATGCCAAAAAATATGGCCACATACGTACATACGGGCATGGTCTCAAACGCGTACTCGCACATACGTACGGCTAGGGCTCATTTACATGGAGAGGCCACGGGCGACAACAACAGCGTCATGTTCATCGGAAGCCAACCGGCTGGGTCAGAACGGAGAAACTCCGTCGTTGTGTTCATCAGGAGGCAACAGAATGCATCATGTTCATAACGAGCCAGCCGGCTTGGACGGAACAGCCGAAACGAGGTCTGGCATACCGTAGAATGGAGGAAACGGCCTTCTGTTTGACCGCCTACGGTCGAAGCGGGATCCTGTTCACCGGGAGGGGTGTGGCATACCGCAAAATGGAGGAAACAGACTTCTCTTCAACCTCCTACGGTCGAAACAGGGTCTTGTTGATCAGGAGGGGTGTGGCATACCATAAAACGGAGGAAACAGACTTCTCTTCGACCTCCTACGGTCGAAAGGGGGTCCTATTCATCGGGAGGAGTGTACCGCAAAACGGGGCTGCACGAGGCTACAGTTCATCCACCATCGACTTCCTCCAGCCTCCAGCTGCTACTGTTCATCCATCGTCGACCTCCTCCAGTCTCCACTGACTACTATTCATCCAGCCCTCCACGGGGTCCTGTTCATCCAGCCTCCACCGGCTACTATTCAACCAGCCCTCCACGGGGTCCTGTTCAACCAGCCCTCCACGGGGTCATGTTCAACCAGCCCTCCACGTATGGGGCCCCTCCACCGGCTACTGTTCATCCACCCCCACCTCCTCGATCGGGGTCCTGTTCATCAAGCGGCAACGGCCTCTACTACCGCGGGATCCTGTTCATTCAACCCCCATCGGGAACTGTTCATCACGAGGCAGCTTCGATCGGCTTCAGTTAGTAGCAGTAGCAAATGAATCACTCGGGTTCATTTAACAACAAGGGATCAATAAGGGTTCAGTAACGTAGCTAGTGCAATAGCTCGGGTTCAGTTAGAGCCAATGCCTCGCTCGGGTTCGGTTAGAGCCCAACGCCTCGCACACACGTGCGTACGTGTACGAGAGAAATGCAAAAACCTCCATGTATTGCTCGGCCCCGACCACCCACCGTAACCGGGAAGTCCCCGAAATTTTCCTCGCCCTCGCTTCTACCATGATTTTTCGGTCATGGACGGCCCAAAGAATGTCATGTAGGTGCGTCTCCGGACCGCCCAGTATGAAAAGCCCATTTTCTATCATGATTTTTTGTCATATAAGTAGGATCCCACCACATCTATGATGATACCGGGTTTTGTCATAATTATCATCATAGAAGTGTCATAAGTATGACAGGAAAAAATTCGTTCGGCCCAAAATGTCATGGTTGTGTCTTTTTTTCTGTAGTGAGAGATCTTTAACCATGGAAACACTAAGTTAAACTTTAATTTGCTCATGGGTGTAGGTGTTCTAGTATAAATCTTATGAACCACAGTTGAAGCCTTAGCATGATCCTTTATTCTAACAGGAAAATGTGGTTTCTCAATATAAGCAGTAGGAACAATATGATCAACATTATAAGTAATAGTTTCTTCCTCAACTTTAAGAGGTTCTACTACTTTCACTTCAATGGGAGGATGGTATTTAAACCACTTCTCCTTAGGGAGATCAACATGAGTAGCAAAAGATTCACAGAAAGAAGCTACTATCTCACAGTCAAGTCCATATTTGGCGCTAAAATCACGAAAGGCGTCGATATCCATAAAAGATTTAACACAATCAAACTTAAGGTTTATACCTGACTCCTTACCTTCATCGAGTTCCCAATCTTCAGAGTTTGTTTAATTCTTTCCAATTAATCTCATTTGAATTCAATGGTCTTCTTCGTAAAAGAGTCAGTACAAGAAGTATCGAGCATGGATCGATCATTATGAGAAAGCCGAGCATAAATTTTTTGAATAATAATTTCTCTTGAGAGCTCATGATTGTGGCATGAATATAACATTGACTTAAGCCTGCCCCAAGCTTGAGTGATACTTTCTCCTTCACGAGGCCAAAAATTATATATATAATTCCAATCACGATGAACCAGATGCATAGGATAAAACTTCTGATGAAATTCCAATTTCAATCGGTTGTAGTTCCATGATCCAATATCATCACATAGCCTATACCATGTCAATGGCTTTCCCTTCAAATATAAAGGGAAGACCTTCTTCTTGACAGCATCCACGGCCATACCTGCAAGCTTAAATAATCCACAAATTTCATCCACATAGATTAGGTGCATATCAGGATGTAAGGATTAGCTAGTAGTTTCTCTATCATACCCGAAGGAATTTCATAACAAATATTTTCAGTAGGTGCAGTAGGTTGAGGAGCAACTCTTTGCTCTTCCGGATGAGGTGAAGATACCCCGAACAAGCCCTTCAAAGGATTATTTTCCATAGTAACAAGTGATAGTAGATTTTAGCACACTATATAAATGTTTCCTTACCAAATTGCACTTACCAAAGGCGCTTCACATCCCGGCAACGGCGCCAGAAAAGAGTCATGATGACCCACAAGTATAGGGGATCTATCATAGTCCTTTCAATAAGAGTGTCGAACCCAACAAGGAGCAGAAGGAAATGACAAGCGGTTTTCAGCAAGGTATTCTCTGCAAGCACTGAAATTATCGGTAATAGATAGTTTTGTGATAAGATAATTCGTAACGGGTAACAAGTAACAAAAGTAAACAATGTGCAGCAAGGTGACCCAATCCTTTTTATAGGAAAGGACAAGCCTGGACGAACTCTTAGATAAAGCAAAGCTCCCCCGAGGACACATGGGAATTAATGTCAAGTTAGTTTTCATCATGCTCATATGATTCGCGTCCGTTACTTTGATAATTTTATATGTGGGTGAACCGGTGCTTGGGTGTTGTCATTCCTTGGACAAGCCTCCCACTTATTATTAACTCCTCATGCAAGCATCTGCAACTATGAAAGAAGAATTAAGATAAATCTAACCATAGCATGAAACATAATGATCCAAATCAGCCCCTTACGAAGGAATGCATAAACTAGGGTTTAAGCTTCTGTCACTCTAGAAACCCATCATCTACTTATTACTTCCCAATGCCTTCCCCCAGGCCCAAATCATGGTGAAGTGTCATGTAGTCGACGTTCACATAACACCACTAGAGAAAAGACAACATACATATCATCACAATATCGAACGAATACCAAATTCACATGATTACTTATAACAAGACTTTTCCCATGTCCTCAGGGACAAATATAAGTACTCACAAAGCATATTCATGTTCATAATTAGAGGAGTATTAATTATCATTAAGGATCTGAACATATGATCTTCCATTGAATAAACCAACTAGCATCAACTACAAGGAGTAATCAACACTACTAGCAACCCACAGGTACCAATCTGAGGTTTTGAGACAAAGATCGGATACAAGAGATGAACTAGGGTTTGAGAGGAGATGGTGCTGGTGAAGATGTTGATGGAGATTGACCCCCTCTCGATGAGAGGATCGATGGTGATGATGATGGTGATGGTTTCCCCCTCTCGGAGGGATGTTTCCCCAGTAGAACAGCTTCGCCGGAGCCCTAGATTGGTTCAGCCCAGGTTCCGCCTTGAGACGGTGGCGCTTCATACCGAAAGCTTCCTTATGATCTTTTCCAGGTCAAAACACACCATATAGCAGAAGATGGGCATCGGGGGACCATTAGGGGGCCCACAAGACCGGAGGGCACACCTAGGGGGGTAGGGCGCGCCCTCCACCGTTGTGGATGGTAGGTGGTCCCCCTCTGGTGCTTTCTTCGCCCAATATTTTTTATATTTTCCAAAAATATTCTCCGTGAAGTTTCAGGACTTCTGGAGTTGTGCAGTGTAGGTCTCTAATATTTGCTCCTTTTCCAGTCCGGAATTCCAGCTGTCGGCATTCTCCCTCTTCATGTAAACCTTATAAAATAAGAGATAATAGGCATAAGTATTGTGATATAACGTGTAATAATAGCCCATACTGCAATAAATATCTATATAAAAGCATGATGCAAAATGGATGTATGAACCATTCACTTATCATCATCACCCCTAGGTTTAGTCCACAACTTACGATCTCGAGGTAGATTAACTCTGTACCTTGATATACACCCATAATATAAGCAAGAGCAGGACGTGGGGTTTTACCTCCTTAAAGAGGGCCTGGACCTGGGTAAAAACATCATGCCCCTTGTCTCTTGTTACCCATCAATCCGATCTCACAGCTCCCCCCCCCCACACACACACGAGGTCTGCCAGTTTTGACACAAACAAGGGTTGACGATGGTTCTCTTCTGGCTTCACTCGATGCTCTTTCATTGACATTTCAATGGGGTCCCCTTTATAGAAGTTGTACAGGTGGACGGGGCGCCTCGTAATTCCCGCCATACGACAGCTCATGCGAGCACTTGTGGTCGTATGGAACGTCGTCTTTTGTGCTGCCTTCGCTGGTGCGCCTCCTGATGATTCCTTCTATCTCCATTTTCATTACTTTCCACGTTCACACTCCCTTTTTAGCCCATTTTCTGTGGAAACACAACAAAGAGAGGTTTGGTGGAATCCTTTGCATTCATTGGTCATTAGTAGCAATATAGGAGTGAATATCTCGGTTTTAATGAAATATCTCGGTTTAAACTAAGCGTAGATGAGTGTAAAATATCACTCATCAATACCAAATAGTCACATTTTGGGGATCTATGAATACCCCTCTCCATTCAGGGAGAGGGTTGAGCACTACATACATATCTTCCCCATGAACACAAGTGCTCCCTCTCATATTCCACCGCACCATATCCTAGATGCCAACAAGATTTGTGAGAGTTCTTGAGAGTTGATCCAACCAAAAGAAAGATCTACTCCCTCTCCTTCTGTGACCGGAGCAAATTGCGATTTGAGCAATTCTTGAGTTTTTCCCCTTAGATCTTGTTACTCTTGGAGGTTGGAGACTCCTAGACGGTAGGAGTTCTTCGAAGAAGTATTGTTTCATTCTGATTACCTCCAAAAAGTTTGTGAGGGTTTGGAGACCACCCAAGGTCTACCACTAGTGGTCGAGAAACGCCCTCGTGGTGTTAACTTAAGGGGAGAATAGGGTGGGCTTCATGCCGTTGGCGTGCCTTTGTGGTAACATTCATCCCTCAAATGGTGACTAGTTTCTCTTCAAGAAAGTGAACATTGGCAAACATCCTGGTCTCCCGGAGTTGCAATTATCCCTAACCCTAGCTCCCTATTTATGATTCTTTGTTTCTTAGTATTTACCTCTAATATATTGTGCGCTTTCTTACCTTGGTACTAGTTGTTGTTGAATATATTCCTTAGCACTAGCTTCATCCTTGAATTGTTAGGCTCACTTTTATTCCGCATTATGGTCTAAAATTCCCAAGTACCACTTAAAAGTTATAATTTCTATCTATTCATCCCTCTTTAGGTCCATGTCAATCCTTTGAGGAGGTAAAAGCACCCCATGTAGCCAAACTTGCGTAAAATGTGATGATTTAGTCCCAAACTTGCAATATGCAACTACACCATACCCCAACTTGCACTACATGTGATGATTTAGTCCCCGGCCTATCACAGCTCGACAAGTGGCAACTAGGTGGCTGGACCGGTCGTCGCCCACACTTTTGCAAGAACCCCCTGCCATCTTCTCTAATCAACCTGTAGTAGAGTAGAGATGAATTAAATCTATGTCTGAAACCCAACTCGTGTCCGCCCATTCCACATCTGCCTCCAACAGCTCCAGCTCCCAGCTCCTAGCTCGACGCTGCCATCCATCTCCAGCTCCTAGTCCAGATCGGCGTCATGGTCTCCTAGTCGGATGGTTCGTCCTCGGTGTCGTTGTCGGATGGTGACTCAGTCACCAGTCAGGTTAGCCTCAGGCTCCCCCATGGCAATGCAGTTAGGGTTAGGGTTCCAGCAGTAAAATTTGTCTAGAGCGTGAAGAGGTTGATTTGTTATTCTTGTAGGCACCTGCCACCCTCTTCTGCTCAGAATGGAGAGGCCCTGCTACTGAATTTGTGTATAGATGTGAGCACCAAGCTGTGTGTGAGAAGTTTTTGCCTTCGATTCGGTGGATAGTAGCAGGAGGTTTTTAGCTTGTGCACAGAAGGTGAGTAGTTAGCTATATCATATTGCATTTGTGTATATTGCTTGCTATGTGTAGTGTGTTTCAAGTGTGGATGATAGTGTGTATATTTCTTCCTATCTGTCACTGAATGTTTTCATCATTTAGAATACTTAACTATTTTCATCATTTAGAATACTTAACTGAATTGGTGTAGTGTGAATAGATAATTGAACTTCAGTTGTTAGCTCCATTGGTGCATTTAAGTATTAACAGTTTGCTGCATTTGTGCAGTTAACTATTAAGTGCAGTTAACTGCATATCTGAACTTTGCCTGTATTTCTGAACTTATCTGATTTTAATGTTGAAAGTTTACTGAATTTCATTTAACCGCACCAACTCTGCTAAAACAATATCTCTTTTTGTCAAATCCATAGGAAGGTCCTAAATGCCCCTTTGTTGAGTGGATTGACCCTGAGTGGCCTGCCCAACTGAAGACGAGCCTAGCAAGGATTTGGGGCATGTATGAGGATGAGAACAAGCTTAGGCTGAGGCAAAATGTAGTTAATGTTGAAGAAAATGTTAGGGTTGTGAGAGAGAAGGAAAAAATGGAAAAAGAGTTGAGGGTTTTCAAGGTTGATTTTGCTAAAATGCTGGCTGATAAAGAGCACGCATTGGCCCAATTAGGCGACACACAGCTTGCTCTGGCATACTTGAAACTTGAGAATAAGAAGGTTTGTGACAAATCTATCACAAATATTCATTAGGTCGTGAGGGCCAAGGCAGAGAAAGACAAGAACCTGATGCAGCAGGAGAGGAACAAACTAATTGAAGAGAGGGACAAATTACTGGAAGAGGGGGACAACTTGGTTTTGTAGAGAGATCAGCTAAAGCAAGATAAAAAGAAGTTGGAGTACATGATAGGTGATTTATTCAAGCATAAGGAGGAGACCAAGGGCAAGATAAGGAAGCTGGAGGAGATGATGGATGAGTTTGAGTGATTAATTCTTGTTGTGATGCTAAGTTAATTTGTGGCACTGATAATCCCCAAGCGCAAGGAATCATCGTGGCAATTCCCAAAGGTGGAAGTGATAAGTATGGAGTGTCGAACCCCCAAGGAGCTAAAGGTAAGATCAATATTCTCTCAAGTCCTATCTGCCACTGATACGACTCTACGTACACCAAACATTTGCTTCCATCTAGAAACGAGAAATAAAACTACGTTGTGGGTATGAAGAGGATAACTTTGCATGAAATCAGAGAACTAAAATATAAAAGTAGGTGTTGTTATCATAAAGTTAGAATATATCACCTAAGTATTATAAATAGCGAGTGTGGAATAATGATGGGTCGGTGTGCGGAATTGTCCTAGGCAACTGTTAACAAGATCAGTAATCACTATTGCAATTTCATATGAGGGAGAGGCATATGCTAACATACTTTCTCTTCTTGGATCATATGAACTTATGTTTGGAACTCTAGCAAGCATCCGCAACTACTAAAGATCATTAAGGTAAAACCCAACCATGGCATTAAAGTATCAAGTCCCCTTTATCCCATGCGCAACAACCCCCTTACTCGAGTTTATGCTTCTGTCACTGTAGAAACCCACTATTAGCGAATGATGAACGTATTGCAACACCCTACAGCAGGAATCCCTCACGTGTGCGCGGCACAGGCACCATAGGACAGCACCAAAATAAAACATACAACTCAAACCAATCTAGATCATCAATCAACCCCAAGAAAAAGGACATCTACTCAAAACATCATAGGATGGCAACACATCATTGGATCATAATATGTTGCATAAAGCACCATGTTCAAGTATGATTACAGCGGGGTGCGAGAGAGTGTACCACATAAAAGAGATGAGGATGGTGATGAAGGTGGTGATGTTTGATGAAGACGATCACCGCAGCGATGGTTTCCCTTCCGATGGCACTCCGGCACCACCGAGAGAGAGCAGGAGATGTTCTCCCCCTTGTGCTTCCTCCTCCATGGCCTCCCCCTGGATGGGGAGAGGTTCTCCCTCTGGTTCTTGGCCTTCATGGCAATGATGGCCCCTCCGAGATCCTCCCCCATGGCCTCTGGTGATGATGACCCCCTCCGACAGGGTGCCGGAGAGGGCCTAGATTGATTTTTCGTGGCTACAGAGGCCTACGGCGGCGGAACTCCAGATCTAGGTTTACGTCCAATATTTCTGGCATTTATAGAAGAGGTTGGCATTCGGGACAAGTCAAGGGGGGCCACAGGGAGTCCACAAGACAGGGGGCCGCGCCCTAGAGGGCGCGCCCCCCACCCTTGTGGTGGCCTCGGGACTCCCCTCTGGTAGCTTTTTGTTCTAGTATTTTTTATATTTGCCAAAAATATTCTCCGTTGATTTTCAACGTGTTCCAAGAACTTTTATTTCTGCACAAAAACAACACCACAATAGTTCTGCTGAAAACAGCGTTAGTCCGGGTTAGTTTTAATCAAATCATACCAAAATCATGTAAAAATATTGTAAACATGGCGTGAATACTTAATAAATTATAGATACATTGGAGACGCATCAGCATCCCCAAGCTTAATTCTTGCTCGTCCTCGAGTAGGTAAATGATAAAAGAAATAATTTATGAAGTGTGAATGCTAGCAAGTGCACAAGTTTGATCAATGATAATTTCAATAACCTTTTCTAGCATCATTATATATCATAACAGTAGCTCAACTCATAAAACTTCTCATGATCAAGCAACAAGCTATTCACATGTTAAAGTATAGTTCATAAACTTTCTTGAAAACTAACAAACTATGTTCTCAGTCATCAAACAACTGCAATTCATCTTATTTTCAGGAAGGGTCTATGTAAGAGCTTTGATTTAGCAAACTCCACATACTCAACAATCATTTAATCTTTCACAATTGCTAACACTCACGTGATATTTATGGGTTCAAAGTTTTAATCAAACACAGACAAAGATAGGGGCCTATAGTTTCGCATCCCAACCTTTTACCTCAAGGGTAATATCAACAATAACACTTTATGAAAACCTACATCCAAGTGGATAT
>NC_041385.1:452685853-452713239 GCF_002162155.2 Triticum dicoccoides
ACAGTGCTTGCCAAAGGAAAAGGTGTAAAAAGGAAAGGTGATGATCACCATGACTCTTGTATAAGGGTAGAAGATAAAAGTAAAAGATAGGCCATTCGCAGAGGGAAGCAGAGGTTGTCATGCGCTTTTATGGTTGGATGCACAAAATCTTAATGCAAAAGAACATCACTTTATATTGCCGCTTGTGATAAAGACCTTTATTATGCAGTCTGTCGCTTTTATTTCTTCCATATCACAAGTTCGTATAAAGCTTATTTTCTTCACACTAATAGATCATACATATTTATAGAGCAATTTGTATTGCTTGCACCGATGACAACTTACTTGAAGGATCTTACTCAATCCATAGGTAGGTATGGTGGACTCTCATGGCAAAACTGGTTAAAGGATGTTTGGAAGCACAAGTAGTATCTCTACTTGGTGCAAAGAATTTGGCGAGCATGAGAGGGAAAGGCAAGCTCAACATGTTGGAGGATACATGACAATATAACTTCTATTCGGATATAAGAAAACATAACCCATTATGTTGTCTTCCTTGTCCAACATCAACTTTTTAGCATATCATATTTTAATGAGTGCTCACAATTACGGAAGATGTCCAAGATAGTATATTTATATGTGAAATATCTCTTCTTTAATATTCTTTCATGAATTGCTCAAGTAACCAATAATGTGTTTTCTAACTTTCAATAAATGTACCATCTATATTTATTATGTCTGAAGTCATTACTCCCCATGGTATAAGTATATGAAACATATATAAATTCAGATTTATGATATTCAATTCATTCAACCATTTACTCATAGGATATAAGTGAAGCACATGAGTAAATGACAAACTACTCCAAAAGATATAAGTTAAGGAGAATGAGTAGTCAAATAATTAACTAGCCACGGCAGGACTCTCTATCATTCAAGATTTTTGATCCAATGATTTTATTCAAACAGCAAGTAAAATTAGAATACGCTCCAAGCAAAACACATATATGTGATGAATAAAAATATAGCTCCAAGGTAAACTGATGGTTTTTAAGACGAAAGAGGGGATGCCTTCCGGGGCATCCCCAAGCTTAGGCGCTTGAGTCTTCCTTCATTATTACCTTGGGGTGCCTTGGGCATCCCCAAGCTTAGGGTCTTTCCACTTCTTATTCTCCTCATATCGATATCTCACCCAAAACTTGAAAACTTCAATCACACAAAACTTAACGGAACTTCATGAAATAGGTTAGTATGATCAAGAGAAAATCATTCACTTTGGTACTATCAAGACAAGATTCATAATTGTTCTCACACAATGCCTAATATACCATATCATTTCTACAATTTATATTGAGCAAGATAAGCCATAGAAACTGGAAAACAAGCAAACTATGCATTGAAAACAGAAACTGTCAGAAACAGAATAGTCTGTAATGATCTGAATAACAACCATACTTCTGCTACTCAAAAAATTCTGAAAAGTTAGAACAACCTAGCCAATTTGTATATAAATCTTGTGTAAAAAAATCAGATCAAAATCACTCTTCTGTGATCTACAAGCGCAAAAGTTTCTATTTTTCAGCAAGATCAAATCAACTATCACCATAAGCCATCCCAAAGGTCTTACTTGGAACTTTATTGAAACAAAATCTATAAAACATGATTACGACTCTAAAGTGCAAGGAATCATCATAGCAATTTCCCAAAGGTGGAAGTGATAAGTATGGAGTGTCAAACCCACAAGGAGCTAAAGGTAAGATCAATATTCTCTCAAGTCCTATCTACCACTGATATGACTCTACGTACACCGGACGTTTGCTTCCATCTAGAAACGAGAAATGAAACTACATTGTGTGTATGAAGAGGATAACTTTGCATGAATCAGAGTACTAAAATATAAAACTAGGTGTTGTTATCATAAAGTTAGAATATATTACTTAAGTGTTATAAATAGCGAGTGCGGAATAATGATGGGTCGGTGTGTGGAATTGTCCTAGGCAATTGTTAACAAGATCGATAATTACTATTGCAATTTCATATGAGGGAGATACATAAGCTAACATACTTTATCTTCTTGGATCATATACACTTATGATTGGAACTCTAGCAAGCATCCACAACTACTAAAGATCATTAAGGTAAAACCCAACCAAAGCATTAAAGTATCAAGTCCCCTTTATCCCATACGCAACAACCCCCTTACTCGAGTTTAAGCTTCTGTCACTCTAGCAACCCACTATAAGAGAATCATGAATGTATTGCAACACCCTACAAGGGGAATCTCTCACGTGTGCGTGGCACGGAAGGCGCCATAGGATAACACCAAAATAAAACATACAACTCAAACCAATCTAGATCATCAATCAACCCAAAGACAAAGGAAATCTACTCAAAACATCATAGGATGGCAACACATCATTGGATCATAATATGTGGCATAAAGCAGCCTGTTCAAGTAGCTGATTACAGTGGGGTGCGAGTGAGTGAACTGCGTAAAAGAGATGAGGATGGTGATGAAGATGGTGATGTTTGATGAAGACGATCACCGTGATGATGGTTCCCCTCCCGATGGTAGTCCGGCGCCATCGAGAGAGAGGAGGAGGTGTTCTCCCCCTTGTGCTTCCTCCTCCATGGCCTCCCCCTGGATGGGGAGAGGTTCTCCCTCTGTGATGATGGCCCCTCCAAGATGCTCCCCCATGGCCTCTGGTGATGATGACCCCCTCCGACAGGGTGCCAGAGAGGGCCTAGATATATTTTTCGTGGCTACAGAGGCTTGCAGCGGCGAAACTCCCGATCTAGGTTTACGTCTGATATTTCTGGCATTTATAGAAGAGGTTGGCGTTTGGGACAAGTCAAGGGGGACCACGGGGAGTCCACAAGACAGGGGGCGTGCCCTAGGGGGCTGCCCCCACCCTTGTGGTGGCCTCGGGACTCCCCTCTAGTAGCTTTTCGTTCTAGTATTTTTTTCTATTTTACAAAAATATTCTCTGTTGATTTTGAGCGCGTTCCGAGAACTTTTATTTCTACACAAAAACAACACCATGGTAGTTCTGCTGAAAACAGCGTCAGTCTGGGTTAGTTCTAATCAAATCATACCAAAATCATGTAAAAATATTGTAAACATGGCATGAATACTTCATAAATTATAGATATGTTGGAGACGTATCAAGCACTTTAATGAATTTGAGTAACTTGTATGAACTGGAAGATATATCCATGTAAGCTATGTACTTCAGGTAAACTGATCATGCCTTGTGTGTTGCTTGACTGAATTCCTAGTTGACTTGAAATTGACAGTTTACTGTTTTCAGTTAACTAAATGTTTCAGTTAACTACACTGATTGTAGTTAACTTAATGTTGTCAGTTAATTGAATTTTTCAGTTATCTGGATTTGGCTCAAAGTGTTATACTTTTAGTAAAGAACTCTGTCAATAACACTATCAACTGGAATATCAACTCCCAGCTGAGTCAAGTGATTATGATACCCAAACATTTTGAGTATGTGTTCACTGACAGAACTATTCTCCTCCATCTTGCAGCTATAGAACTTGTTGGAGACTTCATATCTCTCAACCCAGGCATTTTCTTGAAATGTTGACTTCAACTCTTGTAACATCTCATATGCTCCATGATGTTCAAAACGTCTTTGAAGTCCCTGTTCTAAGCCGTAAAGCATGGCACACTGAACTATTGAGTAGTCATTAGATCAAGCTTGCCAGACGTTCATAACATCTACATCAGCTCCTGCAGCATGTCTGTCACCTAGCGGTGCATCAAGGACATAATTCTTCGATGCAGCAATGAGGATAATCCTCGAATTATGGACCCAGAATGTGTAGTTGCTACCATCATCTTTCAACTTAGCTTTCTCTAGGAACGCATTAAAATTCAGGGAACGGTAGCTCGGGCCAATGATCTACAACATAGATATGCAAAACTATAAGACTAAGTTCATGATAAATTAAGTTCAATTAATCAAATTACTGATGAACTCCCACTTAAATAAACATCCCTCAAGTTATCTAAGTGATACATGATCCCAATCAACTAACCCATGTCCTATTAACACATGAGATGGGGTAGTCATCAATGGTGAACATCTCTATGTTGATCATATCTACTATATGGCTCACATTCGACCTTTCGGTCTCCAGTGTTCCGAGACCATGTCAGTACATGCTACGCTCATCAAGTTTAACCCAAGTATTCTTCATGTGCAAAATTGTCTTACACCCGTTGTATGTGACCGTAGAGTCTATCACACCCGTCACTACGAGGTGCTTCAAAACTACGAACTTTGGCAACGGTGCATACTCCGGGAGAACACTTTTATATTGAAATTTAGTGAAGGGATCATCTTATAATGCTACCGCTGTTCTAAGCAAAATAAGATGCATAAAGGGATAAACATCACATGCAATCAAAATATGTGACATGATATGGCCATCATCATCTTGTGCTTTTGATCTGCATCTTCAAAGCATCATCATGATCTCCACCATCACTGGCTCGACACCTTGATCTCCACCGTTGCATCGGGGATGTCTTGCCAACTATTGCTTCTACAACTATTGCTAGGCATAGCGATAAAGTAAAGCAATTACAAGGCGTTTGCACTTCATACAATAAAGAGACAACCCTAAGGCTCCTGTCGGTTGTCAATATTACAAAACATGATCATCTCATTCATCAAGATATATCACATAATGTCTTGACCATATCACATCACAACATGCCCCGCAAAAACAAGTTAGGCGTCCTCTACTTTGTTGTTGCAAGTTTTACGTGGCTGCTACAGGCTTCTAGCAAGAAGCATTCTTACCTACGGCAAAAACCACAATGGTGATTCATGAAGTTTGCCGTTTTAACCTTCTTCAAGGACCGGCCGTAGTAAAATTCGATTCAACTAAAGTAGGAGAAACAGACACTTGCCAGCCACCTTTATGCAAAACTAGTTGCATGTCTGTCGGTGGAACCGGTGTCATGTACGTGGACATGTAAGGTTGGTCTAGGCCACTTCATCCCACAATACCACCGAATCAAAATAAGACGTTGGTGGTAAGCAGTATGACTATCACCGCCCACAACTCTTTCTGTTCTACTCATGCACATCATCTATGCATATAGACCTGGCTCAGATGCCACTGATGGGAAACATTGCATGGAAAACAAAAAAAATCTACGCACACGCAAGATCTATCAAGGAGATGCATAGCAACAAGAGGGGAGAGTTTGTCTACATACCCTCATGGACCATAAGCGGAAGTGTTTAGTAATGCGGTTAACGTAGTCGAACTTCTTCGTGCTCCAACCGATCAAGTACCGAACGTACGACACCTCTGTGCTCAGCACACGTTCAGCTCGGTGACATCCTCCGCCTTCTTGATCCAGCAGGACGGCGAGGTAGTGGGTGAGTTCGGGCAGCACGACGGCATGGTGATGGTGATGGTGAAACTATCTCCGCAGGGCTTCGCCTAAGCACTACAAAAATATGACCGGTTTTGTAAACGGTGGAGGGGGCGCCGCACAGAGCTAAGCAATTGTCGTGGTTGTGCTAGGCGCCCCCCTCCCACATATATATAGGTGGGGGAGGAGGGAGCAGCCAGGAGGGCACCCCAAGTAGGTCGAATCCTACTTGGGGTCCTCCCCAAGTGGCGCCCCCCTTTCCTTATTGGAGTGCGGGAGCAAGGAAGGAGGTGATGGCGCCCCCCCCCCTTCCTTTCTCTCCTGAGGAGGGAAAGGCAGGAGGGGCCACCCCTCCCCTTTCCTTCCCCTAGGGTCGGCCAACCATGTAGAGGGGCGCACCAGCCCCCTAGTGGGCTGGTATGTCCCCTCCTATGGCCCATAAGGCCCATACATTTGTCGGGGGTGTCCGGAACCCCTTCCGGTGACCCGATGACTACCCGGTGCACTCCAAAACTATTTTGGTGTCCGAATACCATCGCCCCATATATCAATCTTTACCTCTCGACCATTTCAAGTCTCCTCGTCATGTCCGTGATCTCATCCGGGACTCCGATCAACATTTGGTCACCAACTCATATAACTCACATAACACTATATTGTTAACGAACGTTAAGCGTGCGGACCCTATGGGTTCGAGAACTATGTAGACATGATCAAGACATCTCTCCAGTCAATAACCAATAGCGGAACCTAGATGCCCATATTTGTTCTACATATTCTATGAAGATCTTTATCGGTCGAACCTTTATGACAACATCTGTAATTCCCTTTCTCCATCGGTTTGTTACTTGCTCGAGATTCGATCATCGGTATCTTCATACCTAGTTCAATCTCATTACCGGAAAGTCTCTTTACTCGTTCTATAATATATCATCCTGCAATTAACTCATTAGTCACTTTGCTTGCAAGGCTTCTTATGATGTGTATTACCGAGAGGGCCCAGAGATACCTTTCCGATACTCGGAGTGACAAATCCTAATCTTTATCTATGCCAACCCAACAAACACATTCAGAGATACCTATAGAGCATCTTTATAATCACCCAGTTACGTTGTGACATTTGGTATCACATAAGGCATTCCTCCGGTATCCAGGAGTTGCATAATCTCATAGTCGAAGGAATATGTATTTGACATGAATAAAGCAATAGCAATAAAATTGAATGATCATTATGCTAAGCTAACAGATGGGTCTTGTCCATCACATCATTCTCCTAATGATGTGATCCCGTTATCAGATGCAACACATGTCTATGGTTAGGAAACCTTAACCATCTTTGATCAATGAGCTAGTCTAGTAGAGCCTTACTAGGGACACAGTATTTGTTTGTGTATTCACACATGTATTTAAGTTTACGATCAATACAATTCTAGCATGAATAATAAACCTTTATCATGAATAAGGAAATATAAAATAACAACTTTATTATTTCCTCTAGGGCATATTTCCTTCACAAATGCCCAAAATATTCCAACTTATATGCTGCATTATACCAGCATACCTATGCTCTTCTTGAAGCATCATCATTTCAGCAGCAGAAGCTTCAGTTGATCTTCAACATCTTCAGGCGGCTCCCCTGCAAAGATAGCCCTCTTCTTCTTCTTGGCATGTCCTGCTTCCTGTGTCACCTCCTCCTCCTCCTCAGCTTCAGCTTCATTCTTGACCACGGTGATGTGAGGCACATCTGGAATGTCTGACAATGCTTACACGATGATTGGGCGGTTTTTGTCACCCTCCTTGGCATCCACGGCCGCCGCGACCATGTGCATGTTGTCTTGGTCGTTGTCGAAGAGGACAATTACCTCGACTTCGTCCTCGCCAGAAGACTCTCCCTCCGGCTCATATCCAGAGTCAGCATCGGAATTGAGCTACTCAAACTCTGAGTCGGAGGAGGATGCGCCAGAGACGTCGTTGGGAAGAAGGAGCTCTAGATTGAACCGGTTCCAGTATGCAGCGTTGACGGGCGCAGGGAGAGCGAGGACGACGTCATCGACGCACTCCATCCTTGAGGTGACACACGTCGGATCCAGTGGTGGTGCGGTGCCAGAACGATACATCCACTAGCGTGCGCGCTGCCTTGGATCGCCCGAGCATGTCTCCCTCATTGCGAAATGAAGTACCTGCGCCGGAGCCACGTTGAGGATGCCAAACGGGCCGTCAGGGAAGGCGCGATTCTTCTCATCGTCCGTCATCACCTTGATGAGGCCACGCGTGTGGATCTTCATCATCATGAGGCTTGGGAACCACCGCACTATATCCTTGAGCTCCTCCCGAGCGGCGTTGTCGTCTTCGGCCAAGTCTTTGATGTCCCTCTGCCGGCCGATGCTCTTGTCCATGATGGTGAGGGTTTTTGTGGTGGTGAGGAAAGAGAGGTGGGGAGCGCGAGTTCGAAGGAGACGCAACTAGTGAGGAGTAGGTAGTGGGAAGCGGTGGGTGGGCAACTGTGAATGCAAATGGGAATGGCAAGCGTCGGGCACTTTGGTAAAGTATCCTCTTTCTAATAATAAGTACTCCCTCTGTAAAGAAATATAAGAGCGTTTGGATCACTACTTTAGTTATCTAAACACTCTTATATTTATTTACAGAGGGAGTAGATATTTTGTCGTGAGTGAACAAAGCACTAGTACTACCAGACTGGCATTGCATCCTGTGTTTCAATCCCAAGTCCTGGGTTCGAGACCCAGGGCACATCTTTTTTTCAAGATTTTTTATTTGTACAGATTTTAGAAATAGGCTTCAGTTAACTAAAAGCAGTCTTCAGCTAACAGCAGCAAAATTCAGTTAACTGAAATCAGACTTCAGTTAACAACAATATTCAGTTAAAAGCAGCAAACAACAATATTCATTTAAAAGCAGCAAACAACAATATTCAGTTAAAAGCAGTAAGCAACAATATTCATTTAAAAGCAGCAAACAACAATATTCAATGTCAATCATTAGTCAGTAGCAAACATTCATTTAACATGCTAAATTGAAGCTCACTGAACAGAATTTAGTTGACACCAAAATTTAGTTAACTTGTAAAATTCAGTGAATAACAAATTTCAATTAACAACAACATTCAGTTAACTTGCAAATTCAGTTTACATGCAAATTCTGTTAACACCAAATTATAATATTTAATTACAAAAAGGGCAGTATATGCCATGGTTTGCCATCAAAAAAGTAGGCAATGTATGCCACATTGTGCCATCAAAAAAGAGGCAATGTATGCCACAATTTGACATTACAAAAAAAGGTCAGTTTATGAGTTACACCAGTATAGGCCTTAAGAAAAAATGGCACTCACAACTGCCACTAGATCAGGCAACAGGAAAGTCATCAGGAGGAGCATTGAGGTCAGGAATATGACTGCCCATGTCATCTCCAAACAGCAGCCACCATGCCCTATCACGTGCATTTCCTCCTCTGCATGTCCCTACATCTGAATTTCCTCCTATACATCTCCATGCATCTATATGTCTTCGTCCTCTCCCTCTCCATGCATGCACATTTCTTCCACCTCCTCTCCGTCTCCCAACATCTGCAGTTCCTCCTCTCCCTCTCCCAGCATCTGCAGTTCCTCCTCTCCCTCTCCCAGCATTTGCACTTGCTCCTCTTCATGTCCCTGCATCTGCACTTGTCCCTCTTCCTGGACCTAAGACTGCACTTGCTCCTATCCCTCTTCTTGCATTTGGATTTCCTTCTCCTCTGCCTCTCCTTTTCTTTCCTCTTCCCCTATCAGCTTCAGTTCTTGCCCTTGTCTGCCTACCTATGTTCATCTCTGTAGTGACCCTGGGTGGTGGTATTTCAGCCCCAGCAGCAACAATAAATGAAGACTGCTCAGGCAATGGGCCATGGACCCTTTCAGGAGCTCTTCTTGCTCTTTCCCTGTTGTCCATGTTAAAACCATACTGGTTGGTGACTCACTAGGATCCAACCTAGGATTTGGCTCGTTTGGAAAGATGTTCTGCAAAGAAAAAAGGTCATTGAGGGAGTCCTGGACTAAGGGGTCCTCGAGCGTCCGGTCTATTTGATATGGGCTGGCTGATGGGCCATGAAGATAAAGGAAGAAGACCACCTCCCGTGTTCGGGTAGGACTCCTGTATGCATGAACGGCAAGATTGGTGTCTGGATATGCTATTTCCTTTCCCTGTAAACCGACTCTATACAACCCTAGGCCCCTCTAGTGTCTATATAAATCGGAGGTGTTAGTCCGCAGGCAGAATCACAATATTCATAGGCTAGACAAGCTAGAGTTTAGCCATTACGATCTCGAGGTAGATCAAATCTTGTAACCTTTATACTCATCGAATACAATCAGGCAGGACGTAGAGTTTTACCTCCTTTAAGAGGGCCGAAACCTTGGTAAACATTGTGTCCCTTTGTCCATTGTTACCATTGATCCTCAGATGCACAACTTGGGCCTCCCTACCTGAGATCTCCTAGTTTTGACACCGACATTAGTGCTTTCATTGATAGCTCTGCTGTGTTGTCAACAGAAGGATTGATGACGCGCCTCATCATCAACGATGACACCGTGTCCGGGGAGACCTTTCTCCCTGGATAGGTCTTTGTGTTCGGCGGCTTCATGCTACGTGTCGACTCGATCGGCCAACTCAAGTAGGTCGACAGCTACGCCCCCGGTCACCAGATCAGGTTTGGGAACCTAAATTATGTCGCTGATATCCAAGGATATCTGGTCTTCGAGGGGTTCGTGGCCTCGACTGCCGCTCCCTACCCTCATGAAGAAGGCACTTTGGATCCGTTGTCAAATCCCATCCAGGGGTCAATGTTCACACCTGCCTCGGCCTTAGGTCCGTGGCAGATCGTGTTGTCCAAAGATGAGAGGATCGACCCCACCGGACCTTCTCCTATCATGGAGCCCCCAACCGGAGACCCAGATGCAATCGTGCCGTCGGTGAACCCGGAGTTAAACAGGACTCTCCCAGTCATCGCAGAGCCGGACTCACCTTTGGACGATAACTCCAAACTATCGAGGTCTGCGTCCGTCGGGCTCGATCAAGTGCCTGGCCCCATAGATCCGCATACTCCTATCCAACTTTCGCTCTTAGACGAAGCACTGGGCTTAATACAATCTCTCGCCATTATGGAAGCCTTGCCTCCAAACTACACCCAGCTCAGGCTGGGGGCTGAGATCGGGGAATTTCACACCCCCACTCACCACCCACTTAATAGCCATTGTTGAGGATTTAACCGACATGCTAGACTACACCTCCGAAGACATCGACGACATGGACGATGATGTCGACACCGAACAAAGCCAAAACCCGCCTATCACTAGGCGTTGGACAACCACTTCCACCTACGATGTATACATGGTGGACACTCCTGAGAAGAAGGACAATGATAGCATTCAAGATCCAGGCAAGGACAAGCCCGTTGATGAACCTCCAAAGTGTCTGCGTCATGCGGTGCCGCTCACAATCGTGTCGGGCAAAGGATAGTAATACCGGCACCAGAGATAATGACACTCCGGATAATTCCGAAGACCGCGACCACCCTGTCGAACCCATGTCCGAATAGGACGAAAGGGAGGAGGGTTGGTACAACCCCGAAAATGGTGATCACGAGGACTCGGAAGACAACAACTATTTACCTACCTCTGAAGAGGATGTGAGCCTCGGTGACGAAGATTTCATTGTCCCAGAGGAACCCTTCGAACAAGAACGCTTCAAGCGACAACTCATCGCCAACATGCAGAGCCTGAAAAAGAAATAACAGCAGCTTCAAGCTGAACAGGACACACTCAACGATAGATGGACCAAGGTCCTAGTCGCCAAAGAATACGGCCTTGAGTGACCAGTAAAGAGTTACCCCAAGCGCAGGCTGCTGCCACAATTTGACGATGAATCCCTTGAGCCAATTCCATCAAAATACAATTATGCTAATCAACCAGACCGACCACCACGTGGACGGGACAAAATGGCTCATCGCGCTGAACACCAGCCTGCACCACCTCGTCATAGAGGCAAGGAGACAGCGGCGCCGGACTACACTTATGACTTACGTTAGGACCTGGCCAATAAAGCCGGCCAGACTAGATCAATCTACAGATCCAGAGGACATGCTCCAACATGAGATGACAGCCACCAAACCTGGCATGATGAACATCATCAAGTTGGAGGTCAGCACCGAACACAGATGTCATCCGAACTCTGTTACGATGTAGCTAGGTATAGAGGTGCCGCACACCCTATGTGCTTTACTGATGAAGTAATGCAACACCAATTTCTAGAAGGGTTCAAACCCGTGAACATCGAGCAGTACGATGGAACGACAGACCCTGGTCACCCTGCCGTCTGGATTGAGGTTTTTCTTATCCACATTCACATGGCTCGCGGAGATGACCTCCATGCCATTAAATACCTTTCCCTGAAGTTGAAGGGACCAGCACGGCACTGGTTGAATAGCCTCCCAGAGAACTCCATTCGGAGCTGGGAAGATTTAGAAGATGCTTTCCGGGCCAACTTTTAGGGCACTTATGTCCGGCCACCGGATGTTGATGACCTAAGTCACATAGTCCAGCAACCTGGAGAGTCAGCTCGCAAACTTTGGAATTGGTTCCTCATTAAAAAGAACCAAATCATGGACTGTCCAGATGTCGAAGCCTTAGCGGCCTTCAAACACAGCATCCGTGACAAATGGCTTGCCCAACACCTCGAGCACAAAAATCCTAAAACCATGGCAGCCCTTACAACACTTATGACCCGCTTCTGCATGGGCGAAGATAGCTGGTGTTGGCGAACGCAGTAATTTCAAAAATTTCCTACGCACACGCAAGATCATGGTGATGCATAGCAACGAGCGGGAAAGTGTTGTCCATGTACCCTCATAGACCATAAATGGAAGCGTTATGATAACACGGTTGATGTAGTCGTACATCTTCACAATTCGATCGATCCTAGTACCGGAAGTACGGCACCTCGGCAATCTGCACACGTTCGGCTCGGTAACATACCACGAACTCATGATCCAGCAGAGTGTCGAGGGAGAGCTTCGTCAGCACGACGCGTGATGACGGTGATGATGAAGCTACCGGCACAGGGCTTCGCCTAACCACTGCAACGATATGACCGAGGTGGATTATGGTGGAGGGGGGCACCGCACACAGCTAAGAGACCAATGATCAACTTGTGTGTCTATGGGGTGCCCCCCTCCTCCGTATATAAAGGAGTGGAGGAGGGAAGGGCCGACTCTCCTACGGCGCGCCCCATGGGGAGTCCTACTCCCACCGGGAGTAGGATTCCCCCCTTCCCTAGTTGGAATAGGAGTGGAAGGAAGGGGGAGGGAGGGGGAAGGAAAGGGGGGGTCGGGCCCCCACCCAATTCGGATTGGGCTTGAGGGGGGCGCGCCCCCTCCTATGCCTCCCTCTCTTCTCTCCCACTATGGCCCAATAAGGCCCATAAACCTCCCGAGGGGTTCCGGTAACCTCCCGCTACTCCGGTATATGCCCGAACTCACCCGGAACCATTCCGATGTCCAAATATAGTCGTCCAATATATCGATCTTTATGTCTCGACCATTCGGAGACTCCTCGTCATGTCCGTGATCATATCCGGGACTCCGAACTACCTTAGATACATCAAAACACGTAAACTCATAATACCGATCGTCATCGAACGTTAAGCGTGCGGACCCTACGGGTTCGAGAACTATGTAGACATGACAAAGACACGTCTCCGGCCAATAACCAATAGCAGAACCTGGATGCTCATATTGACTCCCACATATTCTACGAAGATCTTTATCAGTCAAACCGCATAACAACATACGTTGTTCCCTTTGTCATCGGTATGTTACTTGCCCGAGATTCGATCGTCGGTATTTCAATACCTAGTTCAATCTTGTTAGCGGCAAGTCTCTTTACTCGTTTCGTAATGCATCATCCCGTAACTAACTCATTAGTCACATTGCTTGCAAGGCTTATAGTGATGTGCATTACCGAGAGGGCCCAGAGATACCTCTCTGACAATCGAGGTGACAAATCCTAATCTCGATCTATGCCAACTCAACAAACACCATCGGAGACACCTGTAGAGCACCTTTATAATCACCCAGTTACGTTGTGACGTTTGGTAGCACACAAAGTGTTCCTCTGGTGTTCGGGAGTTGCATAATCTCATAGTCATAGGAACATGTATAAGTCATGAAGAAAGCAGTAGCAATGAAACTAACACGATCATAATGCTAAGCTAACGGATGGGTCATGTCCATCACATCATTCTCCTAATGATGTGATCCCGTTCATCAAATGACAACACATGTCTATGGTTAGGAAACATAACCATCTTTGATTAACGAGCTAGTCAAGTAGAGGCATACTAGGGACTATATGTTTTGTCTATGTATTCACACATGTACTAAGTTTCCAGTTAATACAATTCTAGCATGAATAAAAAACATTTATCATGAATTAAGGAAATAAATAATAACTTTATTATTGCCTCTAGGGCATATTTCCTTCAGGTGGCTAGCTCGTAGAAGCAACAGTTCCAGCAACCCCGGCACCACTGAGGCCCGGGACGGCAATGGCAGGCCACGCCGCAATAAAAACAAGCGCCAGAACAATAACAACGACACAGAAGACACGACAATCAACACCGGATTCAGTGGTTCTAAACCCGGGTAGAAGAAACCTTTTAAGGGCAACAGCGACGGTCCATCCAATTTGGACAAAATCCTCGAGAGGCCTTGTCAGATTCATGGCACCCCTGATAAGCCTACCAATCACATCAATAGAAATTGCTTGGTTTTCAAGTAGGCTTGTAAGTTAAATATCGAACACAAGGGGAAGGGACCTCCAAGCGAGGACGATGATGAGCCCCGTCTGCCGAACATTGGGGGTCAGAAGCAGTTTCCCCCTGAAGCGAAATTAGTGAACATGATCTATGTCACTCACATCCCCAAAAGGGAGCGCAAGGGCGTGCTAAGGGATGTCTACGCGCCGTAGAGCCTGTCGCCCCAAAATTCAACCCATGGTCGGCTTGTCCGATCACCTTCGATCGTAGGGATCATCCAACCAGTATCCGTCATGGGGGTTCAGCTGCCCTCGTACTCGATCCTATCATCGACGGATACCATCTCACTAGAGTCCTTATGGATGGAGGTAGCAGTCTTAACTTGATCTATCAAGACACTGTCCGTAAGATGGGTACCCGTCAAGAATCAAGCCTAGTAACACTACCTTTAAAGGAGTGATACCCGGCATGGAGGCCTGTTATACGGGCTCATTAACACTGAAAGTGGTATTCGGCTCTCTAGACAACTTCCGCAGCGAAGAATTGATCTTCGATATCGTCACTGTCCGCAGTGGCTATCACGCACTGCTCGGACGAACCGCTTTCGCACGCTTTAATGCAGCCCCGCACTATGCTTATTTGAAGCTTAAAATGCCCAGACTGCGTGGCGTCATCACAGTCAATGGAAATATGGAGTGCTCCCTCCGTACTGAAGAGCACACCGCGGCCCTAGCTGCCGAGGTGCATGGCGGCCTCATCAAGGCGAACAATTCATCGGCTATCAAGACCAATGACATTGCCAAAAGAGTCTGATCCACATCTCATTGCGATAGCTCGATGGACCCGGACCTTGAATAGCAGTTTTGCCTCCGCCTGCTGCCCCATGAGGCTACGGTATATGTACTGCACCTACATAACTACACACTTAAAATACCTTGGGCAACGCTGGAGGCACACTGCAGAAAAGGTCCATAGTACGGTTCGACCCTATTCGGACCTCACATACCTTTTTTTCTCACTGCAGGTTCATTCGAAAACCTACCAGATGTACGGTTGCATGAAGGCTCCCTCCTAGGCCCCTATTTCTCTTCTTTGCAGACAAACATCTAATCCTCCTCTCAAAGGATTCACTACTAAGGAGAAACGGCACAGACGTGCGGCAGGGCACCATTGGGATCTTCAAACCACTACTTTTAGGCCTTGTGTAAACCTTTCCCTTATGTAAATTTTTGGCATGTAACATGACCTTAATATTCATGGCATTATCTATCGAAAGATGACATATTAATAAGGATATAAAGAAAGTAGATTATCACCACTTTTTGTTCGGTACTCATGTTATATTATCATATGTATTCCCTCCTTACTTTTGACTGACATACGTGCTTTAGCCCGACATTCACGCTGGGGGCTGTATTCGGCCTTGCACATTCTAAAGGTCGAGCACCTATAGGGAGCTCTTCAGCAGCCCGGATATTGCATTATATACATCGGTTCCGAATCATGTCTTTGGTCTATAGTTGGGTTACCCGGCTCCTATGCTTAGCACCTTATGTTCCACCAATTCGGCTAAGGTAGTAAAGGGAGAACTATTGTGATTGTATTTCTGGTTCGTCCGATTAAGTACCTCAGTAGAGAAAGCCGAAAACTGACTGTCATGATAAGCGAGAGCTGGTCAGCGATCCGGTGACTTAGTGTTATACTACAAATCGTTAGCGATTCTTGCCGTGTCACGCGAGGGGGCGGGCTTCGACCAGCCGCGTTGCAAAGGCACCATAATCCGGATGTCCACATAATGCAATAGGGGCCAGTACTTAGCCCCACCAATGGAATCCTATGGCTAGTGAAGATAATAAAGCCGCATAGTCTGGTTGCCTAGTTCACATCGCGTACGCCTCCTCTACGGACCAAGATGTTGGATAAAGTGCGGTTACGCGTTATGAACACCCCTGCAACATTTACATGGGGGCAGAAGCCGACGACTGGCAACCTTTAGAAATATAAACGGTAAACGGCCGCACAGGAGGATAGATTAACACAAAGGGTGCAATCATAGCACGGATTCATAACATAGTTTTTTCAACCCAAATACATCTAATCGAACATAGCGTCCTTTGAACACTGGCCCTCTACTATTCAGGCCCCTTCTAGGACGTCATCAAAGTACCTCTCTGGCTTCCGATGATCTTTGCCCTCGGGCGGACCTACGGTTGCCACTTCGGTGGCCTTCATCTTCGCCCATTGCATCTTGACGCGAGAAAAGGCCATCCGGGCATCTTCTATGCAGGTCGAACACTTTATAGTGTCGATCCGAGGAAGGGCGTTGACAAGCCGCTTCACGAGACCGAAGTAGCTGTTGGGCATGGGCTCAGCGGGCCAAAGTTGGACTATTAGATCCTTCATGGCCAAGCTGGGCACCCTATGCAGCTCTGTCAGCTGCTTCAGCTGGTCGCTCAGAGGCGTCGGATGCTCCGGAGCGAGATACTACGACCAAAACAGCTTCTCGGTCGAGCTCCCCTCCTGGGCTCGAAAAAACCACGCGGCATCGGCGACGCTCCTTGGAAGATCTACAAATGAGCCTGGAGAACTCCAAACTCGGTTCAGCAAGATATACCTCTTACTTCCAAATTTACTCTGAAGAAGAAAGGCCTTACCAGCCGCTATCTTCCTCGCTTGCTGGATCTCCTCGCGAGCACTCTGGGACTCAACCCGGACCTCTTTGGCATCTTGGAGAGCCTTGGCAAGTTCGGACGCTTGGTCTGAAGTCTTCTACTCTAAGTACTTGCACTTGTTGATGGCATCCTTCAGCTCTTGCTCGACATTGGCCACCCGAGCTTCATGTTGGCGGCGGGCAGTTTGCTCCACCTCCAGCTCCTCAGCCGCTTTATCAGCGGCTGCCTTGTTTGCCTCCGCCTCCTTCTTGGCTTGGGCAAGTGCGCCTTTGAGGGATCGACCTCGGCTGCGCCAATTGTGATCATAACCAAACAATCCAATGAGTTAACAAACTCACTATACATATCACTTCTGATATATAACTTCTGCATACCTTGCATCTCCTCGAACCGCTTGTTAATGCGGTCGAGCTCCTCATTGGCCACTCGAAGCTTCCTATTAAGCTCGGAAACCTCTGTGGCATGGGGGTAGCTGCCAACATGGATGCCTGTTACAAAAATTAGCACATTATATTAATGTTCGAAATATCATAGAGATCCTCCGTCCGGATTGTTCTAATTCGGACAGAGTCTCAGGGGCTACTGTCTATACATAGGTTCATCCTTTGATATGAAACATTTTTAGAGCATTACATCACATACCTCAAAGCCTGTTAGTAGGCTATTGAAGGCTTCGTTCAGTCCACTTTTTGCAGGCTGAACCTTTTCCATAACCGCACCCATCAGGGTGCGGTGCTCTTCTTTGATGGAAGTGTGTTGTAGCGCTTCCTCTCACTACAAAAATAATACACTTTCGTGATGATACGTGTTTGTCACAGTAGGTCGCGTTTTTTGTCATGCATGTACATCCATGACGATTTTATGATAGAATCAAGATAGTCATACATGTGCTGTCATAGAAGTGTTCCATGACATTACCAAAATTATCATCACGGAAGTGTCCACTTCCATGACGATAAATCGCGCGTCACAGAAGTGCTTTCGTCAAGGGTGACCGACACGTGGCATCCACCGTAACGGAATGCCGTTAAGCTATCGGGTCGGGTTTTGGATCCGATAACCCGTTAACAGCCCCGACCAATGGGGATTTTCCACGTGTAAAATCATCATCGGCTGGAGGAAACATGTGTCAGCTCATCGTTGGGACAGATGTCATCCACTCATTGGACAGAAGGCGCCTATGATACGTCGACACGTGGCACGGCCCAACAGAGGCCCATTCCTGTGAAAAGACCGGCCCATTTGACTTGGTCAAAAGGTGGCGGCCCGGCCCATGGAAAGCCTGTTAACGGCATGTTCGCATATAGCCCATTTACAGCCCGCTAACCAAAGGCCCGTTATGCCCTATCCGAATTAGGCCCAGTAGCGTCATCTAGCCATCCAATATGATTCCAGCCCGTTTTCACTTCTAGCCCATGTATGTTCCATGACGTCTTTCGGCCCATATGAGGCCCTTTGTAACTCTTGGCCCATTAATGACCCGTGGTGAAACTGGCCCGTAATGAATAGTGTATCACTTTACACCCATTAATGGCCCATGGTGAAACTGGCCCGTAATGAACAGTGTATCACTTTATACCCATTAACGGCCCGTTATTTCGTTGGGTCGTTTCCAGCCCATGTTATCTTTCGGCCTTCTCAGAGCCCATTTATTCTTGGGCTCATTTCCAGCATTCATTTACTTATAGCCCGTTACTGTCATTTTGTGCTTGTGGGCCAAATTCAGCCCATGGTTACAGTCGGCCCGTTTGTGGTCTGTTAATACGTTGGGCCGTTTCCATAGCATCATCAAATACGGCCTATTAACGATGGCCCGTTATGGTCGGCCCATGAACGGATGATTCCAACTCTAGCCCATTTACGACCATAATGCAGTCTGTTATTGGCCCATGTTTGGCCAATCGATCATACGGCCCATATAAGGCCCATTGATGATACGGCCTGTAGAAGGCCCATTGTTTCTATGGCCCGTAGAAGGCCCATTGTTTCTACGGCCCGTAGAAGGCCCACTATTTATATGGCCCGTAGGAGGCCCAGTGTCACTACAGTAAATATTTGCCCATGGTTATTGTGGCCTAGTTTTAAAAAATAGGTTATTGCAGCCACTAGCAAACCGCGGAAAAAGAACTGCAATGACTACAAGCAAACAAATAAACAAGACAACAAGGAAATAAATAAGCAAGCAACTTACGCTAGGCTATCATGGCTATCACACATATTACATCCACTGGGCATCAAAGTTCGCCACCAGTGCAAATAAACGCGCCGACAAAAGAATATACAAAACTGAGAGCACTTCAAAAGGCACTAAGCCTGGCCAGGTCGGGCCCCCCGAACAGCCGAAGAAGCTGAGTAGACCTCAGTTGTGTCAACGATAGATGCATCAACAGTAGATGTATGGCATGATGGTGCGCACAGCAGTCCTCTGACATCTTCATTGCATCTTTGACTTCAAGTCGGAGCCGAGCTGAAGCAAGCCTTTCCGCTTTAAGTTGAGACTGGAGAAGTCGAACTGATTGAGGTAGCGACTGCACAGAGGTTGTCTCACACCTGCTGGTGAGTAGCTTCAACTCACTGTCTTCATCAAGACAAGACCTTGGGTTCATCTCGTTGTCCTCAAGATGGTTTGGCTCACTATCTTCCCTAAAGTTCTGCCTGGCATAAGAGATACGACTCTGAAAGAGAAACAAGGAGACACGTAACAGGTTTCACAATTATATAAGCAAATAAATGGATCTGTTCTGCATAAGGAACATGTTTTTACAACTACAATTTTAAACTAGTAGTTGTTGCAAACATCCAATCAGATGTAAACAGCAAAGCAAACAGCAGTGGAGGAAATGATGCCTATCCAAATCTATACTAGAACAAAGTTTGAAGGCTTGAGAAGGATGAACTTACATTACATGTTAACACGGGCTAGACAAAGCCCTTCTCCATGTTGATGGAAGGATAATTCAATAAATTCCCCAAAGAAAATTCTTTATAAGCGTTGCCATTATTCTACATTTTGCAAAGAGTAAATATAGATCAAATAATATTGGAAGAAACAAAGGATAATGAAGCTCAGGTGCAGACTGGTGATACATAATCAAATAGCAATTAATTAAGTACAGCTTTACAAGGCAAAAGGGAGAGAGGTACTGACAAGAGCAATGCAGAGCCCAGTATTGTTGTGAGATCGTATGATTCTTTGAGCAAGGAGATTCATCTAAAATTAGTTTTCATACAAGAGAGAAGGTAAGGCACATGCAGAAATTTAGGAGTTCAAATTTTGAATTGATATCATAGACAGTACCTAACGCTGGGCTCTCAACAGTTCTCATAGGGGTTTGGCCACTGGAGTAGGGGTAAAGTGTGGTACAGTTGGGCCTGTGTTTTCTGTGGCTGCTGATCTATCTGATTTAACAGGTATCACTACCTTTTCCAAATACCTAGTTTGTACTCCTTGAGGATCTGCACTCATGCTCTTCCTTTTGGATATCTATTACGAAATAACAACATTTGACTAGAAAAACATAGTGTGATGACACATGGAATAGGTACAGAAAATGGATAGGTATGGCATATACTCATATATGATGCTTAAACTAAGCAGATGGTGTAATAAAGTAGAAGTAATGCAAGAGGTCAGATGCAAAATATGTGCGACCAATACAACTTTGCAAAGTTAGAGCAAGCACCTTGATGGGTGAATAAGATAGGCCATCCTCCACCATGCCAAGTTTGTTACCCAGTGGATTGTTCTGCCATATTCCTCTCACGCGCCCATTCTCATATTCATTTTGATAATGTTCAATATCTGACATGCATGAAAACATAAAAACAAGTGAGATTTTCTTTATAATGCAGAAGTGATTCTAATCCAATACTGCCTCCCTGTAAACCCCTTTGTGCTATCTCTGCAATTCTTTTAAGAGATGCCATGCATGCTGTAATTTGGTGTGTGCAATAATATAATGTGGCCTACTACTCAAAATATGAGAGCTCTAGAAGTGATGACACTTCACAGATGACAACTTCAACATATAGTAAAGAAGAACAAGTCGACCTGACCTGACAGATTCAAAATATACTAAGGGAGAACAACTCGACCTGACCAGTCGACCACAAGAGAAGAGGATCATCTTAAAGAAGAGCAGAAGAGCAAGCAGATTGAAGATATTACAAGTCTTTCAATACAATTTTGGTTGGCCACCCATGATGAACCAGAGCGCACAGAGAAATACTATTCTTTCCGGTCTCTCCATATGTGGCTCACATGCATTTCGAAACTAAGGTAGGAACATTTAGCTAACCAATTAAACATCTCTCAGTTTTACTAATATTAGCAATAATATTAGATATGAATTTGTACAACTAAGCTTGTTTAGCTCGATAGGTGGAGCAGTGCTATTACGACACGAACCATGTAGGCTGACTGTGGTCATCATAAAATGGGGAAACCGTAAGCATGATGAGTAGAATGTTGACCATGGCAGTGGGATGGCAGATCTGAAGCTGCAAACCGCGCAAAGGGTAGTTAGCAACCAATGTTTGCTTTGAAATAACAACTAAGATTTGGTATGGACAAGAAAGTACGGTCAACAAGTGACAAAGAAATGCAATTATGCTGTCTCTCTATATGTTGCAACATGCATTTGGAAACTCAAGTGGGACCTTTAGCTAACCAATTAAATGTGTCGGTTAACTAATATCAGTATCATATCACGATCATATTTGAACAACTAAGCTTTCGAATTCTGAGTGATGTGTTGTTTAGCTTGAAGGGTGGAGTAATGCTAGTATGACAAAAAGCACCTACGCAGATCATTAAGAGAAAAATCAGGAAAGTGGAACTAGCTGGACTAGTGGATGGCGCACATGCTTTTGGAAACGAATATAGGAACATTAGGTGACCAATTAAACATTATCTGTTTTAGTGATATGAGCATCATATCAGATTCGTATTTCAACACGTAAGCTTTGGGTTGAGGTCTTGAGGAGCAGTGCTAGCACGACACGAAGCACCTATGATGATGGTAATGAATATAAAGGGGGAAACCATAAGCTTTACGAGTATAGTGCTCGTGCCATGGCGGATCTGAAGGTGCAAATCGGACAAAGCTACCTCTCAACCAATGTTTGCTTTCAACTAGCCACTACGATTTGGTACGGACAAGAAAAGTACAGTAAACAAATTACGATCTATTTTCCGGGTGAGATCAATAACTTAAGCACATATGGAAGAGTACCACCTCTCTTGCAACGTCATGTAGGCCTATGATGATACGTTGAGGATGTTGTAGGTGCGATGGCTGTCGGCAGCGGGGAAGAATACTTTAGACGGCAGACGGCCAAGTCGGGGGATAAATCATGTTGCCGTGGACGAGGCGGTCGTAGGAGCGGCAACGGAAAGGTGGACGATGGTGCCGGTGAATCGAGAGGAGGCGATGAAAGGATCCTGGTCCAGCGCCGTGGATGAGAGACGTCCATCTCTTGCAATGGATGACGGGGTAGGGGTAGCGGCTCCGGCAAGGTGGAGGATGGGGTGGCGGACGGAGGAGGCTAGCCGTAGTGCGGAGGTTCTCGTGCCGCTGATGATGTATGAATGGGGAAATGGAGGGGAGGGGGGATCTCAAACTTTGGGGCGCGCTTCTCTAAAATGTGGGAAAGTTACGAACTTATCCCCCATTTAAAATTTCGGGCATCACGGCGGTTGGGGATAGGACGGTAATCTCGCATCTCCCAAATATTTGCCGGTAACTATTTCGGGCGAGGAGAGGGTGTTTTGCCGCCCACGGTGTATGAACAGGGCTGACAGGTAGGGCAGTTGTGTCATGTCTGAGGGAAGTTACACATCTGCCCCTATTTCAAATATTAGCCTACATCGATTTCGTACGAGGAGAGTTTGTTTTGCCGCCCACCGTGTATGAATGGGTAAATGGAGGAAGAGACACATGTCTTTCGGACGAGCTTGAATCAAATGTGTTTTGCCGCCCATGTTTGGCACCCACCGTGTCTGAATGGTCTCAGAGGCCGTCGTGTCATGTCTGATTGAAGTTACTAGTCTACCCCTATCGACAGAGTGTAAATCCGGTCGATAAGGATGTCAAGTGTCAGGGGTAGACAGTAATTTCCATCTCGCAAGCACTTGCTTCGGGCATCCCACAAATTATAGTGGGTGTTTAGCCGCTTCATTCAAAACTTGGGAGAATTAGCATTCACGTTTGCCCTGGGCCTTGGCAAGCTAAATTCAAATCCAATTTGTATTCGATTACGAATATCCAGAAATAATTCTACGTTTTGTTATTTATTTCTTCAAAACCACAACAAATATTTATTCCACCTTTATATACGATTATGATTTAGAAATGTCATGATCTTCGAATTCAGTAGGTTGGATACACTCTGAGTCAAACAGTTATTTCATCCAATACAACATGCTCACACGAAAAACAGTTCACCTTATGTCAATCATACAAGTACTGAGGATTACCTCGCCTAAAAAATTCGGATCATTACAACACATGGACAACATAGGGGGTCTTGCAACATAATCCATTCAGAGACATGACACAACATGCAAGTACAATAATCTAATGACAATTTCAACTGGTATCTAAAGAAGAACCGGGATTACCCTGGGCTTCAGATAGCAGAAACAGCAGGACCTCCTCCGTCTTCAAATGCAACATTCTTACTTCCTCCAATTCTTGGGTTGCTTGCATAATGCGTGCCGCTAATTCCGTAATTTCCAGCCTCAAGATAAAGATTACCTCATTCATGGCAGCCACACCATCTCTTTCTGCCTCTAGTAGAGCCTCAAGCACTATAGTATCTGTGCTCAGACTTCTCTCCGGCGGTGTTGCCTCTGAAATGCTACCATCTGGTAACATGGATGGCACACTGCTTCTACAAATATATTTTGGGGTTGTACATTGTGTCCTAGTGTGATCGGCATCCTGAAAGGTTTCCGCTGGACATAAGTAAGAGATAGTTATCGTATGATCTAGGCAGTAAGCTTACATGGTAAACGATAGAGGAATTATTGCCGAGCATGGCAAGCTATATTTAAATGATTCGAAGCAGCATCAGCCAAAAAGAAATTAAAATGGTAAGATGAAACTAGGGATGTAAGTGGAAAATAAACGACATCCGCCAGTCCCATCTAGTTAGTTTTTGCTAGCTCCCTAGTTCATTTTCCATAAAAAACAAAAAATCTTTTGAACTATCATACCACTAGTGGACTTTAATCGGGATTAAATGGGACCCAATTGACATCCCTAGTTGAAAGGGAGTGTACCACCGCTATATTTAAGTTGCCAAGGCATCTAAGTAGTTGAAATAATTTGAGAAAGCACTTAATAGTGTGGCCTCATATAAACTATGAAGAGAGTCTTGTGATGAAGTTGAGAGGAAAAGTTAAGGACTCAAATGAAAGAGGCATGCATTTCTTTACGATAGTATAGCAGGCACTGCTGACATATTGGCCAACTCAGGTATAGCGTAACAACAAACAAGCATTCAAATCAAGCAATACAGCAAAGCAGACAACTGAACTATTTGTAATTCGGTAGGATTATAGGTTGAGGGCACAAGCCAAGAAAGCAGCCCACTCGCATTACATTTCACATATACTAAAACACACTGCCTTACCATATGTTGCTGTGAAGCCTCGCTGTTGTTGCAATGTTCTTTGAAGATATCGTCAGCATCCCGTGGTTGCAAATCTAGTTGTTGTAGTTTATTCTGCACCCTCTATTTAGGTAAAATTAATTTTAATTGCATGCACTGGTCTGAATTGATCATCAATGGTTCATCTAAACTAATGAAAGAAGGGTGTGTGCATACATGACAATATATTTGCTTCCCTCTATTTGTATGCTTGTTCGAGGTGCCAGCCCCAAAAGAACAAATATTTTGCTTGATGGGGTTGGCAACTCCATAATTAATAGAAGCATCAAATTAGTCATGCAACTTGGGAAGATCAAGAACACACAAACAAGTAATGAACAGAGGCTTGGAGCAGTGATGTAATAGCTAGCATCAGAAAATGTAGGGTAAAACAAACAAAAAGTAGCGGAACCACATGCTAGTTTGCTGATGTGTAATTAAGCATAGAGAACATTAAGCAGTCTGATGGAACCAATAGGTGGCATCAGAACAACACTATTATCATAAATATAGCATTCAAGAAGTAAAATAGTAGGCAGTGATATCTAGGAAGTACAGTAATACTCCCTCCGTTCCAAAATAGATGACTCAACTTTGTACTAACTTTAGTACAAAGTTGGGTCGTCTATTTTGGAACAGAGGGAGTACTTAGGACAAAACTAAAGCATATTAACTATATGTGCATTGGTATGTAATTTAGCACATGTAACATGTTCACTGCCAGAAGTATGGCCCTATAGGTGCAAGTAGAATAACGCATCTCATGAAAAACTGAATGATGCCCTGAAGAAATTCAAAGGTGCGGTGCTTATGTTAGGAAAGTGAATGTAGGCGCAGGCCGTTGGATAATAGTACCTGATTCTCGGAGGTGTATGGGTATCGTTGTCATACATGATAGCTAAGGATCGTTGATGGTGCTCGTGTTGCGGTTGAGTTTGGGTCGGCTGTCGCCGTTGCTGAAGCGGCTCCGGTGCTACGGTTGCGGCGCCTGTCGACATACAAGAAAGCTCATCTGTGGTAAGTGAACAGATGCACAATAAAGAGAAAAATCGAAGGAGTACAAATCAAAATAACCTGATGAGGTTGCGGCGTCGGTAAAGCAGGGCCAGTGGAGTTGAATATGGCGTTCGTGGAGCAGGTCCGGTGCAGTGGACGAAGGCTTTGGCAGGCGCGTTGTACAGTGCTTTCGGTGAGGGAGATCTGTTGTTGTGGACGAGGGCTTGTATGAAGGGCCAGCGAAGGGGTGGACGAGGGAGTCAGTGAAGGGCCTACACTATAGTGGATGAGGGCGCCGGTTAAGCAGATCCAGTGTGGTGGACCATGATGGCGGTCAAGGAGATCTGGAGCGGTGGACAAGCCAGTCGCTGAAGCGACTCCGGTGAAGTGGTGAGTTGGTAGTTGGGGGTTTCAAGGTGCGGAAGGTAGATCCGATGGGGTGTGAGGGCCACCGCTGCGGCGGAGGACTAGATTCGGCAGCTTGCCGTGGTTGGGGGCTCGAGGACGGGAAGGGGAGGGGCTCTGGGAAAGAATGTTGGGGACAAAGAGGGGAAAACAATGGAGTTACCAAAGCAACCCGTTTCCGCTCATGTGGCAGGGGTAAAACAGGAATATCGCAGGGCTAAACTTTCGGGCGCGTGATATTTCGATGTGAGCGGGAAGTTTGAAAGCTTTTGGCGCCTAAAATTATAAGCGTTCTGCTCTTGTACGACCGACTATGATATCATGGCCGACAATTTGTTTGTTTTGCACGCAAAAAAAGTGCAAGTTTTGAAAATCAATGTCTCCAACTCAAAACTTAGATTGTCCATTCAATTCAAATATGGATCATTGAGCTACTACAAGCAAATACCATCATACGGTCCAATTCAAATGAAATTCCAAATGTGTTTATCCTAAATATGATGGCAAGAGCAAAAATGTGTATGTGTATGAAAAAAGTGGATGATTATAAAGTTTTAACATGCCCGTATGTGTATATCTCTAGGTTTGATATATGAATTTGAAATCATGAAATCCTGGCTTAAAAAATGTACCTCCGTTTAAATGAATTACAAAAGCTAATGATGGAGTCAAATTCCAAAATTCCAATCTTAGGTTTGTAATTCTGGTACATCAAGGTATATCACGCATGTTCAAAAGTATCGTCCAAACTGTGAAACAAATTGATCAACCATGAGTGCACAATATCTCAATTACACTAAAGTCCCTCAAACATAGACACCTCACTCTTTGTCTGTAGCCACCCCCCTGCCCCCCCCCCCACACACATAGAGAAGTCGTTCTCTCCCACCAAACACCAGCACACGAGCACATTAACACCCCTTTCTCTTCTAAAGTCCGGACCCTAATATAGGTCTCTATCACGTTGTCTCTCGGGCATGCACACATCTCTTCCCTCACTCTCTAGGTCTCCCACGATCTCTCTTTCCCAAGCACACGCACTATGTAGAGTGTATATTTCCCATACACACAAAATGTCGCCCCCAAACGTCTATCTCCCTAGTTATGTGGTTCTCGCGCACTCACCTCACACACCACCCCCACTGCAAACAAGCACACTTTGTCTCCTTGTGCACCACTCTCCTCTTTCTATATCTCCCACATGCAGACCCGCCCCAGCTCCTTACCTGTATACATATATGTCATGACTCTTTCCATAGCTCCCTAATGTATCATTGTTCTCGATTTCGCAAATTGTTCTCTACACCATCTATTCTAGATCTCTCATGAAGTCCCTATCACACACACGATGACTCGCTTCCCTTGCTTCTCCGTACATAGGCCAATTTCGAACAACATCAACATTGTCTCCCTATCTATACGCCATTTATGGACACAAACGACCCCTCTCGCCCCCTCTCTTCCTCTCTA
>NC_041385.1:452713535-452748500 GCF_002162155.2 Triticum dicoccoides
CATGCTATCCCGCTACTACACATGTCACACCATTCCCCCTTCCCTTATACTAGGTTTACATCATTAGTGGTCTCTCTACTCCACATACACACAGTCCCTCTCACACACAAACGTGTGCACAAACACACACAGACATGCACAAACACCCATTTATCTGGATCCTCATATCTCCCCATGTCCGCATGTGTATCTCACACACTCACTCTCTAATTATGTATATGTGTCTCCACGTTACACAACACAAAGCCCCATGTACATGTCTCTCTCTATCCTCCACACACATAGACACAAAGAATCTGTTATCATTGCCTCGGTCTCTAACATATCACACACGCACACTGTCTCTCTCTCTCTTGCAAACACGCTCAAAAAGGGTTTCCCCGTGAATAACTTACCATCTATTCATCAACAGTTGTGGCAGTACGGTGAACATGAGACGTGAAAAAGAATAAATCTACACGTGCTTAGACCACCTAGTATGACTACTAGGACTAGAGCAAGCCAAAAAGCGAGTATGTAGATGCAAGTTTACGGAAGCAAGTATCAATAATATGTTTGTATCTCCATACTTATATTTCTTCTCTTATAAAAAACTGAGTTGGTGATGATGGTATGTGTGCCATCTTGCAATATAGACCATCCAATCTATATCTAACGGATGGAGATTAAACTAAAAGATACCCGCACCCCTCTCCACATTTGCAGACCAGGCCTTCCCTCGTTCATCCTTATCTCCAACAAACCTCATTGTTGATCAATTAAGAAAGGAAGCCTCTGGAACAAACTGGCCTGGTGGCCACTGCCGGCGTCATCAATCCCCATGCCTCTGCTCAGTCAGACCACCAATCACCACCACACCCCACTCCTCTTCACATCTCATATTTCTTGAGATATCATTAGTTTTTACACATTGGATTACTCCCGCAAGGGTCAATCACAACAAGTGTTTTATAAAAAAATGCATCTTGATGTTCCGTGCAATGCACGGATCTTGCTAGTACTCCTACAGAAGACTAAGTTGGTGATGATGGTGTGTCTGCCATCCGTCGTTTCTGACCATTAGATCTACATCTAATGACTGTGAGGTAAGTTGTTGCCTTTTCTCATGAACATCCCACTTGTCTACCAATTTGCAGAAAAGCCATAATTAGTATCTTAAAACCAACCACATCCCTCCCTGACCTCACCAAAACATCCCAAGGAATATATTCTAATTGAAACATAATATATCTCTAGTGACATATGTATATCAAAATTAGAGTGTTTTGTATCAAGTTTGTGAATGAGTATTATTCTAATTATGATTCGTTGCAACGCACATGAACATTGCTAGTATTTCCAACCATGCATTTTTTCTAGTATTCCATAGTTTCGAGTTTTCCATCAAGATATTAGTCACTCATGGTTGATATTTACTTTCAATCATGTACACATATGCACTATGTAACTAGCCTTGCTTATTGGCTTCCAAAGCTTAACTTTCACTCCTACTTACAATATGTAGAGTATTTAACAAAAAACTACCACTTTCAACCAGCCCTAGGAAGAATCTGTTGTACAAAAAATAGCAAAAAACATACCCAAAATTTCTTAATCCACGCCAAAAACTACTACCTAGTACTCCTATCGATTAGGTTCGTTTAAACCCATTTATGACAGGGTTGGCCCACACGTCTGTGCTGACGAGGCAGCTTAAACCAACACATTTTGTTTGACCATTGACACGAGGGACCCACATCTGACCTTCTATCCTGTTATTCCCCCTCAAATCATTACTTTTCCTGAACATTACTTCAAACAGTACTGCTGCGTGTTCGTCGGTGGCGTCGGTGATGAGTGAGTTGGCCGCCGCTCCGCCAGACGGGTCGGATGCCGCGCTGGCCTCTGCACGGGTTGGCAGGCTGGCCCGAGCGTGACTCACGAGCGAGCAAGCCGCCGCGCTGGCCTTCGCTCGAGCCATATGGGTGGCCTTAGCGCGGCGCGCCTAAGCAAGCCGCGTGCTGCCATGCCAATCTAGCTAGCAAACCATGCAGACAAACAGCTGGACGGAGCTATCTTGGCTAGCTAGCGGCCGCGAGCGCCGGACAGAGCTAGCATCCAGGCTGCCGCAACATGGGCTCTGCACCGCCGGCCATTTTGACCTCACCTTCTGCCGGCGGCGGTAGCTGCGTCCCATGGCTGAGGATGACTAGGTGAACGGGCCGGAGGTAGGAGTTCACTCGGAGATTTTTGTGCAGACTGACATGTAGGTCCCACAAATCATAACGCCCCGTCGAATAGAAGGCGTTGACTTAATGGGCGACATGGGCCCTGTCAGAGGTTAGAGTTAGATTCTAATAACCCTGAACTAACTCTAACCAAAATGGTGTTCGGATGGCAGGGTTAGATTGACAACAAATGTATCCAAACAGGGCCATGGGTTGAAACGTGCCTATAACGGCACTTTGTAGAGTAGTCGTTTCTAGGTAGGGCTGGTTGGTAAGAGCATGTACAATGGTTGATAAGGTAGTCTTATCTTAAGTCTGCCATGTATGCAAGTGGTAGTAGTTTCTTGGCATTTTAGTGGTTTCTTGCATTATTAGGGGTTTCTTGTAAGGAACAATGTACATACTACTAGCGACAAAAGGCGATTCTAGGTTGCGTTGTACTCCAACGAGTACTACTAGTGGTTGCGGGAGTGTATACCTCGTTTTGTGGGTTCGATCCCGGCCGAACGCACGGCGGCCTTTTTTTAAAATAGTAACTTCGTTGCGAGCCAATATTTTACACGGGTAGTTTGAGTTTCGAAGTCAAACGGACGTGCGGCACCATAATCTGGGTGCACTGGATAGCCTAGCCACGTGAACGGGTTTTCCTTCCCAGCATCCCGTGGCTCGCGTGCTCGCCCTAACCGCACCTCGCTTGCAGCTTCCTCATCAGCTAGTAGCATATTTAAACTAGCGCCTCCCAATTAAGCCCGAGGAGCCGGAAAAGCCTGGCGGGGCATTGGGAACTGTGCAATATGGCTCTGTACGTAAAGTGCTCTACTACTACTCTGTAGTTTGTGGCGTTGTACGCATGGATTTCACTCCATTATTGGCTCTACTATAAAAGAAATTCCTCTTGACGTGTTTTTTTTGTTGAAACAGAGGCAAAAGCTTTGTTTCATCTCATTCATAAAGAAGGAACTGCTAAAAAAGTTCGACGAGATCCATTACACCTCCACAAATGGAAGTGAAAAGCCTAGTCTCGCTGTATCAAATAACTCAAATGTTCTGCCCCCGCAGTAACCGTCGCTGATAAACAGGCTGCTAGTGTGTGCGTGAGAGGAGCGGCTGAGTAGGCCAGCTACGTGAGAGAAGCGGCTAAATAGAGCACCGAGAGTACCCACTAGGCCACTATGCAGGTGTACTTTCCCTGCATTGATAGTACATCGATGGTTCTAGAGAACAGTAGTACCCTCCACTTCCAACTGTAGCTCCTTGGCCCTGAGATTCAAGAGTTCAAAACTGGTGCACTATACTAGACTAGACTAAAAGTACAGTACATTGCACTACTAGTTGAGAAAAAGTAGTACTAGTACTGCTACAGTACGAGTACGTACTCCTCCGTCACATAATGTAAGACTTTTTTGACACTAGTTGGTGTGTACAAAAAATAGCAAAACCATACCCAAAATTTCTTAATCCACGCCAGAAACTACTACCTAGTGCCAAAAAATTCTTACTAGTGCTATTCTTTACAGTATAATGCAATCTCATAACGTTCCATAATGCTAGTACTAGTAGTAAATAGTAGCCTCACCCCTTCGCTAAGGAACGATCTACAGTTGGAAGGGACGAGGCCCTGCGGTTACTACGCTCTTATCTCCTCCTCGCCAGTTCCCCTCCCCCGAAGAGAAGGCAGTTCGTCGCAGCTCCCATTGATTCGCCGGGCGGTTCTCCTCCTCATTGGGGCTAGGAGACCTTGGACGATGATCCTCTGGGAGAAATCGCACGCCGCTCCGACGTCCTCACCGCCGCAAGACTCGGTGCTTCCTGCACCAACTTTTTCAAGACAGTGCTTAAACAGGCTTGGGAAAAGGCCATGCTTGTTGGTCTTCCATGCGTCCTCGAGGAGAAGGTTCTTTTATGGGACAATCCTTCGAACAGTCCACCGCTCCCTGGCCATGGTTGCACGTTGACTCCGCTAGAGTTGCCGATGTTGAGAGGTAGTCGGATTTTGTCTGATGAGCAGGTCAGTAATGGAGTTTGATCATGTAGTACATAGTTATTCCATTTCCATCCCGTAATTTCTCCGCTGCCCACCGTCTTATATATAGGTCTGGGTCGGTACCAACAAACATTGGCTTGCATACCTCTGGTCGCAGGGGTGGGCATAAAAACCGATGAACCGAAGACCGAACCGATGCCAAAACCGAATTAACCGAATTTTTGGTTTTTTCTTCTGTCACAAGAAAATTCAGTTTTCAAGTCCACTAACCAAATTGAATTCGGTATGTTCGGTTTTCATCTCGGTTAACCGGATAACCAACCGAACAACATGAGTTGGCGTAAAAGCATAGCGAACCAACGCAAAAACAGGCACAGCGAACGCTCCCGAGAGTCGCGCCCACGATCCCTTTTTCTCGAGAACTCGCCCACGCTCACCACCAACACACTGCGCGCGTCACGCATAGCATGGGCCTCCCTGACAAAGCTGCATGCAAGCATGCAAGGCCCAGCTCCCATGGGCTTTTTGGTGAAGGGTGTGTGCGGCCGTGCGAGCGTACACGTACAACTGACCAGAACGTTTTGTTTCTTTAGTCCCACCTTGCTCGACCAAGGACAACAACCAAGTTTTTTTCCTATATAAGAGGGCACCGTTGTATCCATTCAAGTATTCATTTGGTATAGAACCGAAAACCGCACCGAATTTTCGGCTAACCATATTTTTCGTTAGCTATTTTTTGTCACCATTTTTGGTTAGTGGTTTTCCTAACCGAATTTAAAAAAAGAATGGTAGAAATCGAATTTTCGGTTTAAACCGAACGCCCACCCCTATCCAGCCGGATACCACCATCATTTTGCACAACATCCACAATAGTGCGGCCGTTCCGGTAGACCCCTTCTCCACCATTGGGATTGGCCTTCTGGACTGGCTGGGTTTGAATACGTATGATGATTCCTACATGAGATTGAAGAAGATAGCAATTGCGGACCCGCCTATAAAGCGACGCAGCTACGACGATTACTATCTCATCGCGGTGTTCGACATAAGGATTGCCATCAATGCAAGAGACAGTAACAGCAGAGGCTGGCGCATGTTGGCGGCGACAGATTTGTACCCCTACATGTTCGAAGACGTCGTGCGCCATCTAGGCCGCATCTTCGCGGTGACAAGCCAGGGGACTTGTTTCATCTGGTTGCCATCCTACGGTACGAGAGATTACAAACGGAATGCACAAACCATCATTTTCATCCCTAATGGTACTCCATTATTTTGCAGGGACCAGTCATCCCTCGATCAAAATAAGATCGCCGATCCTGGATGTGCATTTGCATCTATGATTCGGTCTAACCTAGAACCTCGTAGCTGACTTTGGCATATTGGGATCAACTATCTTAGCAGTCGTTGCCCATGGTACCACTGATGTGCAACATGGTCACACAATCTACCACGATCGGACCGTCACCATCTACCCAGGTATTCCATTTTTAACCCTCTCGCCTTCTCTTTCATTGTTGTACTAGTAGTATAGGAGTACTTTTTACCTTGGAGGACGCGTAAAGCTAGGTAGGCCCTTGAAGACTTGAACCCACTAGCTGCCACCATTTTTGTTTTTCCATGTCTTATTATCTCATCCATGTAGCCAAGAGTGGGTATATATAATAAGCCGGTTATTTTACTTCCTCTATACCGGAGTAGCACTATTTGCTGCACAATATTACTGACTTCCATATTTGAGCACAACATTATTATGCATCGACCTTGACTATGTACATCACCATGTGTCCAGATCTGAGATGTCGCGTGTACCATATGAACGGCGCCGAGTTCGACCCCCGTGATGCTACGTGGGTGCCGAGGAACACTCTTGGAGAGTACTCGCTTTTCATCGGGGACAGCTACCCCATTGTGAAGCGTGTGCCACCTTCCGTGCACTACACGGAAGGCTTGCCATTCATGAAGCATGGTTGTGTCTTCAGTGCGCACCGCCGGATGAATGACATGCTGGGACACGATATCCCTGATTTATGCCGCTTCAGCTTGGATGAGTCTCCATTGTGTGGAACCAGACTAGAAAGCTGTGACAATGATTCATGATTCCAGGACCTGGAATCATACCAGCTGATGGGTGGTGGTTTATCGCTCGTTCAGCTGACGGCGGTCATTTGATGCTCATTCGCACGTACCAAATTGACCAAACCATTACATCAAACCACATGCAGTACAATGCGTGGGGCGTTCGTGACATTGATGGCTATGGCTGCTTCGTGTTCGAGAAAGATCCCAGCTCCGTTGGGCCAGGCGTATTCAACTAGATGTGGGTTTACAGCCTCGGCAACCACTCCTTGTTCATCGGGCTCAATTATCCGATCATCCAACCAATCATTGATCATATCACCGGCGATGATTACCATGCTATGCAACTTCCATTCGCCAGGGGGGGCTGTGTTTACACATCATACCATGGGTTTCATGAATCACCATATCCAGAGATTCGTCGACACAGCTTGTTGCCAGATAATCTTCAATGTGTGAAAGGCATCAAGCTTCCATGCGATGGATGGCTTTTGCAAACCCGACATGCGGTGATGTGGTTCATGCCAACAGCAAATATGCACAACTTGATTCATGCTGATATCTAGACTGAGCCATGTATTCTGTTGTTGTAGCACGACCCTCTTTTGTTGGATATTATGTACTATTGTTAGTTTGAAGCACTCCTCTGGTTTGAAGGATATATACCTTCCTGGGATCAAGTGCATCCTAACTCACCTGCGTAGGATGTATTGATAATGATGATGGAGATGCTGTGCAGAAGCCATATATATCCTACGCAGGTGAGTTAAACCTATATATATATATATATATATATATATATATATATATATATATATATATCAATTAGGCTTCGAGTGCGCACTTGTTAGTTAAATCTATGTATAAATTGTGACACTAAATACGACTAGTAAGTAGTACAGTAGCAGTACTAGTATACGTCGGTCAAATTATTCATCATGTCCAGTTTCCAAAAAAAATTCATCATGTCCACACATTGAATTGACGTGACAACACGTTGCACGTGAGGTGACACAAGAATCCCGGCGGCGTGTTCGGGTATTCTGGACTTCAGATTTGGAGTACCACTTATCTGTCGAAATCTTTCATCATTCACTTAAAACAGTCGATTGATCATACATTGAGTACCATATAACTGGAATTACCGATGCAAGTCGAAGAAGGATTGGCCGATGCTGCCGGATGGCGTCAAGTTTGATCCCACGGATCAGGAGGTGATCGAGCACCTTGAGGCCAAAGTGAGTGCTGACAACACGAGATCTTATCGTCTCATCGATTTGTTCATACCAACCATCGGTAGCGAGCACGGCATATGCTACACCCAACCTGAGAAACTTCCAGGTAAGACACTGATCGGCCGTCTACTTGCACAAACATATTCCTTTGTTTATAGCTCTATTTTTCTTTTTAGACGCAGACCTGGTGAAGCAATTACAATTTGACAGTTAATAAAAAGTGAAATAAGTGACTGCAACATGCCAAAGATGTTATGAAAATGTCAACTACGTACACTAAAACCTGTATTCGACAATACTGCAGGTATCACACAGAGTGGCCTAAGGAAGCATATCTTCCAACGCAATTCCAGGGCGTTCAAAAGGGGCACGTGGACGCGTTGCAAGATACAGTCGGAGTGCGGCATGCACGCGATGTGGCACAAGACAGGCAATACCTTGCCGGTGATGGTCAACGGCCAGCAGACGGGTAACACAAAGGTTCTGGTGTTGCACACCAACAAGAACTTCGACCAGCAGAGGACCAACTGGGTGATGCACCAGTACCACCTCGGGGACCTGGAGCAAGAGAAGGAGCGGGAGCTGGTCCTCTGCAAGATTTTGTACCAGACGAACACTAGGGCCAGGAGTAAAAAGATTATAAGTTAGTTTGGTATTAGTAGTTGTACTACCTTGTCGTCTGCAAGTTGGTATTGTTGTTAACGATCTTTTGGTATGAACTTGCATTTGCTTCCAACCATCATGCCGAGGGTCGACGTGGATATAAAGCTGAATCATTTGTTTCGAAATGAATTTTCAGGCACCTGATTTTTATTTGATGGGTATCATAAGCACCTGCCGTTCGAATTCCCAGTTCTCCAATTTTTTTCGAAACAAGTGCATGCACTTATTATCATGATGAAAAACAATATCCCTGTTGCATCCTAGTTATCAGTCTGTACTTGCAGAATTCTCTTGTTTATTGAGCACGTATATTGTTTTTTCAGGTCGAGCAAGTTTTAACTGGGCTGTAGACTACCCAGGCTTGGTTATGTTTTTAACAGGCCCAGCCCATGACGACAACGGGGCACAAAGATCTAGCAGGTATCTATTGGCCTCTGGCCCGCAAGGGTTAGTTATATTTTGTCTTACAACATTCACAGGTAGTTTTTTTTACTGAATCAAACACACAACCCAGTTCTATTTTTCTCTTGAAACCCATGTCCTACATCCGTTTTCTAATCTCTACCTATAGTTTTACTAGTTCATATACACGTATCATTATATTGAAAACACATAAAATTCCCTTTTCATATTTACATCCTTATTTTTGTTATTTTTTCCCAGCCAGCGCTGATTTTTTTACCACTCGTATTCCCTTAAACCAACTCAACTATCCCACGTCTTATTTGCTTGCAAAAACAAAACAATTTTTTTGGCAAATCAAAAGTTCTTAAAAAATGTTTATCATTTCGGGATTACAATAGTTCGGACTCCACCAAAATATGCAAAATAAGATTGAACTTTTTGACCGTGGTCCTGGGCAGAAAATGGACTGTAATAAATTACTTAAGAATTAGCAAATGGGCTGTAAATTATAAAAAAATAGAAAATGGGCTTTATGTTGTCTGCCACAGATTTGGAGGCTGACTTGTGGGCCTACTAAGTTCATGCATACACAAGGTTTCTCAAAAAAGAAACTTAGTCAAGAATCGACTCTACCAGCGTCAGACCGTTAGATGTTAATCTAACGGCAATCGTGCTTCTTCAGTCTCCGATCTTCCTGCCCTAGCCGCCCAAACCAGCGCCATCAGAACCGCCTGCTCCCGCCTCCCGTGGCTGGCTATGCTACCGAGCAGGCCTCACAGCCCCATCATACTCGCATCCCTGGCATGTCTATCCCTCTACTCACCCACACCTCCTGTTATTTTCCGGTGACGGCAGCCGAAGCAGTCAACCCTCGTACTCTCCACCACGTGGGCGGACACTGCCATGTCTTCCCCGGCTCCGTGTCGTTCCCTTTGTAGGCCTCGCCGTCTTCCACCACCCTGGTGCTCTTGGCGTGGCGTGGTCAACTTGGTCAACGAACGACATCCATCAAAAGTGGATTGTACGTGGAGAGGCTGACAGCTGGGTCCACGGCCACACACAAGGAAATGCCTCATTACGCGCAAAATAATGATTCTTCCACCTGACATCTAGGACCCACCAGAAGGGCCTCTGTATTTTGCGAAAAAAAGTTCCCTCCGCTGACAGGTCAGACCCACCAACTATATCTTCGCACGCAAGGAAGTGCCTTCTTACTGCGCACAAAAAAAATGAATACCCCCTGCCAGCTGGACCCACCATAGTGGGAGGCTGACTTGTGGGCCTACTAAGTTGACGGTGACGGAGGGCTTTGTCAACTTAGTCAATATATGAACGATTCTAGCTCCAGTGACCGTACGATGTCCATCCAACGACTGTAGTGCTTCTTCAACCTCTAGTTTTCTTGCTCCAGCTGCCCAAAGCAGCGTCGGTCATGCCGCATGCTCCTGCCTCCCGTGGCCGGCTGTGCTGCCGCGGAGGCCTCACCGCCCCCATACTACTCCCACCGCTGGCCAGGCCATCCCTTCACTCATCCACTCCCCCTGTTATTCTGCGGCGACGGCAGCCTCACACCGCAGCCGAACCAGTGAACCCTCGTACTCCTCTCCGCGTGGGCATCCACTGCCGCGTCTTCCCCGGCTCCGCGTCGTCCCCTTCCTAGGCCTCGCCGTTGTCCACCGTCGTGGTGCTCTCGATGCGGCATGGTCAATGTGGTCAACGACCGACTTCCACCGGAAGAGTATTGTACGTGGAGAGGCTGACAGCTGGGTCCACGGAAGCCGCAAGGAAGTGCCTCCTTATTACGCGCAAAATAATGATTCCTCCACCTGACAGCAGGGACCCACCAGACGGGCCACCGTATTTCGTGAAAATAATCATTCCCCCCCTGACTGTTGGGACCCATCGGACGGGCCACCGCATTTCGCGAAAAAAACGTTCCCCCGCTGTCAGCTCGGACCCACCGAAAGTGCCTCCTTATTATGGACAAAAAAATGAATACTCCTCCTGCTAGCTGGGACCCACCTTGGTGGGAGACTGACTTGTGGGCCTACTAAGTTGGCGGGGATGGAGGGCTTTGTCAACTTAGTCAATATGAACGATTCTAGCTCCAGTGACCGTACGATGTCCATCCAACGGCTGTAGTGCTTCTTCAACCTCTGGTCTTCTTGCTCCAGCCGCCCAAAGCAGCGCCGGTCGTGTCGCATGCTCCTGCCTCCCGTGGCCGGCTATGATGTTGCGGAGGCATCACCGCCCCCTAATACTCCCACCGCTGGCCAGGCCATCCCTCTACTCACCCACATCCCCTGTTATTCTGCGGCGACGGCAGCCTCACACCGCAACCGAACCAATGAACCCTCATACTCCTCTATGCGTGGGCATCCACTGCCGTGTCTTCCCCGGCTCCGCGTCGTCCCCTTCCTAGGCCTCGCTGTTGTTCACCGCCCTGGCGCTCTCCGCGCGGCGTGGTCAACGTGATCAAGGAACGACTTCCATCGGACGTGGACTGTACGTGGAGAGGCTGACAGCTGGGTCCACGACCGCAGCAAGGAAGTGCCTCCTTATTACGCAGAAAATAATGATACCTCCACCTGACAGCAGGGACCCACCGGACGGGCCACTGTATTTCGCGAAAAAAACGTTTCCCCCCCTGACTGCGGGGACCCACCAGCTACATCTTCGCATGCAAGGAAGTGCGTCCGGGCAAAAAAAAGATCCGCCCCCCTGAATGTTGGGACCCACCAGCTACATCTTCGCACGCAAGGAAGTGCCTGCCAGTCAGGACCCACCTAGTCGAAGCGTATGTAGCATTGTCATTCTGGTCGCGAACGTGTACGTACATACTGGTGGATGTAGAGGCGCGCACGTGTCGTAGTAGAGGTGCGCACATAGCATGTACACGTACGTACATCGACCAATGTGCAAGAAAGAAAATACGACCACGTACGTGTACATACGGGCGGGGTCTCGAACGCCTACTCGCGTATACGTACGGCCAGGGCTCGTGTACATGGCTGGGTCGGAACAGAGAAATAGTGTCGCCGTCATTTTTTGGGGGAGCCAACCGGCTGGGTCGGAACGAAATGCGTCGTCGTGTTCATCAGGAGGGCTTGGACAGAACAGGCGATGGAAACGAGGCCTGGCTTACCACAGAACGGAGGAAACGGCCTTGTGTTTGACCAGCCATGTTAGAAACGGGATCCTGTTCATCGGGAGGGGTCTGGCGTACTGCAAAACAGAGGAAACGGACTTGTGTTGGACCTCCTACAGTCAAAACGGGGTCCTGTTGATCGGGAGGGGTGTGGTGTACCGCAAAACGGGCGAAACGGACTTGTGTTGGAGTGCTACGGTCGAAACGGGAGTCCTGTTCATTAGGAGGGGTGTGGTGTACCGCAAAACGGGACTCCATGGGATACTGTTCATCTCCACCGTCGACCTTCTCCAGCCTCCACGGGCTACTGTTCATCCACCGTCGACCTTCTCCAGCCTCCACCTATGATTGTTCATCCACGGGCTCCTGTTCATCCAGCCTCCACCGCGCGCTACTCCACCGGCTACTGTTCAACCACCCCTCTCCACGGGCTCCTATTCAACCACCCCTCCACGGGCTATTATTCATCCACTCCTCCACCGTCTACTGCTCATCTAGCCCTCCACGGGGTTGTCCTGTTCATCCAGCCCTCCACAGGGTCCTGTTCATCCAGCCCCGACCGGCTCGATCGATCGGGTTCCTGTTCATCCAGAGGCAACACCATGGGGGTCCTGTTCATATACCCACACCGCTCACTGTTCATCCACCCCCCCTGCAATGCTCACTGTTCATCCAGAGGCAGCATCGATCAGCTTCAGTTAGCAGCAATAGCGAAGGAATCGCTCAATCGGGTTTAGTTAACAGCCATCGATTGATCGCTTGAGTTCAGTAACGCGTAGCCTGAAGTGCAATCACTCGGGTTCAGTTAGAGCACAACGCCTCGCTCAGGTTCAGTTAGAGCCAACGCCTCGCACACACACGCGTACATGTACGAGAGAAACGCGCATCGCTCGGCCGCCGACCACCCACCGTAACTGGGAACTCCCAGAAATTTTCCTCGCCCTCGCTTCTACCACGGTTTTTTCCGTCATGGACGGCCCAAAGAATGTCATGCAGCTGCATCTTCAGCCCGCCCAGGACGAAAAGCCCATTTTCTGTCATGATTTTTTGTCATAGAAGTAGGAGCCCACCACATCTATGATGATATCGGGTTTTGTCACAATTATCGTCATAGACGTGTCATAAGTATGACATTTTTTTTTTCGTTCGGCCCAAAGTGTCATGGATGTGTCATTTTTTTTTAGTATCTAAAGCATGAGCCACCTCCGGATTAACATAGGCCGCTGATGGAGCCGCTGCTCCTCCCCCCTCTCTCGAAGGGGGTTGCGTATCCCGTCCTGGAGCCGCATTGGTCTCCAGAATGGTGTGCGGCGCAGGCCCGGATTGATGGGGCTCCCTGTTTTTGGTTGTCATGGGGGTCGCCTCCCCCAGGTCTTCGGCGACCGAGGTGCCAACCTTAGGCGCCTTCTTGATGGCCTTGTCCGCCCCTCCTCGGCTAGGAGAAGTCCTCCGGGACAACACTTCGGTGTCCTCCATAGCAGTAGGTGAGGGGGCTCGCGACGGCGCCTCGCTCTCCTCCTGCTTAGGTGGCAGGGAGTTCCCCTCCGACAAGGGGGTGTTCGGAATCTCACGGGGAGGGTTGAAAGGCAAATAATAATATAACTTACATAACAGAGGCAGGTAAGCGGAAAACAAACAGTACGATTACGAATACTTACGATTCGGCCAGGGGCTTCACCCTCGGAGGTCTTTTGGGGATGTGTTCGGACTCTGAGCCCGAACTGTCCGAAAGGGATATTCTCCCCTCTTTGGCATCACCCCCTCCAGGTCTTTGGATGTCGTCCTCTTCTTCCTCCTCCCCTTGCAGGGGGGAATCACTTTCCACTACCTCCTCCTCCTCTTCTTCCTCATATCCCTCATGAGAGGAGACGATTTCTGTTTCTTCGAACACAGAGTTCGAAGGGCCTCTGCGGCGGGGGGCGCCCTTGGCCTCCTTGCCCTTCTTCTCCTGCGCCTGATAGGGTGCCGGGACCAACATCTCTGTCAGCTGGGGAGTGGCTGGGTCTTCCAATAGCGGAGCCATATTGTCGATTCGCTCCACCTTTGTTGTCTAGCCCTGTGAGGAAGAGAACTGATAAGATTTCCACTGATTAAAGCATTGACCAAATAGGTCTTCGGAAAAACTAATAATTACCTTTGAGGCCGGATTCTCGATGTCGAGCCCGATGTCCTCGGTCTTCAGGGGCCAGCTCTTCTGGGCCTTGAAGAGTAGCTTCCATATTTCTTTGTGCATAGTGCCGAAGAAGCACTTTAGGGTCTGTGGCTCCCCCAGATTGAATTCCCACATGGGGGAGGCCAGACATTGGCAGGGGAGGACGCGGCGGAAGAGCATGACCTGCACCACGTTGGTGAGGCTGATGTTCGTGCCTAACACGTTGGAGATGCGCTTCTTCCCCCAATCAAGTCCCTTAGCGGTCCACGAGGTGAGCCTCGTAGGGGGTCCAGATTTGAACTCAAGAATGGCCACCCAGTTGGCGCGGCGGGGTTCGGTGATATAGAACCACTCCTGCTGCCAGGCCTTGACGGTCTCGATGAAAACCCCTTCGGGCCATGTGGCATTGGGCAACTTGCTGACCATGGCCCCGCCATAGTCCGCATGCTGTCCGTCGACCACCTTCGGCTTTGGATTGAAGACCTTAAGCCATAGGCAGAAGTGTGGTGGGATGCGAAGTAGAGCCTCACATACGACGATGAACACTGATATGTGGAGGAAGGAATTCGGGGATAGATCATGGAAATCTAGCCCGTAGTAGAACATAAGGCTGCGAACGAAGGGGTGGAGGGGAAACCCTAGCCTCTTGAGGAAATGGGGAAGGAACACAACCCTTTCACCGGGCGCTAGAGTGGGGATGACTTGGTCCTTGTCGGGAAGCGTCTGCACGATATTTGTAGATAGGTACCCCGCGCTCCGGAGATCCTTCACGTCCTTCTCAGTGATGGAGGAGGCCTCCCACTTGCCCTTGGAGCCTAACCCGACCATGGCTGGAGAGGGTGGTGGTTGTGAGGAAGATGGGAGCTTTTTTGGGCGCTGGAGCTTGGAGGATTGGGAAATAGAGGCTAGAGGAAGGTGTGCGGAAGAAAGGAGGAATCTTTGCCCTCTTATAGGCGGTGAAAATGCCAACCGTCCCCCTCTTAAGACTTAAAACTCGCCTATTCCCAATGAGATCATGCGCTAGGAGCGGTTGGGTTACCCAAGTCCCATTGATGAGAATCCCGTAATAAGTGGGCATGATCTCTGTTTTGACAAGACGTGCCAAGGGGGGCTTGACCTCGAAACACAAAACGGGGAGTGTGAAAATGATTCGAAATACTGAAGAGTCAAGTGTGACGCTTCGCTGGAAAAAGTTGTTAGTAAAGACACTATTTCTATTTTTATATACTGCCTTCATGGCTAAGGGTTGTATTGACTATATAGAGCCGGATACGATTCTTTTATAAGGGAAGCTCGCGTATGATGTTCAAGAAGAGGAACCTGCCTCGCAATGTTGAAGATAATTTGTGTGCCGAACATGTCGTCATTGAAGACTGGTTCAGGGGCTACTAAGGGAGTCCTGGACTAAGGGGTCCTAGGGCATCCGGTCTATTTGATATGGGCCGGACTGATGGGACGTGAAGATAAAGGAAGAAGACCACCTCACGTATCCGAGTAGGACTCCTGTATGCGTGAACGGCAAGATTGGTGTCTGGATATGCTATTTCCTTTCCCTATAAACCGACTCTGTACAACCCTAGGCCCCTCCGGTGTCTATATAAACCGAAGGGGTTAGTCCGCAGGCAGAATCACAATATCCATAGGCTAGACAAGCTAGGGTTTAGCCATTACGATCTCGAGGTAGATCAACTCATGTAACCCCTATACTCATCGAATACAATCAAGCAGGACGTAGGCTTTTACCTCCTTTAAGAGGGCCCGAACCTGGGTAAACATTGTGTCCCTTTGTCCATTGTTACCATTGATCCTCAGACGCACAACTTGGGCCCCCCTACCCAAGATCTACTGGTTTTGACACCGACAGTCATATTCTTTAGTTAAGCTTAATTTATGCATTTGAGGTCATATTCTTCAGTTACCACATTTCATGCAGTCAAGCCAACTGTAAAAAATGAGATGCAACTGAAGCATACTTAAAGAAATGATGGGTCATCATAGTTTTCATCAACTAGCTCTACTCCTTCTACAATTAGCGCTTCCTGCCATCTATAGTGCCCCTTTCTGTTGTGGTCAGTTCTGCCACAAATTGAGTAGTGCATTGTAACACCTTTTCTGTTCAAATAGCTAACACCATTCTTGCTCTTCTCTTCTGGTGTTTTCTTCCTGTTTTTCTTTGGCCTTCCCAACTGTTTAGTGAACACTGGTGGATATACTTTGCAACCATTCTGTTTCTCCCAATGCTTTAGATCTTTAAGTGGAACCAGAGTGTATCCATATGCTTTCAGATAATTCTCCACAGTGTAGTAGTCATGAACCATTGTCTCAGGGTCAATTCTCTCCTCCCTGCATCATGCTATAGAATGCCCACATGGTACTCCAGACAACTGCCATCTCCTGCAGTCACAAATGTGCAAGCACAAGTCAACTGTATAGCTAGAGTTACCAGACTAAACTCTGAACAATTGTTGGCCAGCTTCTGATACATGGCAATTAGCAGCAAACTCAGTGTTCTTGTCTAGTTTCGTCTTGATCTTTGGGCATATTCTCTGCCCTGCCCACTTCTCTATTGCCCCTCTCTATTTACTAACTAGCCTTTGCATGATCTTGTAGAATATGTATTCAAGCATTGACAATACTGCCATCTCTCTGCCCTCCAAATTGTAGCTGCACAAAATGTTGCACCAATTCTGATTAGTATGATGTCATAGAATGTTGCAACAATACAACAAAATTAAAACATAGGGAGGGTTATGGTACTTAATAAACTGTTGCAGAGGATTTACCTGTTAAATACTTCAGAGTTATTGTTTAGCAGAATATCACACTTAGAAAAAACACTAAAAATGCTTTACACCGTGTCTTTGGATCTAGCCTTTCTGCCCAGTGGAAGGCAGCTGAGTTGTGTCCATCCATTTTCTCACTGTTCTGGCTCCACTTCACCCTGTTTCGTGCTCTTGCAATGGCCCACAGTTCTTGCTTCAGCAACCCTCCTTTGTGCTTCTCATTGAAATTCTGATAAATATGCCTAACACAAAACCTATGCTCATCATCTGGCCAGATTTTTTGCACAACATTGATCAAACCTTTCTGCTTGTCACTCATAATAGTGAAAGGATAAGTATTTGTGATGTTAAGATCATCTCTCAAAGTACTGAGAAACCACTCCCAAGAACTTCCGCACTCTACTTCTATCCAACACATTGCAATGGGGAAATGCAGTCATTAGGATCAATACCTACATCACTCAACAACACTCCTTTAAACCTAGTTTTCATGTGACAACCATCAATGAAAATAATAGGCCTGCACCCCTTGAGCCACCCCTTTTACATGCATCATAAGACCAATATAGAGTTTTCAGACATTTCCTGCCCAATGGGAAATCTTTGTCTTTAACAAGTTGAGTGACAGAAGAAATGTAGACCCAGGGTTGGTACTCCTCAATTCATGCCCATAATCCCAAAGCCTATTGAATTGCTCTTCTTCATCACCATGGATCTCCTTAAGTGTTGTTGTTCTTGCCCTAGCTAGCTTCCATCTGTTAGGGGTGACATGAAATTTCTTGGTGACCTTTATTGAAAATGTACCTAGTGACATCTTCTGGCCATCTCTGAACTCATCTATGAAATACTTGCACATGAATTTTGCTGTCAGTGACCTTAACTTCCATTTCTTCTAGCATCTATGTTCTCCATAGTAATTCTTGATGACAAATCCTCCTATCCTGTTGTCATTGCCAGCAAAAAGGTACCATGGGCAACCATTTTCACAAATTGCCTCAAGTCTCCTCTTGTCATTCTTTATCTTCTTGATCTGCACTCTGTTTCTAACTGAATATGCAGTTAGTGCATGTCTTAGCTCAACCACATCAGCAGATACCATCCCTACTTTAAAAATAGGGGAAATCATGTCCACCTTTGCATTGAAAGCTTTAAACTTGTACCTAAGTTCATGTGCTTGCTCAGTTGATAGGTTCAGATCTTCATCCTCAAGCAAATAGTCAGGCTCCACATCCTCCTCCTCTTACTCAACTTCTTCATCAACATCAAAGTGAATGTTGTCATCTTAAAGATCATCATCACCATCATCTATGTCATAGTCACTGTCACTGAAATCCGAATCTGAAACAACTACATCTTCAATAATTGTTTGTCCATCTTCAGTTAGCATGTTGTGCTCAGCACCCTCAGTCAGCAAACTTTGTGGGTCTGTTCCATTTGCTGGAATCTCTGACAAGGGATCTTCCACAAAGACTGAAATTAGGCTACGGGAAGAGGATGCGCTTACTTCTGCAAAACTTGATGTTGCTGTTATCAAAGACAGGGGCAATGTGCACACCAAATCAGACCTGAAGTTGCTGATGAAATATGTATGGTCAACCATGAGTACAAGCATTTTATGCTCAGCACTAGCTCTATCATATGCTGCACATCCTCATCACCTCCAATTCTGATCAAACCATCTGAGATTGGTTTACTTGGTTTGCACCAGTAAATGATGTGCTCAATCACAGGATAACCCAACCAAAGCAAGTGTTGTTCAAGGAATGCATAGGAGAAAGTGGCAGAGTCAATATAATCTAACACCTCAACAGAAGGGTTCTAGTACTCCAGCTTACTGATTGGGACACAAAAAATTCCACCATGCTCAAATTCCAGTATAAAAAAGGACTATCTACCCTTTCTCCATTTGCTGCATCACACACTACATAAAAAAATTAACTTTGTAATGACTAAGCACTGCATAAATGAACTTTAAAAGTGCGCAAAATTCAGTAAAGTTCAGTAACAATATTCAATTAACTGAATATTCAGTTGAATGAAAATAATTCATCTAACAACATGCATTAGATTTAGTAAACTACAACAACTTAACAACATCATATTTCAGTTAACTACAGTAAGCTGAAAATATTCAGTTAGCTACAGTAAATTAAAAATATTGAGTTAACTGCAGTAACTGAATATATTTAGTGGAGTACAGTAAACTGAGAATATTTAGTTTACTAAAGATAAACTAACCATAAATGAAATACAACATTAGCAAGACCATTTAATTAACTCAAACTGCGCTGCAGATAGCATTAGCATTACCAAAACTAAACTAAATGGTTCAACAATTTAGCCCAGTTTACACAGTGTACAAACATCTTCAACATATGCATGAGTACAGTACAAGCTAGAGCAGAACTAAAAGCCAACTAAGGCCTCCTTTGGTTTGGAGGAATTTCATAGGAATTCTAGAGGATATTATTCTTATAGGATTTTTTTTCTTTAGAGCCTTTTGATTCAAAAGAATATATTCCTATTTCTACATAGGATTGAATCCTATCCTCCACATTTCATAGGAAAATAAAAATGAGCATAGACTCAATGGAAAAATTCCTTTGGTGTCAACCAAATGACATCTCGTTTTCTATTCCTACTCATAGGATTTGAGATACATGCCATCTCATTTCCTACAAAATTCCTATTCCTACGATAATTCTATTCTATGAACCAAAAGAGGCCTAAAAAGGCATGAACATCTATTTTATCCGCCATAAACCCTAGCTCTCAGGGCCAAAGACAAGCCCAAAATCGTCGGTTGAAACCCTAGCTCTACTACGCCATACATGACCATACGCAAGAAAAACACCACTACACGGCCTTAGATCGAGAACAAATGGCACCGATTCGAGCTGCTGTGCATGGCGCAAACGATGGGGCGACGAGCCGCAGAGTAGAGCAGAGGAGAGGGAGGAAAACAGCTCACAGTAATCAGGAGGGAAGACACCGAACGGGCGGACGAGATGAGCAGATGTAGGCGCCACGACGCCGCCGATGGAGGGCGGCGACGCCGCCTCCGTCGTTGACGTCACCATCACCGCCCGTGAACTCCTGTCGCCCCCGACAGGACAACGACCAACTGAATCCTCTTGAATGGACGCGAACTGGATTTGAAGCGGATTTAATTCAGGTGCTCTACTGTACTACGGGTTGATTAGAGAAGACGGCAGGGAGGTTCTTGCAAAAGTATGGGTGACGACCAGTCCAGCCACCTGGTTGCCACTTGTCGAGTTGTGATAGGCCGGGGACTAAATCATCACATCTAATGCGAGTTAGGGTATGGTGGAGTTGTGTTTTGCAAGTTTGAAACTAAATCATCATATTCCATGCAAGTTTGGGTACCTGATGTGCTTTTATCTCTTTGAAAAGATACGTCGCGGAAAAAGAACATTGAGCCACGTTGCAGGATTTTTGTTGTTACAAATTCTTCATCCGCGTCAGTTATTCTGAACTGAGGGAGTAGTATCTTTTTTTCCAACAAAGTACTCCATCTAGCAATTCGGAAAGAGAAGCAATCTGATCCAAAAAATAATTTGCCAAGTCATCGTCGTTATCTCACGGTAATCTCAACTGAAACAACTCCTCTCTAGACACTGCTGTTGACTCCGCCGTTCTCTCAACCCACATGGCTCTCGAAGCGCGCCTCCGCCTCCCGCTCGCCGGGCCAACTCCGGCCACCGCTTTCCTCTCAGGATCTAACCCCAAACCCAGTCACATATCCTTCTCCCTCAAACCCACCTCCACTTCTCTCTCCGCCGCCAATGCGCCGCCCATCGTCGTCGTGGGCTCCGCCAACGCGGACATCTACGTCGAGGTCGACCGTCTCCCGCTCGTCGGCGAGACGGTTGCCGCGAGTGCCGGTCACAGCCTCGCCGGCGGGAAGGGCGCCAATCAAGCTGCCTGTGGGGGGCGGCTGGCGCTGGGGCCCACCTACCTCGTGGCGCGCGTGGGGGACGACGCCAACGGGCGCCTCCTCGAGGGGGCACTCGCGGACGCCGGCGGCGTCCGCCTCGACCGCGTCGCTCGCGCCCCCGGCGCGCCCTCGGGGCACGCTGTTGTCATGCTCATGCCCGACGGGCAGAACTCCATCATCATCGTTGGCGGCGCCAACATGGAGGGCTGGGCACCGGAGGTCGACCCGGAGGACCTGGACCTGATCCGGCAGGCCGGCGTGCTACTGCTGCAACGGGAGATACCCGATTGGGTCAACATTCAGGTCGCTCAGGTAGTTGCTCTAACCCTTTCCGCTCATATACCCACTTTTGAGGCGTTCGTCACGTTAGATTGAATTTTATGGTTCCTAAAAACATGAATTTTATGAGGGTTGGAATTCTTTCTCCGATAATGAAGACATGATTCCATTGAAGTTCTATTCTTTTTGTGCATTTGGGTAATTGCTTTCACTTAGTATTTGGTTGATTACTACTCCTATAGTCCTTCTGGAGATTTGCTAATGGCTTCTGGCTTGGCAGTGTAAGGACACATGATGAGAAAAACAATATCGTTGTTAGAGTACGTAATGGCCTAATGGGCCTGGGCTTGCGGTATAGCTGTTAGTCTTAGGGTTAATTAGAGATAAGGGTCGCTTGCTTGGGGTCAAGTAAACCTCTCTATATAAGGAGAGGAGATGTAACAATCTAATCAAGCAAGAAGCAATCATATTTGCTCGGCTTGCTTAGGGAGCCGGGAGACCTAACCCTAGCCTCCTCCCCTGCGCCATCTCCCTCTCAGCCGCCGCCTTCTCCCGCGCAACTACGGCACCGACGCGTCGCCGCCGGCGCCCATCTCCTCGCCAACCAGCCTCCCACCCCTACAACCTACGGTTCAGGCCAGGTAGGACCCAAGCTCCTACCAGTTTGGTATCAGAGCCTTCCCGGGTTCGATCATGTCCAGCCCTCCACCGAGTTCTTCCCACCCGCCGCCGCCACCAGCGTCTTCGTCGGCGCTGCTACCCCACACAACAGGCGCGCCAGCAGTGGGTGTGCTGGCGTCCTCAGGGGCGATTGCACCCTCTGCCCCGGCGCCGTCCGCCCTCGTGCTCACCCCGGAGCAGATGACAGCCGCAATCCTGGAATTACGGCAGGCCGTGGCGGGCATCAGGGCCTTCTTCGTCGGGCCCTATGCGCCCCAGCTGCATCCCCAGCAGCCACCTCCTCCGCCGCCACACCAACAGCGGCTACCCTCGCCGGCGCCGGCGCCGGTCATCTCGTACCAGTATGGGATGCCCTACGACGGGACTGCGACGACCTCGTTCCCATCAGCGCCGCCGCCGTCCCAGGGCGTCCCCATCCAACAGATCAAGTTTCCGCCGTCACCGTCACCGCTTCCAACTTGGATCGCTACCCGTCACGTGTCGGCGGCGGTGAGGCTGCAGGCTGCAGCGCGCAGCCTCCTAGCGCGTCGGCGTGTGCGGGAGATGCGTGGTCTGCAGCTGCAGCTCCTCCAAGTTGCGCTTCGCTGCGCAAAGGACCTCGATCTCGTCCGCTGCGTCAGGGATCTTGGGCATGTGGTTTCCCCCACGGGCGGGGGGCATGCTGTTTTCCCCGCGGGCAGCGACCTCAACGTCTGCGACATCGGCGGTTGGGGAGGCGCACCCCTCCTCATCATTCTCCATCGAAAGCCCTCCACTCTTCTTTGTGCGGTGCAGACCAACAGTCGTCCGGCGGGGAGAAGGCATGGTGTCACCGACAGGAGTGCACCGCGTAGCACCACTGCATTCCGCCGCCGGCCGCCGCGAGGGCGCCTCTGCTGGTCGCTCTTGCGACCACTTCCATGTGACCATACACATGCACTCCTTTTGTCCAGATGGTGTCCATGGGATCCAGGTGGCTGTACACATGCACGTCCGGCGTGCAGATGGTGTCCACTTTATGTTCAGGGGTCCAAAATAAAGCGTCCCAGTCCATTTCAGGTTGAGAGTAATAAAACAAGCCGAGATGTAAAAGGCTTGTTTTTAGGTGTTAGGTTTGTGTTGCGTCGAGTCATGGTTATCAGTTGGTTAGGTTGCAGCTTGAGGACAAGCTGCATGTCCAGGTGGGGTGTAGTGTTAGAGTATGTAATGGCCTAATGGGCCTGGGCTGGCGGTATAACCCGTTAGTCTTAGGGTTAAATAGAGATAAGGGTCGCTTGCTTGGGAGTCAAGTAAACCTCTCTATATAAGGAGAGGAGATGTATCAATCTAATCAAGCAAGAAGCAATCATATTTGCTCGGCTTCCTTAGGGAGCCGGGTGACCTAACCCTAGCCTCCTCCCCTGCGCCATCTCCCTCTCAGCCGCCGCCTTCTCCCGTGCAACTACGGCGCCGACGTGCCGCCGCCGGCACCCATCTCCTCGCCAACCAGCCTCCCACCCCTACAACCTACGGTTCAGGCCAGGTAGGACCCAAGCTCCTACCAATCGTGGTTGTTAACTTAGATTATCGGGAATGTTAAAAATCTGACGTCAGATTTATAAGCATGGCAAATCCAACGTTTTTCAAGGCAAATTATGTTGTCGCGAGGTTGACAATTTCTTGTAGCAAGTATGTCAAATCCTGGCAAAAAACTGAACATTGCAAGGATTTGCCATGCTTGCTAAGCGAAATTGCCATCCTTGCGACAACATGTTCGATTTGCTATGCTAGAAATCTGAGGTTTGATTTGTAGCGAAATCCTAGGTTATTTTGTATTTGTTGCATTAGCACAGATCAGTAGCTTGTGCTGGTGTGAAGCAATAATTCATGTGTCGAATGTTCTTAGTTAGTTGGAATTTGCTCTTTTGATTGAGTTAGACCTGTGAATGTTTTGATGTGTTCTCTTTTCTGGTTTGCGATTCTGATCTGGTGCCTTCAACTGGATCAAAGGAGCAACAATACTAATTTGTGATAGATCATTGACATGACTTAGATATTCCCTGAGTGGAATATACAGTCTCTTTTATTTGCCAAATGTAGTGGCCAGCATATTTTAAACTACGGTACTTTGTACAAAAATGACGGCACAAGATATAAAATAAAGAACTTTAGGTCTCTTCATAGGAATATTGCTAAAGTTGCGGGATTTTCATAGGACTATTGCAGGATTTCAATGCTTAGGAATTTCTTCAATAACGGCGATCTGGATCATAGGATTGAGGTTCTAAAAATTCGATGGAATGCAATCCAATCCCCCCCCTTCCATATGAATCTTAACATGAGCTCAAATGTCATTTTGTTTTCCTTTCAGAAGTCCAATGCTCTCTCGCTTCATTCCTCCAAAATTCTCATGTTACTTTCCTTTACACCATCCAAAGGGCATTACGTGCAAAATTCCTGTGTCCCTGGGATCTTGTAGAATTCCATAACACATGACATCTTAATCCTGTGTTTCTCCTATTCCTACGTTTTCTAATTCCAAATAGGCCTTCTAAGACTATTAGTTAGTTCGATTCAAAAGATGATTAGCAAATGAATGACAGAAGTGGAAGCAAATTATAGGAAATAATTTCTGACAAGTGACACAGTTAACGATATTTGGAAATGAAACAGTTGATAGCGACGCTGCAGAGCTGGTCAAATGTGTGTCACTCCATGACCCATGCTCTCAGCGTAACTACTCTACTACCTCTCTCATATAACGGGAGAGAAAATGTGAGGCTGGGTAGCCTCATTAACTAACAAAATGAAAATATGACAAGGTTAAGGAAAAAAATAAGTAAAAGCATTGAACGGTTCCTGGTAATCATGGAGTGAACATGGCTATGGTACAACTATTAAGGGAATATATACGATAACGTGAAATAAAAGTTTATTGTTGTAATAAACTAATAGCACAGATGGAAACCATAAGGTTATTTTCGTTCTGTTATTGTTGGGTATGCTTTCTAAGATTTTCCAGTCCCGCACTTTCTCCTCAATCCTCGTTTAAAGGACACTAAGAGTAGTTCCACTTTAGAGCACTTGCCATGGGTACTCACACATGCTTTACTAGCACCGTGGTGTTGCCATCTCTTGTTTCGTTTGTGAATATTCATTGGTCGAACAATTGGACCGGTCATGTCTGCGAAACCATTTCATTTAATTTTCGTCTATTGCAATGGCGCCCACGTAGTACCACATCTATTTGTTAATGGGCTGGGTGCTACAGATGTTACCAAACATCAACCCTAGGTACACAGACTCTGCACGTGTGCCCTTGTAGGGGCTCATCGCACGAGGCATGTACTGAGGAGCATTTCGGGGCAGAATGTTGCCAAGGTCGTCATCCCTTTAGTAGTGTGTGTAGGGGGGAGGGGGGTTGGGGTTACGCCCAACCCTTAGTGAAGCAGTGCCAATTTACCTCGAGTTAGATTAGCAAATAATACATTGGCCCGAATATTAGCACTTCTGGGTTAATGCTTCGGAAATGAAGCTAGGGCTAAAACTCAAAACAAGCGCTACACATGGGTGCCTGCCCCAGAGTGGATTGAGGCCTTAGTGAATTTGGCCCATAGGACATTTTTACACTAAATCTCGTTGTAAAAAAATGAAGGTGCTTGCTGTCCAATGCCCACCTTTTTCGCTTAAGTGAATTTGTGTTGTGTGCTTGTCTTGCTGAACAGCTGAAATTACTACTAAAATTAGTATTTATTTTATGTTCGAATTTTTTGATCGGAATGAACCTTACATTGATGCTCATTTACATTGCTCCTTGTTACTTAAACACCTAATGGTTCAGCAAGGGCAATCAAATTGCCATCCACGACTTCATGGTTCCTTTTGTCAATCTGTTATGGACATCGCTTTTTTTTTCTCGAATGCGCAGGAGAGCTGTGCGTGATTTATATTAAGAAGACAACCCTGCTACATAAGCCCTCGCCGAACAAAACTAGACTACAACCATCGACCAAATAAACACTCACGGTCATATGCTACTAAGGCCTTTGGCCCCCGCCATAGCATCTCTAACGTCTTGCATGAGAATGTGTGTGTTGGTGTTGATTTTGAACAAAAAAAGAAACAGTTTCAGCCTGACATCTTTATTCACTGGTTAGATTTTACAGTGTGTTGCTGCGTGTTAGTGCTTATTTAGCTTTCCATGGCCTGGAGGTGCCAAAGGCCTATTTTTGTTTGACCCACTGATTACTTGGTCTGACCCACAGCAAGAGCTAAATGCCATCCTGGGCTTGGTTTGTGGTCAGCCCAGACCCTCTGACATAACAAGTTTTTGAAGTGGAATCTGAGGAAAGTGGAAGCTTAACTCAGTGTGAATTTTTATTTCCACACGGCCCTTTGTACCGACTTATGCATACGGTGTTTTACAATATTTACTTTGGCCCTAAACCATTCAGCCGGCTCTGATTTTTGCTAATTAGAGGTTGTGGGCAAGTGGAAGGAGCATCCAAATATCTAATCTGTTTCACAGAACTCCATAGAGGCAAAAGAGCTAAGGCTTGCTGCTGTAAGAAGAACCAATGTCTCATCAATAAGGGTTCGATACTAATCTGGCCATGGAGAGGACAGCTCACTATCATGTGAAGGTAGCAAATTTTGGAGAAACTCAGTTGTGTGTGTCTGTTTTAATGGGAAATGCGTAGTCTTTGATTTTAACTTTGTATGTCTTCCCATATTGGAAGGTAGTCTTCTAATTGCGTTTAGTAGAACCTTGATGTGTGGCTTATGTGCTGTCCAAGTTATGCAACTGGATATGTAGCTTTTAGGTATTGTCTAATATATATCTGCTAAGGGGTAGGTGGCCTATGTTACTGGAATTCAAAAGAAACTACAGTCATGTATCGTGACTTCAGATATAAAATGAAGCAGCTTGTCATTTGTTTCAGTTGCTTCCATTTCAGTCTGAACTCTGAATGTAATGGTCTCTTTGCCTGTGTGATTGAGTCCTTGGAGAAAAGCCTCCAGGAAAAGAGTTAGTGTCGCAGATGGAAGGATAGTTTTATTTCTAGTTCTTGATACCTCGAGCATGCTTCCATGCAGGTTTATGTGATTGCAAAATCGCATTAAATGTGTCATAATGTGTTCTGTCTTTTCTAGCTAATGATCTTTAGATTCCGTTCAGATCAATTACCCTGTTTGCCAAATATTAGTACTTCATGTTGACATCCTTATATAACTGAATTTTTAAGGTTGTGCCAGAGCAAGTCTAGTCTTGATTATGGTTTTTATCTGTTGTGTATCCATACAACTGTGTAAAGTAGATTGGAAATGCTGGAACCACCTCGTATCTTTTCCTTTTATTTATGTTAAGATTACAGGGGTTCTTTTTTGACAAATTTCAAACTTCCGTAAAATAGGTTGTCTGAAATGCAGGAACCACCTTGTGTCTTTGCCTTTTATGCATGCTAAGGTTTCAGGGGTTCTTTTGTAACAAAATTTAAAACTTTTGTTTTCAGGCTGCAAAAGGCGCAGGTGTGCCTGTTATCTTGGATGCAGGTGGAATGGATGCTCCTGTCCCCAGAGAACTACTCGAACTGGTGGATATTTTTAGTCCAAATGAGACAGAGCTAGCACGTTTGACTGGGATGCCTACAGAGACTTTTGAACAAATCAGCCAGGCTGCAGGAGCATGCCATAAAATGGTGAGTTGTCTAAATCAGTTTTCTTTATGTAGTTTGTTTCTCTGCATTTCTTCTATATTCAATTATAACTTCTAATTGTTGCTCTTTTGTTTCTTTTGATTAGCCACGACTGGGTCTTAATATCTTTATTTAAGAAACGTCAATTAATGATGTTGTGTTATGGCATTTATCTGATAATAGCCATCTCTAAAGAATGTGTGGCTTTCCTTCCATTCTCCCTTCGTGTAGGTCTGTGTACGTGTGTTTTGTACACCTATTAGGAGTGTTGACTCTTACTGTTCTGTACAAGTTTTCAAGTCAACACTCCTACGTGCTGTCCAAGTCTACGTACAAGTGAATTTTGCGATTTGCAAAACTCTACAAACTTTCGATCTTTAGTTCCTACCTGCAAATCGGCTGCTAGTTACACAATGATTATAATTCAGGAAGCTCCTGAAGTCATTTATAGTTTTGTACACTTTTTTTTTTGCGAAAGTAGTTTTGTACACTTTGGCTGCTCTATGATAGTGGTCCAACAAGTACTTTTCGTGAATGGCAGTGGGGAGCAGCTTGAAGCGAATTACAAATTAAGCACACAGGAAAGAGAATAATCAGTTAAATTTCTTGTCCTCAGCGATGTGTTGGAGGGGGCATGGCCCTCCCTGGTATGCACTAAGCATGAGGAATGGCCCTAAGCTATGTTGTTGTAATAATTCTTGCATTTGTACAAGTGAGTTTGGTGAAAGCGGATTTTTTTAATCTCTAACAAAACGGCAGAGTGTACGTATGCTATTTTGATTTGAATGCCAATCCCATGGCAGTGGCTTGTAGATAACATTGGTAGTACGATCTGAAAAATCCTCGCAAAAAAAAAGTACAATCTGAAAAATAACAACAGCATCTGATCATAGAATGGCCATTCGCCAAAAGTTCAGAATGTGTTCATGATCAAGGTTGGCCCATGAAGTCTCTGTGCTTAATTCATTGGGAAATCGGAAAAATAGTATCCGATGATTTTTGTTTGATGCTGTCTGGTCTGATGCCATAGCATAGATGAGTCTAATTGCTTCTTGTGTGTCCATAGCCACAATTTTATGGCAGGCAGTGTAATTTGTCAGGATTCTTGTGTGTCCATAGCCACATTTTCTTCCTTTTTACAGTCACAATGCGATGAAGTTGCAGACGTCTGTGTTGTTATATGTTGATAGCATTTGCCCCTATTCCCCCACTTCATGGCTTTCCATTACCATGTTTCAACAGTATATGGTCATATTCCACTTTGGCTGCTAGTTACACAAATGATTATGTTTCAGCAAGCTCCTGTAGTCATTTATAGTGGTCCAACAAGTACTTTACGTGAATTGCAGTGGGGACCAGCTTTAGGCCCCGATTGGATTGCTGGATCATTCCTACACTTGTAAATTTTCACACTTGTATCTTACCGGTCTCCAACTATATACCCCGACACCGAAGGAGGAGCTGTATTTTTAAATCGGATGGGCAGCGGGGTGTATCAGATACGAGCCCATTCCAGGTGTATTTGTGGAAACCGGCGTAAATATTTCGTCGCTGAAACGTAGTTCCAAGCGCGCGGTCAGCCGTCCACCGGTTTGTTTTACGGGGGTTTATTTTACGGGTGTATATCGGCTGGAAAACGAGATTCCAAGTGCGGCCTTAAGAGAATTACAAACTAAGCACACAAGAAAGAGCATAATTAGTTAAATTTCTTGTATTCAGCGACGTGTTGAAGGGGGCATGGCCCTCCCCTGGTACACAGTAAGCACTGAGGAATGGCCCTACGATATTTAGTTGTAATAATTCTGGTCTGCTCTGCTGCTTTTTTTGTATGTGTACAAGTGAATTTGGTGAAAGTGTTTTTTTTTTACCTCTAACAAAACAGCAGCGCATACATGAGTTATTTTGATTTGACTAGCACAATCGAAAAAATAACAGCAGCATCTGATCACAGTGCGGCCATTCGCCAGAAGTTCAGAATCAAGGTTGGCACACGAAATATATGTGCTTCATTCATTGGAGAATCAGACAAATAGCGTCTGATGTTTTTTCTTTAACACTGTCTGGTCTGATGCATAGATAAGTCAAATTGCTCGTTGTGTGTCCATAGCCATAATTTTAAGGCAATTTGTCAGGATATTGAAGTAAGAAAAGAAGTATAGCGTAATAATTAATATATTTCCTTCTTATTACGTAGTCACAAAGCAATGAAGTTGCAGAACTGTGCGTTGTTATAGGTTTGATAGCAGTTGCCCCTATTCCCACTTCATGGCTTTCCATTACCACATTTTAACAGTATATGGGCTTCATAGTCCACTTTAAGCTGCCAGTACGAGGATTTGATTTACAACTAATTGTTTTCCTGTCAATTCCCTGTTTCTATTTACCTTATTGCGGTTTCTTTACTAGAACTTGTTGGAATTGTACTTTTTTGTTTGCTATAAAGTTTAGCAGTTTCCACTTGATATATTCCATCGGCGAGATGCATTGCTATTTAAATCTTCGACGGAAGCTCTGAATGCATTAACCATAAGGTAGGAGGACATTGATGCTATTTCCTGCATGCAGGGTGTGAAAGAAGTTTTGGTTAAACTTGGATCACAAGGATCTGCTCTGTTTGTCGAGGGAGAGGAACCAATTAGGCAGGCGATAATACCTGCCGCAGAAGTGGTAGACACCACCGGCGCTGGTGACACCTTCACCTCAGCTTTTGCTGTAGCTCTGGTGGAGGGGAAGCCAAAGAAAGAGTGCATGAAATTTGCTGGTACTAAAAAGCACCCTCCAGTCAAATCTTGGTTCTGATCTAGTATTGTTGACATGTTGATTTGAGGTTTTTAATTTTCTTGAATTTCAGCTGCCGCCGCCTCACTGTGTGTTCGAGTGAAGGGAGCCATTCCCAGCATGCCTGACAGGAAAACTGTGATGAGCCTTCTAGAATCTGTGCAAGATGAATAACCGTAGAAACGGTGACTTTAGCCCTATTCATCAGCAATAATGTGAGCTGTTAAGCTTCAATCTCCTCGTTCGGTTCATTTATCTCGGGTATCTATATATATTTGTAGCCCCTTGTCAAGTTATGGTAGAGGAAATAAGAGAAAATGGCATTCCTAGCGCCGTCCTCCGCAGAAACAGAATCGCTGGTTCAGGAGTTCTAGGTCTGTTGTTTTTATAGCCATTCCCTGTTATGCCATAGCATTTTTCTATTGTTAGGCATCGCCCGTTATCCTTCTCGACCTAAATTTTTCCCGTTGTTAGAAGTCATTAAACTTCGCAAAACCACCAGGCCTGAATGCAGGAATTGCTTTTGCTGTGAAACACTGGTGACGCTGAAGGGGGTTAGTAAGGTGTCGCTGTCTGGCTCAAATCTAGGAGTAACAAGTAACAAGCTCCTCCCGAACCCTCGTGTGCTGCCCCCGGCTCAGTAACGTGTTAGTGGTATAGTCTCTAAAACGGAAGCGCTTTTTCCGGTGCCTATCCCGAGCAAATCCCGCACCCTCGAAATAAAAAAGGACACCTGAATGGTTTCACTTCAGAGAGATAGAATGAACAGTTTCAGGTCTGGCCTCGCGCTGGAGCTTTCCGAACTCTGACGGCGACTCCGGCGCAGGTCAAATCATAATCTTATTGTTGAGCCGGGGCAGATGTTAACCGCTCGCTGCTATCGATAACCACCATCCGTCTTTTTCGATCCAGTCGTGGCTCGGTGCCGATCGCCGTTGCCGCAGGCCCATCGGCGCGGTTCACTCCCTGTCACCGCCAACGGTGAAAAGTCTCGCCGCTGCACCGTCGCCACCGGAGAAACGACGCACGGCTCGACTGATTGACTGCTAGCTGAGTAGATCGTCCAGAATCCAGTAGCCTGGCAACGTTTTTGCAGCTTCCAGGGGATCTGATCTGATCTGATGACGTACGCGTCGTCGAATCGGACGTTCGATGTGCCTCGCCGTACGACGAAGACGGCCAACATCTTCTCGATGAGCCCAGCGACAGCAAACGTTTCTCTCGGCTTTCTGTTTTTTCCTTCTCTTCCCAACTTCCTTCCTTTGTTTCGCTTTCCGGGAGTATCACAGAACGATCGTCCTTGGGTGGGAGATGATAATATGTTTGTGCTTCTGGCTACTGCTGTGACGGAGCCATCGCATCGCACGGCCGCTCGCAATTAAGCTCGTCCGGGACGGTACCGCGGCCGATGGCGTCGTGGTGGTGGCCACTTTGAGTCTTCCTCAAGGCTGCAACCTGAAACGAAACCAACGGATGGATGGATGGATTATTATCTATCGTGGTCGTGGATCGCTCAACAAAGGTGACGTCGCTTTCGCAGATGGCTTAGCAATCCAGCTTCCTCTCGCAATGCAACACCGTCCGGATAGTTAATGCACGTGTCTTCTCACGTCTAATGAATCCATTTATATATTTATTTATTATATATATGTGGTAGCTTTGCATATGCTTCCGTGCTGCGATCACATACCTCTGCAGCAGCACGAGAGTCATAGTACCATTATGGACGACCAAGGGGAAAGACATACCCCCTACGTGCTTGACCGTAGCAGAGATATACGTACGTCCATCTCGATCTTCTCGGGTCTCGATCCCACTGGTATTTTCTCTTCTTTTGGCATGACTCAGAGCAGAGTCAGAGTCAGAGTCAGATTGGCCGGGCCGGTCAAGAAGTGCGATATATGCGAGACCGACCTTCCTTTCTAGCAGAGCAGCCGGCCTGCCATGTCGTTTGGAAGTATGCAACGGTGCGATGGCCGTTGCGGAGCGGAGTTATAACGGTGGTCTTGACTTCCCTTGCGTTCAAAGCTACTCCTACATGCCTCTGTCCAACCAGTTTGTTCAAGCTAAGCTAATCAATGCACGACGTGACGCCTGCGGTCCATCCTGCTCCTTTTATATACTCTACTCCTCAAATAATTGTCCAACTTACTTCATACAGTTCGTTTAGAGCAACTCCAATGGGATGACCCATTTCGTTCGCCGTCGTCTGTTTAGGTCGGCGGACAGAAAAGTCGGCTCAACGCGCCGTTCCAAACGGACGCGCGTCCGCTTTTGTCCGCCTGCCGACCCATTTCCGGCCCATTTTTGAGCCTGATTTGCATCGGGGCGGACACAAGACGGACGCGCGCACGCTCGCCCTCTCTCCTTCCCGGACCCACTGGTCTGTGGCGCACACCCTCCACCGCCTGCTTCGTCGCCGACGTCGCCGGTCATTTTTTCCGATGAAAAAGGATACATAGATAGTTCTTGCATACACAGATAAAAAAAATCAACTACTCATCGGTTTTCGACTCCGACTCGGTAATGTCCTCCTCCAACGTCTGAATGTAGGCGTCAGCAGCCTGCTCGTCCTCGAAGTCCCACCCCGATGTTTCTCGCAGCTTCAATCTCAACTGAGCAACCTGCTTCCGTGCACGCTTGTCCTCCCGATAGGCGGCTCGCTCCGTCCTCGTTGCCTCCCTCTCCGTCCTCCTTTGCTCGTAGAACTGACGCTCATTGACGATGTCGTGCGGGAAGCGTTCGCGCCACACCACCCAGGCTTCCACGTCCATCTCGGCGATGGCGAGGCGACGCTGCCGCCTCCGGTGGTCGCGACGATCCTCATCGGTGAAAAGCCGCGGGAGAGGCGCCAGATCATGCGCCCGCTGGCTCGACACGTTGGGAAAATTCATCGCCCGACTAGGCCGCCGGAGGCGCCACGCCGCCGCGTTATACGCGCGGGCCGCCTGCTCTGCGGTGTCGAAGGTGTTGAGGATGAGGCGTTTCTCGCCAAACAAGATCTCGACAGAGAAGGTGACAGAGGGGCGCTCGCGGACTCCGCGAAAATCCGAAGCGGCGAGGCGGCGCATCGACATGGTGGCGCAGAGGCAGCGAGGCTAGTGAGAGGGGGCGAGACGAGTGGGCGGCGGACTGAGTATGGAGGGAGCGCCTTCTTATAACGAGCGCTAGCCGCGACGCGCCAAAACGAGCGCGCGAACCTTTCCCGCGCTCGGGAGCGCCAAAACTAGCGCGAGCTAGGCCGATTTCCCCCCGCGCGCATGAACCTTTCCAGCGCGCTGGAGCGCCAAAACGAGGGCGACGACATGGCCGCTGGCACGGCGCGTTGGACGCACTGCCGATCCAAATCTAAAAGAGGACGGTTGCCGGGCGGGCGACCGATCGAAACGGACAAAAGGCGGACAAAAACACCATCCGTTTGTGTCGACCCGTTGGAGTTACTCTTACAGACGCAGGAAATGTATAATCAGTTTCGCTTTGCGTATACGGTCTCTGTACGTTAGTAAAATCCTGCATCCAATATTGATCTGCCCACTTGATCCAAGGGTGATGGACTACTGTTGTACGCCCATAGTCCGAAAATTCATCGTACGTGTATCGGGGCTCATGGTCATGGACAAAAGAAGACGAAGATAACTCACGCACACTACCGGAACAGGGCTCTAAGCCGACGGCCAAATATATGCCGACGGCCACCGTCGGCCTCTTCCAGACTATGCCGACAGCTGGCCCTAGGCTGTCGGCGTATAACGGCCGTCGGGCTATTCCAGTATACGCCGACGGCCCCCGTCGGGAAAGAACGGCCGTCGGCTTAGCCAGATCTATGCCTGCCGTCGGCATATATGGGCTGTTGGCATAGCTGCGGGCCTAGCGACCACGCCCGTGACAGGCGGCTAACGGCGTCGGATCTATGCCGACGACCGAGACGGGCGGCCGTCGGCATAGATACGGGTGCCACATCATCGATCCAAAGCGCACCAACCAAGGCCTACGCCGACGGCTGCCGTCGGCATAAATGACACGTCATCGATCCGCACCACGCCGTCCATCTGCCCTGGTAGCTGTCGGCATGTCTATTTATTTTTCATTTTTTTGCATAGCTATATTTTTATGTTTTTTACGTATTATTATTTGACTAACTTACATGTAGCATTTGTTAATATATATAAGCATACATACATTTTCTCGATTCTATACGAAGGGGTGTGACCCCCCTCACGGATGGTGCCGACGCCGGTCGGCACCTGGAGTGGGGAAACAGCCGCATCGGGTCTATACGGAGGGGATGTTGCTCCCAAGTGTTTCTGTATATGGGTTGATCTACCACAACCGGTTGGTGTGGTGGCATGTCTGAAGAGGCGGCACGCATCTCCGGGGTGTGTCCCCACTCAGGGACGGCACCGCCGGCGGCACCTGGAGGGGGAAAACGGACGCGTCGGGTCTACAGGGACGGGATCTTGCTGTGGGTTTGGCCCGGATGTTGCTCCCAAGTGTTTGTATGGGCTGACCTAACACAACAGGGTGGAGAGGTCCACTGGTCAAAAACCGTCCGTGGGAAGTCCAAAGGCTAGATCTCGTGGTCAACCGCTCCAGGGTTAGGCGAGACGCCCCCCCTGGGAGGTAGCAATGCCATCGGAGCGTCGCACCGGCCCTCATACATGCCGGGAGGTGTGGTGGCATGTGTGAAGAGGCGTTACGCGTCTCCCGGGTGTGCCCCCCCTCACGGACTGCGCTGCCGCCGGCACTTGGAGGGGGAAAACGGATGCGTCGGGTCTACACGGAGGTGATGTAGCTGTGGGTTTGGCCCGGATGTTGCTCCCAGGTGTTCCTATGGGTTGACCTAACACAACTGGGTGGAGAGGACCACTGGTTAAAACCCGCTAGTGGAAAGTCAAAGGGCTAGATCTCGTGGTCAACCGCTCCAAGTTAGGCGGGACGGGGGCCCTCGGGGATAGCATTGCCACC
>NC_041385.1:452749397-452772197 GCF_002162155.2 Triticum dicoccoides
GAGGGGGAAACAGACGCGTCAGGGCTACACGGAGGTGATGTAGCTGTGGGTTTGGCCCGGATGTTGCCCCCAGGTGTCCCTCTGGGCTGACCTAACACAACCGGGTGGAGAGGTCCATTGGTCAAAGAACGTACGTGGGAAGTCAAAGGGCTAGATCCTGTGGTCAACCGCTCCAGGGTTAGGCGGGACGGGGGCCCTAGGGGGTAGCAATGCCACCGAAGGGTCGCATCGGGCCCTCATACATGCGGGGTGGTGTGGTGGCATGTCTGACGAGGCGGCACGCATCTCTTCGGTGTGCCCCCCTCACGGACGGGGCCGCCGCCGACACCTAGAGGGGGAAACAGACACGTCGGGGGCTACACGGAGGTGATGTAGCTCTGGTTTTGGCCCGGATGTTGCTCCCAAGTGTCCCTCTGGGCTGACCTAACACAATCGGGTGGAGAGGTCCATTGGTCAAAGCACGTCCGTGGGAAGTCAAAGGGCTAGATCTCGTGGTCAACCGCTCTAGGGTTAGGCGGGACGGGGGCCCTGGGGGGTAGCATTGCCACCGAAGCATCGCATCGCGTTGACACCGAAGCGTCTGTAGGATCGAAAGTATGTCTAGAGGGGGGGGTGATTAGACTACTTGACCAAATAAAAACTTAACCTTTTCCCAATTTTAGTTCTTGGCCGTTTTTAGCAACTTAGCACAAGTCAAGCAATCATGATACAATTCAAGCAAGCATGCAATGAGTATATAAGCTGCGGAAAGTAAAGCATGCAACTTGCAAGAATGTAAAGGGAAGGGTTTGGAGAGTGCACACGCAATAGGAGACACGGATGTTTTTGGCGTGGTTCCGATAGGTGGTGCTATCGTACATCCACGTTGATGGAGACTTCAGCCCACGAAGGGTAACAGCTGTGCGAGTCCATGGAGGGCTCCACCCACAAAGGGTCCACGAAGAAGAAACCTTGTCTATCCCACCATGGCCATCGCCCACGAAGGTCTTGCCTCACTAGGGTAGATCGTCATGAAGTAGGCGATCTCCTTGCCCTTACAAACTCCTTGGTTCAACTCCACAATCTTGTCAGAGGCTCCCAAGTGACACCTAACCAATCTAGGAGACACCACTCTCCAAAAGGTAATAGATGGTGTGTTGATGATGAACTCCTTGCTCTTGTGCTTCAAATGATAGTCTCCCCAACATTCAACTCACTCTCATCGGATTGGATTTGGTGGAAAGCTGATTTGAGTGGAAAGCAACTTGGGGAAGGCTAGAGATCAAGATTCATATGGTAGGAATGGAATATCTTGGTCTCAACACATGAGTAGGTGGCTCTCTCTCAGAAAATGAATGCTGGAAGTGTAGGCATGTTCTGATGGCTTCCCCCACGAATGATGAAAGGGTGGAGGGGTATATATAGCCTCCACACAAAATCTAACCATTACACACAATATACCAAACTCGATGGGACCGAATTAGAAAACTCGGTCGGACCGATTCAGTACATAATGTGACCGTTAGGCAATTTTGGTGGGACCGACATGTCAACTCGGTGGGACCGATATCATTAGGGTTAGGGCATAACACAATCTTGGTTGGACTGATTACACAAACTCGGTTGGACCGACTTTGGTAATAAGCTAACCAGAGAGTTGGTCAGGCAAACTCGGTGGGACCGATTCGCTCATCTTGGTGGGACCAAAGCGTTACGAAAAGGAAACAAAGAGTTTGCATTGCAGACTCGATGGGACCGATCGCTCATCTCGGCTAGACCGAAACGTTACGAAGGGAAATAGAGAGTTTGCAATCCCATCTCGGTGAGACCGAGATCCTTATCGGTGAGACCGAAGTGACTAGGGTTTCTAGCAGTGGCTATGTCAAATGAACTCGGTGGCACCGGATGGATCAAATCGGTGGGGTCGAGTTTGACTTTTGGTTTGGGACATATGTGGATATGAGAAAGTGGTTGGGGGATTTGGATCATATCACTAAGCATTTTGAGCAAGCAAGCCATTAAGCAACACCTCATCCCCTTTTAATAGTATTGGCTTTCCTATAGACTCAATGTGATCTTGGATCACTAAAATAGAAAATGTAGAGTCTTGGACTTTAGAGCTTGAGCCAATCTGTTGTCCTTAACATTTTGATGGGTCCACAATCCTTATCCATGCCATGCCAATCATTGAACTTTCCTGAAATATTTATTTTGAAATGGCATTAGTTCAATGAGCTATATGTTGTTAATCATTACCAAAACCACCCAGGGATAGTTGCACTTTCAATCTCCCCCTTTTTGGTAATTGATGACAACATATAGATCAAAGCTTCGACAAATAATAATAAGATTGAAATACATCGTCGCTTTGAGAAGTATGTGACAAACAAGAGCTCCCCCTAAATTTGTGCATTATTTAAAATTTGCTTTGGGCTGCAAATGCACAATGTGTTAGGATCATGGGTCACTCTCCCATGTCACATACATCTTGGTGGAGCGCTCAAAATGATAATAAATGAAAAGATGCACTCATCACCAAGAAAAGTGAATGATCACAAATGGATATAAGATATAATATCATTCAAGCACATATTAAGGTAGCATATTATCAAACACATGATCAACCAATTATCTCACAAAAGGCATAATGTATCAAGCAAATACACACTCAAGTATCAAGCAAATAAAGTGCAAAGAGGGACAAAACAACACTCTCTCTCGAAGACTATGATCTATACATATTTCTCCCCCTTTGGCAATAAGTTACCAAAAAGTTTAAAATATGCATAGTGATATGCGTCTCTCAGGATTGGTCTTCATGTGGTGTGAAAGGATCGATATAGTTGACTAGAGGGGGGGGGGTGAATAGGCAACTAACAATGTTTAGATTTTCTTTACCAAATTAAACTTTGCATCAAAGTAGGTTGTCTAGATATGCAACTAGGTGAGCAACCTATATGATGCAACAACAATAAGCACACAAGCAAGCAAAGGATAGAACACAATATATCTTGCACAAGTAAAGGTAAGAGATAACCAAGGGTGGAACCGATGGAGACGAGGATGTGTTACCGAAGTTCCTTCCCTTTGAGGGGAAGTACGTCTCCGTTGGAGCGGTGTGGAGGCACAATGCTCCCCAAGAAGCCACTAGGGCCACCGTATTCTCCTCACGCCCTCACACAATGCGAGATGCCGTGATTGCACTATTGGTGCCCTTGGAGGCGGCGACCGAACCTTTACAAACAAGGCTGGAGCAATCTCCACAACTTAATTGGAGGCTCCCAACGACACCACGAAACTTCACCACAATGGACTATGGCTCCGCGGTGACCTCAACCGTCTAGGGTGCTCAAACACCCAAGATTAACAAGATTCGCAAGGGATTAGTGGGGGGATCAAATTTCTCTTGGTGGAAGTGTAGATCGAGGCCTTCTCAAGCAATTCCTAAAGAATCAACAAGTTTGATTGGCTAGGGAGAGAGATCGGGCGAAAATGGAGCTTAGAGCATCAATGGAGCTTGGGGATGGAAGAGGTGGTCAACTCAAGGAAGAAGACACCCCTTTTATAGTCAAGGGACAATTCCAACCGTTACCCACCAACTCAGCCTGTGACCCGCGGTACTAGAGCACACCAGGAGCGGTACTACCGCGGAGGCCCGCGGTACTACCTTGGGCACGGCAGGGCCTGGACACGTCCTGATGAGCACCGACAGGGGATGGTAGAATAGCTGGCGCGGTACTACCGTGACCCCTTGTGGTACTACCACAAGGCAGGCACAGTCCAGGCACGGTAGGCACGGATATAAAAAATTACATTCGTGACTAAATCCGCAGAGTTTTTATCTATGCAAAAGTCCATCACGGTACTACCGCAAATCAGGTGCGGTACTACCGTGTAGGGCGTGGATGTAAAAAATTACATCTGCCCCTACTTCCACTCATGCCGTTGTGCCTGGCCAGGCTTCACGGTACTACCGCGCCGAAGCACGGTACTACCGCATAGGTCGCGGATGTGAAAAATTAAATCCGCCCCTACTACCGCTCACGCAACAGCACCTGGCCAGAGCTCATGGTACTACCGCTCAGGAGGAGAGGAACTACTGTGGGCGCCTACGGTACTACCATGCCGGGTCCTGGTACTACCGCTAGGGCCTGCGGTAGTACCGCTCTGGAAGAGCAGTACTACCGCCAGCCTTTGAACAATAACATTAGGAGTCCTTCATTCTGCAGAGACACGGTGAGACGGAGGAAGCTCCCAAGAGCCAAAGTAAGGGAGGTGAAAAAGGAACATGTGTACGTGAGATTCCACCCAAACCTTTCCAACGCAGACCCCCTCTTAATAGTACGGCTTTCCTATGACTCAAATCCACTGAAAAGAAACATAGAGAAACACCGTCTTCAATAGTCTTCGAGGGGCACCAAATCGTCTTGTGTTCAGACATGATATATCTGAAAAGCTCAATGCACATGATTAGTCCGCAAAAACATTGTCATCAATCACCAAAACTACTAAGGGATAAATATTCCTTTACAATCTCCCCCTTTTTGGTGGATTGATGACAATACAGGATTTGCACATAGGGATATAACGTGAGGCACGACAAACCCACAATCTATAAGATTTAGACGGGATCCTCCTAGATGTGTGCACTCTAGAGATGTGCTTTGGACTGCACGACACACATACTAGGATCAACACTCCCCCTATATTTTATAGACAAGGCATCTCTTGCGGCAGTATAATCAACACTAAGCAAGTAGGCAAGAAGATGGATATGACTAAGTAACAATGATAAAAGATATGATAGAGTGCATATGTCTTACACCATATGATGGATAACTTAGTCTCACAAGCACAAACCAAACCAAAGCAAATGAAGTTTAGCAGACCTAAAGCAAAGCGACAAGGCGAAACACACGACACGCAAATCCTACTCTCTCTCCCCCTTTGGCATCGAGACACCAAAAAGGCAGAGAGGACACCTACGACATAGGTGGTAGCTCAGGCTGAAAATGACTCCTCGTCGAACTCGGCAGCGGGAATGGGCTCCTCCTTCTCCTCCTTAGAATCAGTCCACATGAAGCCCTGCTTGGCCATCCTGTCCGCCTCGGGGGTGATGTACTTCTTGGATCCGCTAGACACCTCCTCGCAAAGCTTCCTCAAGATCCTCTTGTCGCGACGGCGACTCTGCTTCTGAACAACATGGGCCCTATACTGCCCCTGGGTTTGCATGCAGAAAAACTTCTTCATCTTTGTCTTCAGCTTCTTCGCCCAAGAGGGCTCGAACAATGAACTCGGACAGAGGTATCTCATCCATGCCCATGGTGGGATCCCTCTGCTTGGTGGCAGTGTGCTTAGTTCTGCGTTGGGAGGCATTGGAGCCCTCTGGAGCTTCATCTTGGTTTCGCGGCTGCTTTAACCCTGTGTCACGGCTGGGATTGGAGCGACGAACATGGGAACCGGAGCCACCACCTAGACACAAAACACAAGAACACGCACGAAAAACAAGAAGGATCAATGCAAATACTAAGGCCAAAGCCAAAAGAAACAAGTAAGCAAGAGATTTGGAAAGATAAAATAGAAAAATTTGCATCTACGGTAGTACCGGGCCGGCGTACACATGTAAAAAATTACATCCGCGCCAGCCGCGGTAGTACCGTGCCGGGGTGGCACGGTAGTACCGTGCCTGGAGCGGAAGTAAATTTTTACTTCCGCGCTCCAAGCGGTAGTACCGCACCAAGGAGCGGTAGTACCGCGCGGAGCAGGCTACGAGCGTGGATGCGGTAGTACCGGGCTACGAGCGTGGATGCGGTAGTACTGCTCCAGGAGGAGCGGTAGTACCGCACGGATCAAAGACACCACAGTAACCGCGGATCTGGATCTAGAACATCCGCAAAGCTAGATCGGTACTACCGTTGATCAAACTGAACTATTGTGTCAATCCAAAAAGCATGCCTATTGCACTACCACTCTCCTACAAATCCCTCTTGCATAGATTTAGCCAAAAATCTCATGAACAACACAAACATCTCCTCAAGACCTAGAAGCACAAGAACCAAAGAAAAGAAGAGGAACTTGGGGAAAAACCTTGGTCCATGGAAAAGGGGCAAGGTGGGGAACGATCCCACCGCTTGGAATCCGAGGAGAGCGGCCAGAGATGGAGATCCGGCGAGGGCCTCCGTCATCGTTCTTGGGTAGGAGAGAGAGAGACGGGGTGGGGAAAGAGATGAATGGGTATGGGGGAGTTAGAACTCCCCCTGCCCCTCTCTTAACCCCCACCTGCTCGCGTGGGCGTGGTAGTACCGCAGGTCATCGTGGTAGTACCGCCCGGGCGGAAGTACTGCTCGCTGGGCGGTAGTACCGCTCTTCCAGTGGCAGGAAAAAAATACTGCCGTGATGGAAGCGGTAGTACTGTGCCCTTGGGATGCAACTATGCATGCATAGAGCAAACAACCCCTGCGGAAGTACCATGGCTCGCCATGGTAGTATCATACCCCCAAGAAAATGCATGTTTCGCACGAGAGAGGGAAACGACATTTGCAAATCAACCTTCAAGATGCCGAACAACCAAGAGGCAAGCACCAATGACGACACAAACACGACACAGAGAAAAGACAAAAGACAACGAGGCCAAAACACTGACCACAACTCTCAGGAAGAGAGGGCGGTGGCTGGAGCCACCTAAGTATGAGTCACTTGGTATGGCACCGCAAAGAATTATCCTTGGGCCCATGACCAAGACTCGTCTTTGAAGCACAAGTACCATGAAAAATGGCTAATGTGAAAGAGTTGATCAATTTATGCATAATGGGGGGAGGGAAAGTTCATTGAGATAACAACACTCCCCCTATGTCCATGCCTACACCTAAACAAGATAGCATGATGAGTATGGTGTGGTGTGCAAGGGTTCAAACCACATTACTCGAATCAATGATATTTAGCTCATGCCTTAACTCGCGAAATCTTGCTTCATCCAAGGGCTTCGTGAAAATATCTGCAAGGTTATCATGAGTGTTGACATACTTGAGCTTGATCTCCCCTCACCTAATGTGATCCCGGATGAAGTGATACCGAATCTCAATATGCTTCGTATTGAAGTGTTGCACCGGGTTGAGAGAGATCTTGATGGTACTTTCATTGTCACACCAAAGAGGCACTTTGTCACAAGTGACATTGTAATCCTTCAAGGTTTGCCTCATCCATAGAAGTTGAGCACAACTACTACTGGCAGCCACATACTCCGCTTCGGTGGACGACAGAGATACACAACTTTGCTTCTTAGAAGACCAACTCAGTAAAGAGTAACCAAGCAATTGGCACCCTATGGCGTGGACTTCCTATCCACTTTGTCTCCCGCCCAATCTGAGTCTGTATAGCCCAAAAGATCAAAGTTGGCTCCTCTTGGGTACCATAAGCCAAAGTTTGGGGTATGAGCCAAATATCGAAAGATTCGCTTGACTGCTACAAAGTAACTTTCCTTAGGCGCGGCTTGAAACCGTGCACAAATTCCCACACTCAACATGATATCTGGTCTAGATGCAGAAATGTAAAGCAAGGATCCAACCATGGAGCGATATACCTTTTGATCCACCGCTTTACCATTGGGATCAATGTCAAGTTGGCATTTGATGGGCATTGGAGTGGAGGACGGCTTGACATCACTTAGCTTGAATCTCTTGAGCATGTCTTGAGTGTATTTGGCTTGGTTGATGAAGGTTCCTTCTCTTCTTTGCTTGATTTCGAACCCAAGAAAGAACTTCAACTCTCCCATCATGGACATCTTGAACTTTGAGGTGATGAGAGCGTCAAATTCCTCATTGAAAGCTTTGTTAGGAGAACCAAAGATAATATCATCAACATATAGTCGGCAGACAAACAACTCCCCTGTGACCTTCTTAGTAAAAAGAGTGGGGTCAATTTTCCCAATTTCAAACCCACGATCTTGCAACAACTCAGTGAGATGCTCATACCACGCACGTGGGGCTTGTTTAAGGCCATAGAGTGCCTTGTTGAGTTGGTACACATGATCGGGGAAATAGGGATCCTCAAACCCTGGGGGTTGTTTGACATATACCAACTCATTAATGGGACCATTAAGAAAAGCACTCTTCACATCCATTTGTTGCAACGTGAAATTATGATGAGAAGCATAAGCAATCAACAAACGAATATATTCAAGCCGAGCAACGGGAGCAAAGGTTTCACCATAGTCGATACCCTCGACTTGGGAGTAGCCTTGTGCCACCAAACGAGCCTTGTTGGGAACAATGATTCCATGAGCATCTTGCTTATTCTTGAATATCCACTTGGTTCCAATGACATTATGATTCCTGGTTGGCCTTGGCACTAATTTCCACACTTGGTTGTGCTCAAAGTTGTTGAGTTCTTCATGCATGGCATTGAGCCAATCCGGATCCTCGAGCGCCTCATAGACCTTTTGGGGTTCGACACAAGAAACAAACGCGTGATATTCACAATAGTTTGATAATTGTCTATGAGTGCTTACCCCCTTTCTTAGGCTTCCAACCACATTCTCCATGAGATGACCTTTGGTTGTGAGCTTGGAAGCGATCTTCGCGGCACGACGCTCTAATTCCTCCTTGGATGTGAAGAGAGGAGGGGTAACTTGATCATCTTGAGCGCCGTCTTGAGTTTGTTCTTGATCTTGAGCTTGCTCTAGATCTTGAACTTGCTCGAAAGAGAGAACTTGACCCCGGGTATCACTTGGTGGCTCACCACCATCTTGAGGTTGATCTTGCCCTCGATCTTGTTCACGTGGTTGAGGGCCTTCACTTTGTTTTTCGGAAGCATGTGGGTCTTGAGTTGGTGATGGCTCCACTTGAGTGGAGCATTATCTGTATCCTTCGGCCACAAGGGGTTCCTCAATGGGTAGGATATGACCAACACCCATTCTTCTTATGGCTTGGGGAGGAATTTCATCACCTACATCACAAGTACCACTTTGCTCCACTTGGGAGCCATTATTCTTGTCAAACTCCATGTTACACGTCTCCTCAATGAGTCCCGTGGACTTGTTGAGGACATGGTAAGCATGAGAGTTTGTAGCATAACCAGCAAATATGCCCTCCTGAGCTCTAGCCTCAAATTTATACAAACGAACACCTTTCTTGAGAATAAAACACTTACACCCGAACACCCGGAAGTACTTGAGGTTGGGCTTGTTACCGGTGAGTATTTCATAGAGATTCTTGTTCAAGCCTTCGCGGAGATAGAGCTGATTGGGTGCATGACATGTTGTGTTGATGGCTTCGTCCCAAAAGTTGTAAGGAGACTTGAACTCCGCCATCATGGTCCTTGCCGCATCCATCAACGTCTGATTCTTTCTCTCCGCGACAACATTTTGTTGAGGGGTGTATGGTGTAGAATATTGATGCTTGATCCCCTCATCACTAAGAAACTCATCCAAGGTGTAGTTCTTGAACTTAGTGCCGTTGTCACTCCTTATTGTCAAGATCTTTGCATCGTGTTGGCATTGAGCTTCATTTGCAAAGTCGATGGCGGTTTTTTGAGTCTCACTCTTCCTCTTGACGAAGTATACCCAAGAATATCTTGAATAATCATCCACAATCACCAAGCAATACTTTCTACCCCCAAGACTATCAAAGGATGGAGGCCCAAAGAGATCCATGTGAAGGAGCTCCAAGGGTCTCTTCGAGTAGATGATAGTCGTGGGAGGGTGAGCCTTCTCATGTAGCTTTCCTTCGATACAAGCACTGCAAGCACGATCTTTGGCAAAACTAACATTTGTTAGTCCACAGACATGGTCCCCCTTGAGAAGACTTTGCAAAGATCTCATATTGATGTGAGCTAAACGGCTATGCCAAAGCCACCCCACATCAACTTTAGCCATTAGGCATGTCGCGGTCTTAGTGGGTCGCTCTGAAAAGTTAATCACATAGAGACCATTCTCGACATGCCCAATAAAGGCTACTTTAAGAGTCTTGATCCACAAGAGAGCCATAGTATCAATATCAAAGAATGTGGCAAAGCCCATGAGTGCAAGTTGACGAACGGAAAGAAGATTGTATGCAAGGGACTCAACAAGCATGACTTTCTCGATCGTGAGATCATGAGAAATGACAACCTTGCCAAGACCCAATACCTTAGAAGACGAGGCATCACCCCACTCGACGTTGGTGGGCATGGATGGGATCTTGTGCACGTCCACCACTAAGTCCTTGCTTCCGGTCATATGATTTGTGGCTCCACTATCGAGCAACCATGATCCCCTACCGAAAGCAAACACCTACAAGAGATCAATGCTTGGTTTTAGGTACCCATTTTGTAATGGGTCCTTTGACGTTAGTAACCAGGGTCTTAGGAACCCAAATAGACCATTCAATGTACTCATAAGGAGAACCAACAAATTTAGCATAATCATGCCCATCACTAGCACGACACAACACATAAGAAGGGTTAAAGTCGCCGGTTTTGTTGTAAGGGGTGGCATTTCCCTTTTTGACATTACCACCCTTCACATTGTTCTTCTTCTCCTTAGGAGCACCCTCTCCCTCCTTCACAAAAGTTTGCTTGAGAGGGGGAGGTTGTTTGGTCTTGGCGTTCTTCTTCTTGTTCTGGTACTTGGGTGCGAACCCAACTCCCTCCTTGGCCACAACTTCCTTTTGATTGCTCAAAAGGTCATTGAGGTTCTTCTCACCTTGTATGCATGTCACAAGGCCTTTCTCAAGTTGCTCCTTAAACTTGACATTCTCCTCCACAAGATGCACATGCTCACAACACGGGTTAGTAGCATTTGCGTTATCAATGAAGACCATATGAGGGAAGGTGGCTTTCTCCTTCGTTAGCTTCACTTGGAGTTGATCATGAGACTCCTTGAGACTAGCATGAGCACACTTCAAGGCCTCGTGAGCCTTGTCAAGTACATCAAACTCCTCTTTGAGTCTAGCAAGATCAACACCAAGTTTAGCCTTCTCGGAATTTAGCACATGAGAAACAACAAGAGCATGATCAAGATCTTTCTTTAATTTAGCATGATCATCATTGTGTGACTCCTCAAGAGCCAAACGATGAACACGCTCTTCCTCAAGCGCATTAGAGAGGTCTGATATCTCATCAGCATAGTCACGACTGAGGGAGTCCTGGATAAGGGGGTATCCGGACAGCCGGACTGTATACTTTGGCCGGACTGTTGGACTATGAAGATACAAAATTGAAGACTTCGTCCCGTGTCCAGATGGGACTCTCCTTTGCGTGGAAGGCAAGCTTGGAAATCCAGATGATAGATCTCCTTCTCTGTAACCGACTCTGTGTAACCCTAGCCCCCATACGGTGTCTATATAAACCGGAGGGTTTAGTCCGTAGGATAACAACAATCATAATCATAGGCTAGCTTCTAGGGTTTAGCCTCTACGATCTCGTGGTAGATCAACTCTTGTAATACTCATATCATCAAGATCAATCAAGCAGGAAGTAGGGTATTACCTCCATTGAGAGGGCTCGAACCTGGGTAAACATCATGTCCCTAGTCTCCTGTTACCATTAGCCTTAGACACACAGTTCGGGACCCCCTACCCGAGATCCGACGGTTTTGACACCGACATTGGTGCTTTCATTGAGAGTTCCTCTGTGTCGTCGCTATAAGGCTTGATGGCTCCTTCAATCTTCAACAACGCAGTCTAGGGTGAGACTTTTCTTCTCGGACAGATTTTCGTGTTCGGCGGCTTCGCACTGCGGGCCAATTTGCTTGGCCATCTGGAGCAGATCGACAGCTACGCCCCTGGCCATCAGGCCAGGTTCGGAAACTTGAACTACATGGCCGACATCCGCGGGGACTTAATCTTCGATGGATTCGGGCCTGCATCAGGAGCGCTAAACAGTCACGGCGAGCATGACTTAAATTTGTTGTCGGACAGTATTCGGGATATCGCCCCTGCAGCTACTCCGGACCCAAATCCGGGGCAGATCGCGTCGTCCGAGGACGGGTGGATGGACCCCGCCACGTAAGCTGCATACTCTTCGGTGGTAGAGCCAAATACAGATTCTGCCGTTAAGGGAATCAGCGTCACCGGACCTCCAAACTTGTGTCCGGACGTGGGTTCCGAACCGCGCGCGCCCGGGCCCATCGAGTCCGAATGGGCTCCAGTAATGGAGTTCACCGCCGCGGATATTTTTCAGCACTCCCCCTTTGGCGATGTGCTAAATTCATTAAGGTCTCTCTCTCTATCAAGAGACACCTGGCCGAACTATGTCCGGCTCGAGTGGGAAGCAGGCGACATGGAAATTTGTTACCCACCCACCACCCACTTCATAGCCACGGTCGATGATTTGACCGACGTGCTTGATTTCGACTCCGAAGACATCGGCGGTATAGACGACGATCTAGGAGAAGAACAGGAACCACCGCCCACAGGGCGCTGGACTGCCACCTCTTCATATGATATATATATATGGTGGACACCCCCAAAGAAAACAACGTTGATGAGGCAACAGAAGATAACCCCTCAGGGAAGAAATCAAAACATGGGCGTCATCAGCGCCGCTCCAAGCCCCGCCATAGCAATACCAGCACAGGAGAAGAAAACAATCCAGATGGTGCCGAAGAAGAATACAATCCTGATCAGCCTGCCTTCAAGCAGGCCGAACAGGAACACGTGCAGGTCAGCCCAGATGAACAGATGACGGACGGATATTGTGAGGACGACAACTATATGCCTCCCTCCGAAGACGAGGTGAGCCTCGGCGATGATGAATTCAGCATACTGAAGGATCCCATAGAGCAGGAGCGCTTCAAGCGTCGGCTCATAGCCATTATGAGAAGCCTGAAAAAGAAGCAGCAGCAGCTCCAAGCTGATCAAGATCTGCTCACAGACAGATGGACCGAGGTCCGGGCGACCGAGGAATACGGACTCGAGCACCGAACAAAAAGCTACCCAAAGCACATGCTACTACCTCAATTCGCGGAGGAGGCACTAAAAACCAAACGCCGGCCTAAACCCTGCCGCTAGCAGACTGCGGCCAGGGGCTATGCACAAGACCAGCAAAATAGACCAAACAACAACATCGCAAGCACCCTGGGCACATCAGAAGCCAGGGACAGCATCTTCAAACCTCGACGCAACAAACATAAGCGTCCCAAGACAAATGATGACGCCCAAGACATGGCAGCCAATACAGGAATCCATGGCCCTCAACCCGATCAACGGGAGGAAATTTGGGTCCATCCGGCCTGAGCCGCATACTCGACCGCCCATGTCAAATTCATGGTACCCCAGGAACGGCAGCCAATCATACCAACAGAGAATGCTAGGTCTTTAAACAAGTCGGCAGGTCGGCGGCAAAAACAGTAAGAAGGGTCCTCAGAGCAAGGAGCCCAGATCATCAAGCAATACATGGCAAAAGAAATCTCTTCTGCCAGCACGGCGCGATGATAAACACCATCCACATCCCCAAATGGGAGCGAACGTACACTCTTCGGGACGCCAACTCGACAAAACAAGTTGCCCCACCACATAAAAATATGACCGAACATCTTCGATCGACCAGACCGTCCGGCTAATATCAACAAGCGATATCCTCCTATTGGCGGAAACAACAGTCCAAACGTGCTGCACTAGGACACAGTGCACCGGATAAGTATGGATCACTTAAAGATCAAAATCACTAAAAACATCATTTCAAGGTGTCGTACCAGGTGCGAAGGTCAGTAATATAGGCCCCATCACTCTAAAGATGGTCCTCGGATGACCAAAAAGTCACCATACCGAAGAATTGGTCTTCGACATTACCCTTCCAGGCAGTAGCTATTATGCATCGCCAAAGTGAACTGTGAGTCAGCGCGGTATCACGCCATGCCTATGGCAATCTTAAAACACAAGGCCCACATGACATAGTCACAATTACAGGCAAGACCGAGCTTCACCTCGGCGCCGAAGAGTATTCAGCCAATTTAGAAACAGAAGCAGCGAGTCGCGGCTTTTTCAATCGAACCTTGATCCGACAGCCAAACTCCCGGACACCGATAAAGGAGTCCGAACTACTTCATGATGCCTCAGATTGATCAGGACTCAGATAAACCCTCCGGCATAATCCGGGACGGGCTATTTCCTATGACTCAGCCGCTCTGTGGCACACAAATGCCTCTGGCATTTTCTTTGCAGGTTCACATTTGCGCACAACTGGGCTAGCGACATGTAATTAGCTCGGACATACAAAGGGGGAATCTTCATACATCCCCTAATATAATCCGAACATTACTTCGGATCCTTACACCGCTCCCCACCGCCCGGTCCCAATAGGTTCTGCCGTCATGCCTCTCCTTTATAACATGCACCGTACTCATACGCATAGCCGTAATACTCGAATGCAACATGTAGAGTCATTTGACGCTTATTTGTTATCATTTTCTCATTGACATTTTGTCATAACGGCATGCGAACATCGTGTTATGCCTTAAAACGCTAGGGGCTTCATTGTACCCGCACTATGGCGACAAAGTCCGACCACCTTCTCGGTCGCTCGGCACCCCGAACTTATAGCATTATATGCATCAGCTCTGAATCATATCTTGGGTCATTAGTTGGGTTTGCCCGGCTCCCATGTTTTGGTACCTTACGTTCCGCAATACTGGCTAAGGTAGCGCTGGGAGAACTACTGCGATTGTGTCCCGGTTCTTTCTAACGAGCACCTCAGTAGAGAAAGCCGAAAACTGACTGTCATGATAAGGCGAGAGCAGGTCAGCTGTTCGAGAGGTTGTAAAATATTTAAAGATTTATTCTGCACAATGCCATAATAAAATGCAGAGTGCGATGGGTCGGTCCACCGATCAGGTGCTGTTCGAGCCTGGCGTACGGTCTTCCGAACACCAGGGGCTGCGCCTACCGTACTCGAATTCCTATGGCTAAGTGAGAGTGATAAAGTCCTATAGTCCGATTGCCTGGTTCGCTATGCTGAACACCTCCTTTATGGACCCAAGAATGGGATAAAGAGTGTTCAGGTGTATCCCGAACACCCCCGTACTTCCTACGTGGGGGCAGAAGCCGACGACTGGCCAACTCTCAAGATTAATATATCAAACGGCCGCATAGGAGGAAAACTTTCATATAACAGGCAAATACATAAATAAAAGTGACTTTGTTCCGCCTTACAAAAGGATAGCATGATTTCTTCAGGGAAATATAATGTCTTTGGCACATTGCTCCGCCACAAGGCGGTCCCCTTTCAAGACACCATCATAATATAATTCGGGCTTGCGGTGCTCCTTCCCCTCCGGCGGTCCCTCGGTCATCAGCTTCTCAGCATCCAGCTTTCCCCAGTGCACTTTCGCGCAGGCAAATGCCATTCGCGCACCTTCTATACAGATCGACCGCTTAATGACGTCAAGCCGAGGACAAGCACTCACAATTCGCTTCACGAGCCCAAAGTAACTGCTCGGAATGGGACCGGTGGGCCATAGCCGGATTATCAAATCCTTCATGGCTAGTTCGGCCGCCTGGTGCAGTTCGACCAACTGATTCAGCTGGTCGGCAAAGGGCACCGGTTAATTCGGCACCAAATACTGCGACCAGAAGAGCTTTTCCGCAGTCTTCGTCTCCTCAGCTCGATAGAATTGGGCAACATCAGATATGCTGCGCGGCAGATCCGCAAGCACCCCTGGGGAAATCAAGATTCAATGGGTCACCCTGAATTTTTTCATGTTCCCGTATATAAATTGCTTTGAATAAAAAAGAGTCTTACCAGTCGCAATCTTCCTCGCCTCCTGAATATCCTTCAGAGCAGCTTGGGCTTCCTCCCGAGCATCATTTGCGGCTTGGAGAGCTTGGGCGAGTTTGGATTCTTTCAATGATAAACTCTGCTCCAAATTCTCGCCTTTCTCCACGGCTTCCTGGAGCTTTTGTTCCGCTTCAATAACCCTGGCCTCCTGCTTCTCGCGGAGAGCCTGCTCTGCGGCCGCCTTCTTTTCGGCCATGGTAAGAGCCTTCTTCAGTGCCTCAACTTCGGCATTCGCCCCTAGAGCGTGCAATATAAATGCTTTCATTAAGCACAACTACATATTTGTGCTACACTTAATAAGGTTTTGACATACCTTGATTGTCCTCCAGCTGCTTCTTTACTTGGCCAAGTTCCTCTTCGGCCCGCTCCAGACTCTGTTTAAGTCCGGACACTTCCGTAGTATGAGAGATGGTAGTCGCTGCAAACGCCTGTTTATAAAGGAAGAGATATATGTCATTAGCTGAGTCTCCTGCGAACGGATATTTGATCCCCTGTCCGGTTCCATTCTCCACCGGACAGTGCATCAGGGGCTACTATCTATACTATGACAATCTGCTAAAAATTCCTACAAATGTACCTCCAAGCCTTTTATAAGGCTGATGCAGGATTCATTCAGTCTGCTCTCAGCGGCCTGAATCTTTTCAATCACCACGCCCATAAGGGCGCGATGTTCATCGATGATGGAAGCGCTATTCATCATTGTCGATAAGTTGCCCTGCACCTCTGGTTGGACAGAGGTCGCAAGCGAAGCAAGATTGCCCCCTCCAGTCAAGGGGGGTTGCCTGCCTGATCCCGGAGCCTTAAGGGTCTCTGGGACTGTGTCCGGCTATGGAACGAATCCAAGCCGTCCCCGCCGTCGACACTCATGGGAACCGCCGCTCCCGTGTGTCCGACCCCGAAGGTACGCCCCTCCTGGCCAGGGTCCTTTTGAGACGACACCTCGGTGTCACAACCAGGCTTAGGGGAAGGGGCCCTCAGAGGTGTCTCGCTCTCTAGGGCGTCCGAGCTCAACTAATCCTCCGATGAGGACTGTTCGGCGCGAGACCTTGCCGTACTGCAAAGAGTGTGGTGCAAATTAACATATTGCGCTTTAGTAATCCCGGACCCATAAGCATGTTTGGATTTCGTATACTTACAAGTTTACCAGGGGCTGGGCCCTGGGATCCCACTCAGGGCTGCTGTCGGTAGACGTGGTGGATGCCTCTGGAAGGGGGGTCTTTTCCCTCTTAGGCAATTCGGCCTCTAGAGATGAGGAGGCCGTTCTTTTCTTTCCTCTCCCCGTGGGGGACTCGCCTTCTTCCTCCTCTTCTTCCTCTTCGGAGGAGACATGGGTAGTGGAGTCTTCGGATTTTGTGTCCGAAGCACCGCGACGACGGAGGCCACTCCTGGTCTCCTTGGCCTCTTTATGGGTCTCTTTCTTCGGCGCCTCGAAAGGCTCCGGGACCAGCATCTTCGTCAGAAGTGGTCCGGTTGGTTCTTCCTGCAACAGGGCTGGACAGTGTATCAGCCCCGCCTTTTTCGTCCATCCCTAGGATAATTGTGGTAAGCGTGTTAGGGCATCTTTCCTGGGATGTGACCATGAAACATATGGATGGACAAAATATAATGACTACCTACCGGACTTGCGGGGTGGGGAAATTGGTACCTGCGGTCCACGGTGGAGTCCGGCCATGGTTTGCCGGACTTAAAAAGCACCTTGCAGATGTCCTTGTGTGAGGAGCCAAAAAGCTCTCGCAGGGTCTGGTGCTCGGCCGGGTCATACTCCCAGAAAATGCAGGCTCGATGCTGACAAGGAAGAATCTGGCGGACCAACATCACCTGGACTACGTCAACAAGCTTGATGGCCTTGTCTTCCATACCTTTGACATGAGTCTGGATCACCGACAGTTTGTCAGAAGAGGACCATCTCAAGCCCTTCTTGGGCCAAGACGTAAGCCGCAAAGGGGCTCCGGATCGGAACTCAAGAGCAGCGGCCCACTTTTTGCCACGCGGCTCAGTAATATAAAACCACTATTGCTGCCACTCCTTGACGGAATCATTGAAGGTACCTGTCGGCCAGGTGACCTTGGGCATCCAGATCACCATGGCGCCTCTGCACTCGGTGTGCTCGCCGCTCACCACCTTGGGGCTTCACATTGAAGATCTTCAGCCATAGGCCGAAGTGTGGCATGATACGGAGAAAGGCCTCGCATACGACGATAAACATCGAGATGATGAGGAAGGAATTGGGGGATAGATCATGGAAATCGATCCCATAATAATACATGATGCCACGAACAAATGGGTGAAGGGGAAACCGAGCCCGCGGATAAAATGAGGGAGGAACACGACCCTCTCATGGGGCTCTGGAGTGGGGACAATCTGTCCTGCCGTGGGAAGACGGTGGCCGATTTTCCTGGCCAAGTACCCGGCCTCCCGGAGCTTTTTGATATCCTTCTCCTGGACGGTAGAGGCCATCCACTTGCCTCCCGCTCCGGATCCGGACATTTTCGGAGAACCTTTGTTGGTGGAGAAGATGAGCGCTCGAATGTTAGGGCTCGAGCGAAAGGGAATGGACGAGCAGAAGCAGAAGGCATGGGTGGAAAGGAAGAGGCCTTTCCTCTTTATAGAGGCGATGAAACTTTGCGCTTCCCCGCTTGCCTAGTAAAACCTGCTCATTCCACACTCGCCGCGATTGGTGGTACGGTTGGGTTACCCACACCCATATTGATGAGAATCCCGCAATAAGGGGACACGATCTCTGCTTCGACAAGACGTGCCAAGGAAACCACCTCGCAATATGCGCAGTAGCTGGTTAGGAGAAAACGGTTCGAATAATGACCAGACCATGGCTTGCTGTCACCCTGCAAAGAGTTGCCAACAGATTAGATTTGTGAAATATTGTTCTGTCTATAGTGGTATCTGGAATTTTGTCTTGCAGAGCCGGACACGATTTAAGTGTTCGAAGATTACTTTGGAGTATTCGGAGATGGAACCCGCCTTGCAATGCCGAAGACAATTTGCGCGTCAGACTCATCGTCATTGAAGCCTGGTTCAGAGGCTACTGAGGGATTCCTGGATAAGGGGGTATCCAGACAGCCGTACTATATACTTTGGCCGGATTGTTGGACTATGAAGATACAAAATTGAAGACTTCGTCCCGTGTTCGGACGGGACTCTCCTTTGCGTGGAAGGCAAGCTTGGCGATCCGAATGATAGATCTCCTTCTCTGTAACCGACTCTGTGTAACCTAGCCCCCCTCCGGTGTCTATATAAACCGGAGGGTTTAGTCCGTAGGACAATAACAATCATAATCATAGGCTAGCTTCTAGGGTTTAGCCTCTACGATCTTGTGGTAGATCAACTCTTGTAATACTCATATCATCAAGATCAATCAAGCAGGAAGTAGGGTATTACCTCCATCGAGAGGGCCCGAACCTGGGTAAACATCGTGTCCCCAGTCTCCTGTTACCATTAGCCTTAGACGCACAGTTCGGGACCCCCTACCCGAGATCCGCCAGTTTTGACACCGACAACGACTATGACCTTCCATCTTAGAGATGGTTTCTTCATGAGCCTCGATCATGTCATTGGCTTCACCATGTTGTTCCTAGAGAGCAACAAAGTGCTTCTTGGATTTGCCCTTGAGCTTACTCATGAAAGACTCAAATTCATTTATCTCTTCATTAGACCCTTCATTTTCATCAATGCAATACGTGAAGGAGGGATTAGTAATGATGGTAGTATTGATGTTGGGGGTTACCTTGTTGGTGGCTTTGGCCATGAGGTACTTGGCGGTGATGTTCTCGTTGGGTGAATCGAAGAGAGACACCCGTGGAGTTGTGGCAATGGCAACCTAGGCCATGGCCATGACTTCACTATCTTCTTCATCATCATCATCCTCATTATATTCTTCTTGTGCCATCAACCCTTTGGTGGGAGTCTCCTTGGTGAAGTTGTTCTTGTTGGGTAAGGACTTGGCTTTGTCTTTTTGGATGAGCTTGCCACCATTGTCTTCTCGCTTCTCATAAGGGCAATCCGCAACAAAATGGCTCACATTGCCACAATTGTAACATGTTCTCACACGTTGCTTGCCCTTGAAGCCACTTGAGTTATTCTTGTTGAAGTTGGGCCTTGTGTTCTTCTTGCTCCAAAATTGCCTTGAAGCAAGAGCCATGTGCTCATGGTAATGATATTTCGTATCTTTGCGGTTGCTCTCCTCATCTTCCTCTTCCCTCTTCCACACTAACCTTGGCCTTCAAGGCAAGGTTGGTCTTCTTTGCTCTTTGAGAGCGCAACACCGCATTGTCGACGGTGTTATCCAAGATCCTCATTGCCACAAACTCATCCAACACTTCATTTGAGGACAAGGTGTGGAAGTACGGTCTTTGACAGATGACAGAGGACATGGCCTTGTGGTAGGGCATCATGGCCTTGAGGAACTTGCGCTTGATCCAATTGTCATATGTATCCTTGCTCCCATCATCTCAGAGTGAAACTGCGAGAGTGGTTAATCTCCGGTCAAGCACACGAGGTTCTTCATCTTCATTCATTGCAAATTCATCGGCTTCATCTTGCACCACTTCATAGTTGGAGCATTGAATGCTTGCGCTTCCATTGTAGAGGGAAACAACATGGTGCCCTGCTGTCATGCCCAATATGCGATACTATCCTAAAGAGACTCGAAGGTCCCACCAAGGATAGAACCGCATATTGATACGCTTTTGCAAGGTGGATATCATTACATCAACATTACATAATAGATGGGGATACATACAAAAGGCATACAATGCCACATGAATACAACATCATCTTACATAAGAGCACCATCCGACTACGGATGAAACACAAACAGAAACTCAAACGACATCCACCCTGCTAGCCCAGGCTGCCGACCTGGAACCTATCCCCTGATCGAAGAAGAAGCAGAACTCCATAACAAGCAAACATCACTCTCGCGTCATGATCATCGCATAACCTGTGCCTGCAACTGTTGTTGTAGTAATCTGTGAGCCACAAGGACTCAGCAATCCCATTACCATGGGTGTCAAGACTAGCAAAGCTTAATGGGAAAGGAAGGGGTAAAGTGGTGAGGTTGCAGCAGCGACTAAGCATATATGGTGGCTAACATACGCAAATAAGAGCGAGAAGAGAGCAAGCAGAACGGTCGTGAAACTAGCAATGATCAAGAAGTGATCCTGAACTCCTACTTACGTCAAACATAACCCAAAGACCGTGTTCACTTCCCGGACTCCGCCGAGAAGAGACCATCACGGCTACACACGCGGTTGATGCGTTTTAATTCGGATCTGGTGTCAAGTTATCTACAAACGAACATTAACAAATTCCCATCTGCCTATAACCGCAGGAACGGCTTTCGAAAGATTATACCCTGCAGGGGTGTCCCAACTTAGCCCATGATAAGCTCTCGCGATCAACGAAGGATATAGCTTCTCCCAGGAAGACCCGATCAGACTCGGAATCCCGGTTTACAAGACATTTCGACAATGGTAAAACAAGACCAGCAAGACCGCCCGATGCACTGACAATCCCGATAGGAGCTGCACATATCTTGTTCTCAGGGCAACACCGGATAAGCGAAGCGTACAGGAACCGACGTAACCCAAGTTGCCAAGGGATGGTCCCGCATGGTGCTCTAGTTTGGACCAACACTTAGACAAGCACTGGCCCGGGGGGGCTATAATAAAGATGACCCTCGGGTTAATTACTGCCAAGGGAAATGTAGGTGGTGGTGAGGCAAATGGTAAAACCAAGGTTGGGCCTTGCTGGAGAGTTTTATTCAAAGTGAACTGTCAAGGGGGTCCCATAAATCACCCGACCGCGTAAGGAACGCAAAATCCGGGAACATAACACCGGTATGACGGAAACTAGGGCGGCAAGAGTGGAACAAAACACCAGGCATAAGGCCGAGCCTTCCACCCTTTACCAAATATATTGATGCATTAATAATATAAGAGATATTGTGATATCCCAACAAAATCCTGTCCACCATGGAGCAATCTTCAACTTCACCTGCAACTAGTAGCGCTATAAGAGGGGCTGAGCAAACCGGTAACATAGCCAATCAATGGTTTTCTAGGAATGGTGTCAAAGGTTAGAGGTTCATGGCAATTTGGGAGGCTTGAAGAGCAAATGATAGGTAACGCAGCAAAGCGATAGAACGAAGCAACTAGCATAGCAATGATAGTAGTGAGATCCAGGGTAGCGGTCATCTTGCCTGAAATCCCGCTAGGAAGAAGAACGAGTCCATGAAGAAGACAAGCAGAAGTAGTCGAACGAATCCTCACAATCGCAACATTACCGGAACTAAGAAGCAACACGGGAAAAGAAACAAACAACATGGTAAACGCACAAGCATAAACATGGCATGATGCACAAACAAGTATGATGCATGTCCGGTTTAATGAGGCATGGCATGGCAAGTGCAACAAACAATACTACAAGTTAAGTGGAGATCAATATGCAACGAGTTGCATATTGACGAAACACCACATGACTTATTTAGTTCTCTCTCATTTAGGTACTCAACAATATTAAATGTTATTAAACATGGCAAGAGTTGAAGCATAAATAAACTAACTATTTATGCAAGTTTAAATGAGGCCGGAACAACAAACAACAATTCCGAAAAATCCTCATGTGCATATTTTAGATTTGGTACTGTTCTTCCCTAAACCAATTTTTATAGTTGATAAATAGGAAAACAAAATGCACCATGTTAAACTAGGCATTTTTCCACGCCATTTACATATAAAGAACATTTAATTCCGAGCTACGGTTATTTAGTTAAGAAATAAATCATTTTAGCATGTGATTTAAGCAAATTTAATCAAACAGCAATTTAAACATTTTAAACATGGGTGAAAATGGCATATTATTAATCTACACAAAATTCTAGACATTTTACATATATAATACATTTTAATATGATGCACGGTTCAGGAGTTATTAATGCATGAACATGAGGGACTTTTCTGAAAAACAGTAAAACACTGGATAAATCCTAAAATCGCACAGACTAGAAAAAAACACTACCGGGCTGAAACTGTTGGGTGCTGGGCTGCTCACCTA
>NC_041385.1:452772550-452825683 GCF_002162155.2 Triticum dicoccoides
TGGGCTGCTGGGCTGGAGGCGATCGAGGCCTGGTACACGCGAGCGCGGTCAACGCACACGGGCGAGCGCTCGTTCACGAGCTGTTGCGCAATGCAGCACGAAGCAGAGGCGAGGAGCAGAGGCAACGACGGCAGCTTGGCGCGGGGCAGGGTTCCGGCGGCCAGAAACAGACGGGGACAGGCGGATCCGACCACGGGGGCGCCGGATCTGACCGGAGGCGGGACGGAGGCGACCGACGACGAAGCTTGGGGCGGCATCCATGGCGTTGTTGTTCAGAGAAGCAAAGGACAGTTTCAGAGATACGAGAAAAAGATAGGATGTAGAGAAGGAGAACGAAAAGGGGCGGCCGGAGGTACTGTCCTGGGGGCAGCGGAGTCCAACGAGGACGAGGTCTGGAGCAGGGCGCCAGGGTATGCTGCTGCTGGCTTGCTCCGGCGTGGTGGCGAGGACGAGGTTGGAGGCGCGCGACGACGGGCGAGCTCGGGCGCATGGGCAGAGGAGGACCATGGCACAGGGTCTCGGGTGCTGCTGCTCGTCGCCGGCGGGAAGGCACGGCTGGCTACGCGAGATGGAGGCGCACGGGAGGAGGCTGCGGACTCGGACGCCGGCGGGAAAGAAGCAGAGGGCTCGGGCTGCAGCTCTGGCTCCTGCGGGCACGGACGACGACGGCTGCGGGCGGCCGGACGCGTCCAGGACCAAGGGACGAGGAGGCACGAGGCGCTGGTGCTGCTCGGGGTCGAGCCTTTGCTCTCCCGAGCAAGGAGGTGGCGGGATCGAGGGGAAGCTTCGGGGCTGGTTCTGGTTGGGCGGCGCTGAAAGCAAGGTGGTTGGCTCGATCAGATCTGGAGGATCCCGAGGGGAATGGAGACAACGGCGGCGGCTAGGAGGATCCCTAGAAATTAGGGATTTGGTCTCGGTTTAGACTAGTATATATAACGGGTGGGTTAGGCTAGGGGCTATCTAGTCCCTCCGATCAAAATCGGACGGACGAGAATAAATATGCTAGGGAGTCCAAAAACAAAAACGGAGATGTTTTATAGATGTTGGGGGATGATCCAGACTCATTGGTCATGACCGCTCGGGTCGGGTTCGGGGAAGTTTCGGACGCGCGCGAGGGGGTTGGTGGCTGCACAGAGAGGGTGGGCATTTAGACGAGAGGGGAAAACAAAGACAATGGGGTCCGACGAAAGGCCACGGGGACAAGGGGGGTTTTGTTGGTCTCGGAGAAAGAGAGAAGAGAGGGGTCCAATTGGTCTGAGAGAAGGTCAACAAGGACAAGCGGTCTGACAACAGGTCAACGAACGCAATGGAGAGGAGCGAGGAGCGGCAACTACGAGCGGATGCAAGTTTTATGAAAGCATGCAGATGCAATGCGCATGATGCTATGAGATGACATGCAAGGCATGAACAAAATGCAAAACAAAAGACAAAACCCAACCACGGAGGAAATAACATATCGCATCTCCGAAAAAGGCAAGAGTTGGAGTTACGAATATGGAAAGTTACATCCGGGGTGTTACAACACTCCACCACTACGAGAGGATCTCGTCCCGAGATCTAGGATGGCACCGGAGAGAAACGAAAGAGGGAGAGAAGAGGTAAAACAAGTTGCTTCTTCGACCAATGAGTGAAACCAAAGAACCTTGAGAGGTTGAAAAGTTGAAAGAAAGAACACAACAGAGTTGAACGAAATTGGTAGTACTCCGATAGAAAAGAGAAACAAGGAACATCATGTGAACCTTGGAGTTGCAAAGCTATGAATGGCGAGCACAATGGAACCACTCTGGTTGAAACGAGATAAATAAGGAACAAGGAAGATCAAATTCGGACAACACTCCGGTTGAAAAGAGATGCAAGACTTGATAAGATGAAAAGAACTTGAAGGGATGACACAACACTCCGGTTAAATGGGTAAGCAATAAAATAACATGATCTTGGCAAAACGAGGTGATGGGTGAAGAGCACAACATCACAATGCCTCCGGAACGAAAGAATAAAAGCTAGACCGTTGGGATAAAGGGACGGAGAAGAAAATGACAACTTCTACCACAATTGAATTTGGAAGGCATCCTTGCAAGAAGAATCGAACGGAGTTGTTGGAAAATCAACAACGAGAAGCACAAGCTTGTTGTGGGCTTATGGAAAACATCTCGAGACTATGAGGTGACAACCGGCCACTAATGGAAACCGTTGATTTGATTGAGAGCACCAAAGAGATGAAAAACTTCTTCATCGAGAAGATAGGAGAAAACTCAGATCATTGATAGCACCATAATTAGCAATATTCCTTAGGGAAGGTTGTAGGTGAAATATGACACAAGATGACTCCAACGAAAAGATTGATGGATTTAAAATATCTCATTCTTGACAACATGTGAATCATGAAACACGAACTCAAATTGTCAAGAATGACATAACACCACCTCATGATAAGGTAGAACGAATTGCACTTCAAAATGCAAGAAGAAGAATACTTGAACTCCTCAAAACAAAACATGTGTTGAACACCATGTTTATTTTAGAGTATAGCTTGGCGGGTCATAACTTCAAGAGAAATCTTGAAGAACAATTGAATAATTAAAAAAATCCTTGACGAACCACCATGTTGAGCCTCCATGAAGAACTCCGGATAGGAAATGATAACATAAAGGAACTGAAGGTTGAAGCAAACAAGATTGAAGCTTTGCAATGATATAGATGGAGCTTCGTGACGAGACATCCAAGAAAACTTGGAACTCCGGAAAAGAAAGATGAGCAACTCGAATCGAGAATATGATATCCTGAACAAACTCCGGAATAAGGAAATGAATTTACTCAATGAAACAAGAATAAGAACTACATTATGCTCATCCTTCACCAATTAAATTGATGACAAGTGATGGATTTGGCATACTATTTATTCTCGTAGAAAGGATTAAGATAGATATGGCGCAAATTTGGGAAGGTCTTCAACGAACCACCGGTAGGATTGGAAAGAATGAATGAATCTATATGATAACGAAGGAAGAGAACTCTTGAACGAACCACCGTAAGAATTAAAAAAAACGAACAAAGAAAAGATAGCAAAACACCGGGAAGAATTAGAAAATGAACGAAGATACTTGAGAGAATTTAGATACAAGTGAACGAAGAGATCCCGAGATGATTAGATAATACTTAAATGATGCACCGGTAAGATTTGGAGAACGAGAGCTGAAAGCTGAGAATGAGGAATTATGACATGATGGCCTACAGAGGAAAGAAATGGAAACAACTCATGAAATTCTTCGGATGGGTAAAAAGAATTCTCACAATCGAAAACAATTATGAGAGGATGGCATCAGGCTAGAACCATGAATCTTGAGGTGAATGGAGAAAGATTTAAGAGAAACACTTCTTCGGTCTTCAAATGTTTTGAATGACGATGAGAACCCACAATGAATTGTTGAGATACTCCGAGATGAAAATTGGAAAGGTTGAACCAACGATGAAAAGAATTTGAAAGATTTTGGAGAAAGACATATGACTGATGAAAATTCATTCTTACGTCAAGCTTCGAAAAGAATTTGGGAAATGGCTCCGGATAAATTAGAAGAGTCAGGTAAGATCCTGGGAAAAGACTTGTGGGTTAGGGCCCACTCAAAAGATACACCGTTGAACGATTTCTTGAAAAAAAAGAGATTTCACCGGTTGAATTAAATAGCTTGAATGAGATAACAACCTCAAAATATCTTGAACGGATTGAGAATGGAAACACAAGTCTTGTGAGATATCTTCAGCACTCCAGAACAAATGAAAAGCGAGAGGTGAATGATTAAGAGGTGCATCGGCATGAGAAAGCATTAGAAACAAGGAAAGGAATATGATGAATATCCAAAGCTTGAATTGGATCCACCGGAGAAGAAACAACAATGAAGGATGATGAACTTGAAACTGTTGAGCATCTTCATGAGGGATCACCGGATAAGAACATTGAAAGAAAAGAATGAAGAGACTTCCCACAAATAAAAGGATACATGATTAAGAAATCTGAGTTCTTAAAGAAAAAGGGTGGGAGGGCGGGAAAACAAAGGCAACTTGGGGATGGATGAAACGGATACCGTTGCGAACACTTAGAATTGATCTCACAAATGTTGAAATGATCGGATCCACTTGAAGAGAAGCACACCGATTGGAAAGAATTGACATCACAATCTCGATGATCAAAAGGATTAGCACTTTCATAGAAATGTGAGAACACTGTTTAGGGAAGGTATGGATCAACACTTGACATCGAAGCAACTCGAATACCACAAATAAAACAAAACAAAGGATTTGGCTTGCAGAATAAGCGGGAACAAATACATATGATAGAGATTTACCCAAATCCATATCATGCATCTGTCGGAAAGATATACTAGGAGCTACTTGAATTCCCACCTATAAACTCCTGAAACTTTCTGGTTATGCAATCTGGTGTTGGGGATACAGGGGAAGCAATATATATCACCCAAACTAACAATCCCTACATCCAGCTGTATCCATCCGTCAACACATAACCAAGAAAACTCTGGAAATCGTGTACCTCAACCTTCGAAAATCATCCGTCATACGAGTTATGGCAATACTCCTGAACTCCCCAGTACTGGGTGGCGTCGAGGTTATCTCACCAACAACTGCATAAAAGAGATTTTCGATGTCGGCAAAACTCAGGTATTCCAGAACTGCAACGATAAAATTGTGACGACAACACCTCGGAGCTCAACTCCCCGGGACACTGCCACAACCCCTAAATGTCAGGAGGCACCAAGAACAATGTTCTCGTCACAAGACTATCGGAACGATCCCAAGATACCCGCGTGATCCTAAAAAAATTTAGTGAAATTTGAGGAGAGGAAAGATAAAACATCTACGTCAGGAGTCCTCACCAGAGCGACGAAGGGGGCTGAGGAGTAAAAAGAATCCTACTCTCCGATATATATAATCCTAAGACTCAAAATAGTTTTTTTTCTAGACTCAACAACGGCCAACAATCAAGGGGCTCCTATGGTCGGTCGAGGCTCTGATACCAACTTGTCACGCCCAATATGCGGTACTATCCTAAAGAGACCCGAAGGTCCCACCAAGGATAGAACCGCATATTGATACGCTTTTGCAAGGTGGATATCATTACATCAACATTACATAATAGATGGGGATACATACAAAAGGCATACAATGCCACATGAATACAACATCATCTTACATAAGAGCACCATCCGACTACGGATGAAACACAAACAGAAACTCAAACGACATCCACCCTGCTAGCCCAGGCTGCCGACCTGGAACCTATCCCCTGATCGAAGAAGCAGAACTCCATAATAAGCAAACATCGCTCTCGCGTCATGATCATCGCATAACCTGTGCCTGCAACTGTTGTTGTAGTAATCTGTGAGCCACAAGGACTCAGCAATCCCATTACCATGGGTGTCAAGACTAGCAAAGCTTAATGGGAAAGGAAGGGGTAAAGTGGTGAGGTTGCAGCAGCGACTAAGCATATATGGTGGCTAACATACGCAAATAAGAGCGAGAAGAGAGCAAGCAGCACGGTCGTGAAACTAGCAATGATCAAGAAGTGATCCTGAACTCCTACTTACGTCAAACATAACCCAAAGACCATGTTCACTTCCCGGACTCCGCCGAGAAGAGACCATCACGGCTACACATGCGGTTGATGTGTTTTAATTCAAATCTGGTGTCAAGTTATCTACAACCGGACATTAACAAATTACCATCTGCCTATAACCGCAGGCAGGGCTTTCGAAAGATTATACCCTGCAGGGGTGTCCCAACTTAGCCCATGATAAGCTCTCGCGATCAACGAAGGATATACCTTCTCCCAGGAAGACCCGACTAGACTCGGAATCCCGGTTTACAAGACATTTCGACAATGGTAAAACAAGACCAGCAAGACCGCCCGATGCGCCGACAATCCCGATAGGAGCTGCACATATCTCGTTCTCAGGGCAACACCGGATAAGCGAAGCGTACAAGAACCGACGTAACCCAAGTTGCCAAGGGATGGTCCCACACGGTGCTCTAGTTTGGACCAACACTTAGACAAGCACTGGCCCGGGGGGGCTATAATAAAGATGACCCTCGGGTTAATTACTCCCAAGGGAAATGTAGGTGGTGGTGAGGCAAATGGTAAAACCAAGGTTGGGCCTTGCTGGAGGAGTTTTATTCAAAGCGAACTGTCAAGGGGGTCCCATAAATCACCCGACTGCGTAAGGAACGCAAAATCCGGGAACATAACACCGGTATGACGGAAACTAGGGCGGCAAGAGTGGAACAAAACACCAGGCATAAGGCCGAGCCTTCCACCCTTTACCAAATATATAGATGCATTAATAATATAAGAGATATTGTGATATCCCAACAAAATCCTGTCCACCATGGAGCAATCTTCAACTTCACCTGCAACTAGTAGCGCTATAAGAGGGGCTGAGCAAAGCGGTAACATAGCCAATCAATGGTTTGCTAGGAATGGTGTCAAAGGTTAGAGGTTCATGGCAATTTGGGAGGCTTGAAGAGCAAATGATAGGTAATGCAGCAAAGCGATAGAACGAAGCAACTAGCATAGCAATGATTGTAGTGAGATCCAGGGTAGCGGTATCTTGCCTGAAATCCCGCTAGGAAGAAGAACGAGTCCATGAAGAAGACAAGCGGAAGTAGTTGAACGAATCCTCACAATCGCAACATTACCGAAACTAAGAAGCAACACCGAAAAAGAAACAAACAACATGGTAAACGCACAAGCATAAACATGGCATGATGCACAAACAAGTATGATGCATGTCCGGTTTAATGAGGCATGGCATGGCAAGTGCAACAAACAATACTACAAGTTAAGTGGAGATCAATATGCAACGAGTTGCATATTGACGAAACACCACATGACTTATTTAGTTCTCTCTCGTTTAGGTACTCAACAATATTAAATGTTATTAAACATGGCAAGAGGTGAAGCATAAATGAACTAACTATTTAGGCAAGTTTAAATGAGGCCGGAACAACAAACAACAATTCCGAAAAATCCTCATGTGCATATTTTAGATTTGGTACTGTTCTGCCCTAAACCAATTTTTATAGTTGATAAACAGGAAAACAAAATGCACCATGTTAAACTAGGCATTTTTCAACCCCATTTACATATAAAGAACATTTAATTCTGAGCTACAGTTATTTAGTTAAGAAATAAATCATTTTAGCATGTGATTTAAGCAAATTTAATCAAACAGCAATTTAAACATTTTAAACATGGGTGAAAATGGCATATTATTAATCTACACAAAATTTTAGACATTTTACATATATAATACATTTTAATATGATGCACGGTTCAAGAGTTATTAATGCATGAACATGAGGGACTTTTCTGAAAAACAGTAAACACTGGATAAATCCTAAAATCGCACAGACTAGAAAAAAACACTACCGGGCTGAAACTGTTGGGTGCTGGGCTGCTCACCTAGCTGGGCTAGGCCCAGATCGGAAGCAGAGGGAGGCCGGCTGGGGGGGCGCAGGACGTGGTCTGCTGGGCTGGAGGCGATCGAGGCCTGGTACACGCGGGCGCGGTCAACGCACGCGGGCGAGCGCTTGTTCGCGAGCTGTTGCGCGATGCAGTGTGAAGCAGAGGCGGGGAGCAGAGGCAACGGCGACAGTTTGGCGCGAGGTAGGGTTCCGGCGGCCAGAAACAGACGGGGACAGGCGGATCCGGCCACGGGGGCACCGGATCTGACCGGAGGCGGGACGGAGGCGACCGACGACGAAGCTTGGGGCGGCATCCATGGCGCTATTGTTCAGAGAAGCAAAGGACAGTTTCAGAGATACGGGAAAAAGATAGGATGTAGAGAAGGAGAAGGAAAAGGAGCGGCCGGAGGTACTATCCTGGGGGCAGTGGAGTCCGACGAGGACGAGGTCTGGAGCAGGGCGCCAGGGTATGCTGCTGCTGGCTTGCTCCGGCGTGGTGGCGAGGACGAGGTTGGAGGCGCGCGACGACGGGCGAGCTTGGGCGCATGGGCAGAGGAGGAGCATGGCACAGGGGCTCGGGTGCTGCTACTCGTCGCCGGCGGGAAGGCACGGCTGGCTACGCGAGATGGAGGCGCACGGGAGGAGGCTGCAGACTCGGACGCCGGCGGGAAAGAAGCAGAGGGCTCGGGCTGCAGCTGCTGGCTCCTGCGGGCGCGGACGACGACGGCTGCGGGCGGCCGGACGCGTCCAGGACCAAGGGACGAGGAGGCACGAGGCGCTGGTGCTGCTCGGGGTCGAGCCTTTGCTCTCCCGAGCAAGGAGGCGGCGGGATCGAGGGGAAGCTTCGGGGCTAGTTCTGGTTGGGCGGCGCTGAAAGCAAGGTGGTTGGCTCGATCGGATCTGGAGGATCCCGAGGGGAATGGAGACAGCGGCGGCGGCTAGGAGGATCCCTAGAAATTAGGGATTTGGTCTCGGTTTAGACTAGTATATATAGCGGGTGGGTTAGGCTAGGGGCTATCTAGTCCCTCTGATCAAAATCGGACGAACGAGAATAAATATGCTAGGGAGTCCAAAAACAAAAACGGAGATGTTTTATAGATGTTGGGGGATGATCCGGACTCATTGGTCATGACCGCTCGGGTCGGGTTCGGGGTAGTTTCAGACGTGCGCGAGGGGGTTGGTGGCTGCACAGAGAGGGTGGGCATTTAGACGAGAGGGGAAAACAAAGACAATGGGGTCCGACGAAAGGCCACGGGGACAAGGGGGGTTTTGTTGGTCTCGGAGAAAGAGAGAAGAGAGGGGTCCAATTGGTCTGAGAGAAGGTCAACAAGGACAAGCGGTCTGACAACAGGTCAACGAATGCAACGGAGAGGAGCGAGGAGCGGCAACTAGGAGCGGATGCAAGTTTTATGAAAGCATGCAGATGCAATGCGCATGATGCTATGAGATGACATGCAAGGCATGAACAAAATGCAAAACAAAAGACAAAACCCAACCATGGAGGAAATAACATATCGCATTTCCGAAAAAGGCAAGAGTTGGAGTTACGAATATGGAAAGTTACATCCGGCGTGTTACACCTGCTTCCTTGGCCACGGTGAATGGTCGGAGATGTGCAATGTCTTCGGGTGGAATAGCATCTTGGAGGATGAAGGGAGCATTCTCATTGAATTGATTGTCCGCGGCTTCTCTAGGGGTAAAGTTGCTTTGATCATGCGGATAGAAACCTTCTTCAATGATTCTCCAGAGATTAGTGTTAACACATTTTAAATGATGCTTAAGATATACCCAAGCATCAAAATCCTCATTTTTCACAATCTTAGGGGGAGGACCCGCATGATTTAAATGTGTGGAGGGAACCGGTCCTCCATAAGTGAGAGGTGGTTCAATGTGAGAATAGATGCCATTACCACTTTTACCACTAGGCAAAGGAACCTTTTCACTAGAAGCTTCCCCCTTATCGGAGTTGGCATCCGCCACCTTGTTAGTGCGAGCAACCACTTCCAAAGGTGCGGTGGATAATTTAAGTCCATCAAGGAAATCTTTGAACATGCCTTTGACCTCGGTCGTCATGGAGGTCTTCAATGTGTCCAAAGCCACATTGAATTCCTCATGTGATACCGGGGATGCCCCATCGGCCGTAGACGAGGACGGAATCACACCGGGGTGCTCCTCCTCATCGTCTACGGTGTCAACCATACTCTTAGGATGGTAAAGTCCTTCATAAAGAGACAAGGCTCTGATACCAATTGAAAGGATCGATATAGTTGACTAGAGGGGGGTGAATAGGCAACTAACAATTTTTAGCCTTTCTTTACCAAATTAAACTTTGCATCAAAGTAGGTTGTCTAGATATGCAACTAGGTGAGCAACCTATATGATGCAACAACAATAAGCACACAAGCAAGCAAAGGATAGAACACAATATATCTTACACAAGTAAATGTAAGAGATAACCAAGGGTGGAACCGATGGAGACGAGGATGTGTTACCGAAGTTCCTTCCCTTTGAGGGGAAGTACGTTTCCGTTGGAGTGGTGTGGAGGCACAATGCTCCCTAAGAAGCCACTAGGGCCACCGTATTCTCCTCACGCCCTCACACAATGCGAGATGCCGTGATTCCACTATTGGTGCCCTTGGAGGCGGCGACCGAACCTTTACAAACAAGGTTGGGGCAATCTCCACAACTTAATTGGAGGCTCCCAACGACACCACGAAGCTTCACCACAATGGACTATGGCTCCGCGGTGACCTCAACTGTCTAGGGTGCTCAAACACCCCAGAGTAACAAGATCTGCAAGGGACTAGTGGGGGGAATCAAATATCTCTTGGTGGAAGTGTAGACCGAGGCCTTCTCAAGCAATCCCTAAACAATCAACAAGTTTGATTGGCTAGGGAGAGAGATCGGGCGAAAATGGAGCTTAGAGCATCAATGGAGCTTGGGGATGGAAGAGGTGGTCAACTCGAGGAAGTAGACACCCCTTTTATAGTTAAGGGACAATTCCAACCGTTACCCACCAACTCAGCCCGCGACCCGCGGTACTACCGCACACCAGGAGTGGTACTACCGCACGGACCTGCGGTACTATCGTGGAGGCCCGCGGTACTACAATGGGCACGGCAGGGCCTGGACACGTCCTAATGAGCACCGACAGGGGATGGTAGAACCGTTGGCGCGGTACTACCGCGACCCCATGCGGTACTACCGCAAGGCAGGCACAGTCCAGGCACGGTAGGCACGGATACAAAAAATTACGTCTGTGACTACATCCGCAGAGTTTTTATCTATGCAAAAGTCCGACACGGTACTACCACAAATCAGGTGCGGTATTATCATGTAGGGCACAGATGTAAAAAGTTACATCCGCCCCTACTTCCGCTCATGCCGCTGTGCCTGGCCAGGCTTCACGGTACTACCGCGTAGGGCGCGGATGTAAAAAATTACATCCCCCCCTACTACCGCTCGCGCAACAGCACCTGGCCAGAGCTCACAGTACTACCACTCAGGAGGAGCGGAACTACCGTGGGTGCCTACGGTACTACCATGCCGGGGCCCGGTACTACCGCTAGGGCCTGCGGTAGTACTGCTCTGGAAGAGTAGTACTATCGCCAGCCTTTGAACAACAACACTAGGAGTCCTTCATTCTGCAGACACGGTGAGACAGAGGAAGCTCCCAAGAGCCAAAGGAAGGGAGGTGCAAAAGGAACATGTGTACATGAGATTCCACCCAAACCTTTCAAACGCGGACCCCCTCTTAATAGTATGGCTTTCCTATGACTCAAATCCACCAAAAAGAAACGTAGAGAAACACCATCTTCAATAGTCTTCTAGGGGCACCAAATCGTCTTGTGTTCAGACATGATATATCTGAAAAGCTCAATGCACACGATTAGTCCGCAAAAGCAGTATCATCAATCACCAAAACTAGTAAGGGATAAATATGCCCTTACAAGGTGGTGTAGAGATGACTCCAAGGATGAAAGCTTCTGTTGTAGTAGCTGGAGCTGGTGGAGTGGCTACTGGAGCTGGTGGCACTGAAGCTATGACTACTGGTGCAGATGTAGTAGCTCTTGTATCTGGAACAAGCACTGTAGTAGACCTCTGACTTCTTGGCACTCTTGTGAAAGCATCTATAGTAGACTTGCCTTTCTTCTCCTCCACTTCCTCCTGAAGTTGCTCAACCACTGACTGAATCTCAGTTACTTTAATGTCAAGATCATAGAATTTCTTCTCAATGATCCTCTCCAAGCTCTCCCGATTTTGAGTCAGGGTGTCCAAGCCCTCCTCAATCCTCAAGGTGGATTGGATCAGATATGCAAGTTGATCTTGCTTACTCTTCAAGAACACCTGAGATGCCTCTTCAACGCTTGGCATCTTTACAACTTTCTCTGCCCTTGCCTTCTCTCTCTTCTCATGTGCTTGCACTGAGGAAGGGTCGTCCTCATCCATAACAACAGTGTTATCCTCAAAATCTGGCCTGAGGGGTAAATGCTCCTTGTCCAACAAATAAGTGACTGTGCCCATCTTGTAGTTGATGAGCACCTGAATTTGTGGAGCATACCCACAAGATCTCTTCTGATTTGCAACTGTCCTCTTGATTGTTTCAACAATCAAACTCATCACCTTGAACTTTTGAGGGACATCAAATATGTGCAGCAAGTTGATAGAATGTCCTCTTATAATTCCGTGATCTCTAGATTTTGGCAAAAGAGTGTGTCTCAGAATGGTATTGATTGTAGGCAGTCCTGACAACAAGTGCTTCACTGAACCAAACTTGTGAGTTTCTAGATCTGCATCAGGAATTTCCTTGTACATGCTGGCCATAGAGTTGTGGTCTTTCTTCTTCTTGGCATAGACATCCAAGTCATCCTCATGAGCTGTTGGGGCATTGATCAATTTAGCCCATTCATCAACTGTAGACTAGTACCTTGTATCCTCTGACATCCATACAATTCTACCATCTGGATAGAAATGAGAAGTGGAGTAGAATTGCATGATCAACTCATCATTCCACTTAGTGAGCTTCTGGCTAACAAACTTGTCCACTTCACAAGCCTTGAAGCTATCAAGCACACCTGGGAAATGATCTTCATTTTCCTTGATATATGTCCAATCAATCCATCTCATGTCACATACTATAGGCTTCTTGTCAAGCAAAACAGTTTCATAGAGATCCTGCTGTTCTTTAGTATGAAACCTGTAATCCACAGCAGTTCTTCTCCTTACAGCATATGGGTCAGACTGTCTCCAGAGTCTTAGTCCTGCATCTTTCCTGAGTTTCATGTCCTCTGCAACAGGATGTGCATCATTATGGTCTGGAATCTTTGGCTTGAGCTTCCTAAGCACTTGGGCTTCAGCTTCTTCTTCTTCCACTTCAGGCACTGGGGCCTTGCTCTTATCCTCATTAGAGATATTTCTTGTACTCCTCTTGGGTGCAGTCTTTGTGGCTCTAGCAGCAACTTTGGGAGCAGATTTGGGCTTAGCAGCATCCCCTGACTTAATAGCATCTCCCATTAGCTTTTGTGCCTTAGGTGCTGGAGCAGCATCCGCTTCCTCTTCATTATCAGATCTCACCATTGTAGACTTTCCAAGAACTTTAGATGTTGTGGTTCTTTCTCTCTTCTTCTTCTTGTCTTCACCAGCTGCCTCATCATCAGATTCAATTGTGAACTTTATGGTCCTCTCCTGTGGCAACCTTTCTTGGTTTGGATGTAGGCACTCTTCTTACTGGTGCCTTTCTGTTCATGCCTCGCTTTGTTGATGCAACAGTGCCAAATTCTTTCTTCACCACTTTCTTCTTAGAAGTGGCTTCATCCTATGCTGCGACATAGTCTTCATCCTCTAAATCTGAAGTTTTCTTCTTCCTTGCTCTAGTAGCTGCCTTGGGCAAGTTACTAGGTGTGCTCCTGCTGCCCTCATCATAGCTACTGGAGGGACTAGTGCCCTCACTCAACTGTCCTTGTTGTTCAGACTTGTTCTGGCTGTCACTCTGGTTAGACATCTTGTAGGTAAACTGTCAGCAGACCCTGTGAATAGGTTGTAGATGAGGTAGAGTAGATGAGCATCACAAAGTACAGAGGTTTTGCAAAACAAATTGAGTCAAAAACTTAGTTTTAGTTCTCTAAGGAAATGATCTCGGAGCTACTGAATTGACAAACTCGGTGATACCGAAGCAACACTTGGGACCTAAACTAGTGAACTCGGTTAGACCGAGTCATAGTTTGGTGGCACCGAGATTGCTAGGATTTCACAGACCTGAACTTGGTCACACTGATTTGCAATTTTCGGTCAGACCGAGAAGCGCATGTGCAATGGCCTAATATGAATCGGTGAGACCGATTTCTACATTTCGGTCGGTCCGAGATGAGTTTTGCGGAGAGCTAACCCTAAAATTTCGAATCAATCTAGACCTAAGGATGATTTAGCTGGATAGATTAATCTAATTCATGGCAAGAAACATGTCATTGTCCTTGTGCTACGAATCGGAGTTAAAAAGACAACACAAGGGGTCGAACACGTACCCTAGAATGGCAAGTGTTCACTACGGCGGCAACGGCGGAGCAGAGTCCATCGACGGTGGCAGAATCCAATGGCGGGAGGTCGTTGGTGGCGAGAATACGATCCGGAGACCTGAGGAGGCAGAGCAGGATACATGCAGGCTGAGAGGATTTGAAGAAATTTCCAAAATCTCACCCATGGGTATATATATCCCGACCCTGTCAGTGTGACCGAGTGGAACAACTCGGTGGCACCAAGATTATAGAATCGCAAGCGGTTGCTGCAACTCGGTGTGATCAAAGTGTTCAAATTGGATGCACCGAGATGGAAACCTAGATCAACTTAGTGAACTCGGTCTGACCGAAATGGATGTCTCGGTCATACCGAAATGCACAAAGAGGTTTTGGAAGTTTAAGTCTATGACGAATCGGGGACTCCGAGTGCTCCTCACACAGAGTGGTTCGAATCTGACTTGATCAAACTTTGTGATGTAGCATGAATAGAGTTTGAGACGAGAAAAGCATAGATAGATAGAGAAGGTTCTTATTTATTCTTGTCCATCCACTTGGCAAACGAAAAAGAAACAAAACAATCAAAACATCAAGTGGATTTCCTCGAATGAGTGAAATATGCAACCAACATGCTCATACAATAAAATGGCAAATAAAATGTGTGACAAAGCATGCACAACCAATTCTAGCTTCTATCAAATAATTGACAATGACTAGGTCATATATATATATGAGTATATTGACTTAGGAGTCAAATGAGAACATTTGATCATAGGTCATACTCATCGTTTAAGCACAAGTGGGCTTACCACTTTTACATAAAGCATTGTTGTGTTCACACCATTAGAGTTGCTTTAGCTCAATTCTTTAGAGCAAAGCTCCCACTAGATGTGAGATCCCTCCTAAGAGGGATGAACTAACCTTGGGTTTTGTCGATGTTGACTTCATGTAGGTGTTGAATATGTGGATGCTCAATGTTGTTGATCATTTGGAGCAATCCATTGGAGTGAGTTGTACTTTCAATACCTACACGGGTTAGTCCCACAAGGAACAAACAAGGATATCCATAGACATAGAGTGATGCACACACAAGATGATGTCCATGAAAGCATTAGGTTACCTTGTCCCTTGTCTTACCAACAAGAGGGTTAGTGACTCCTTGAACTAGTGCAAGATGTAGAAGTTTATTGCACTTGTCCTTGCCAAAATGATATGAGTGAAGAATGTTGGCGAAGTCACCCTCAAGAACTCTCTAGTTCTTTTTGTTTGGGATCCACATCATCTTTATGGGAATCCTTGGGGTTGTAGTGGAAGTTGATGAAGCAGAACTTGATGTAGTCTTGGGAACCCACTTGACCAAGGCCTTGGGAGCTTCTTCAAATGCATCAATCTCCTCTTGAAGCTTGTCCTTGCCTTTTTGCTTGTGGTCTTGTGGTGGAAGATCATCTTGAGCTTGTGTCCCTTGGAAAGAAGTAGGATCATACTTCTCTTGTTGGGGAACAAACTTCGTCTTGGGATATTGATCTTCTTCCCAGTCAACTCCATTGGCATTAAACTTTCGTTCAAAACCAACACCTTGTCCGGTGCCTTCCATGCTTGCGTACAATTTATTCGAATTGCTTACTCCCGGCAAAACTTTTGTAGACACCCTTCTCTATAATTCCCTTCAATAAGCTATTTTCTTGCTCAAGTGTAACTTGGCTAAGAGAATCATTAGTGGAATCAAGAGAACTACTAGAAGCAACAACATTGGATTTAGCATGATTATTGTTACTACTAGAAGAAGAATCTTTCTTACTCTTGTTGCTAGACTTTACTTGAGGAATGTAAGTAGATAAGAGTAAATGCTTATCAATGTAAGAAGAACTTTTCTTGCGAAGATCATCATTGATTTCCTTTAAAAACTCATGTTCTTGCTCAAGGTTGAGCTTTTTAAAGCGTAACTTCTCATGAGTCTTTAAAAGTTCTCGATGATGTTCCAAGGTAGTTTCATGAGCTAACTTAAGAGTGTTTAGTTCTTTAGTTAGACGCTCAATCTTCTCCTTATCATTTTCATTCGTTTTATCTTGATTAGCATGATTAATTTACGTTTCATCATAGTATTCATCACTAGAGTTGTCAACAAGTAAATCATCATCACCTAACAAGTCATCTTCATCACTATTGAAATCAACATACTCGGGGTGTGATACTTGTCGGTGTCAAAACCGGTGGATCTCAGGTAGGGCGTCCCGAACTGTGCATCTAAGCCTAATGGTAACAGGAGGCGGGGGACACGATGTTTACCCAGGTTCGGGCCCTCTCTATGGAGGTAATACCCTACTTCCTGCTAGATTGATCTTGATGATATGAGTATTACAAGAGTTGATCTACCACGAGATCAATGAGGCTAACCCTAGAAGCTAGCCTATGATTATGATTGTTGTTCTTGGTCCTACAGACTAAACCCTCCGATTTATATATACACCGGAGGGGGCTAGGGTTACGTAGAGTCGGTTACAGAGAAGGGAATCTACATATCCGAGTCGCCAAGCTTGCCTTCCACGCAAAGGAAAGTCCCACCCGGACATGGGATGAAGTCTTCTATCTTGTATCTTCATAGTCCAATAGTCCGGCCAAAGTATATAGTCCGGCTGTCCAAGGAACCCTTAGTCCAGGACTCCCTCAGTAGCCCCTGAACCAGGCTTCAATGACGATTGAGTTCGGCACGCAGATTGTCTTCGGCATTGCAAGGCGGGTTCCTTCTCCGAATACTCCAAAGTATATCTTGAACACAAGAATCGTGTCCGCCTCTGCAAAAACAATTTCCACATACCACCGTAGAGAGTATAATATTTCAGGGATCTAATTTGCTAACAGTTTATTCACAGCGCGACAGCAGAACACGGCCCGGTTTTTATTCGAACCGTTTTACTAGCCTGCCACCACACGATTTCCGACGCGGTTTCATTGGCACGTCTTGTCGAAGCAGAGATTGTGTCCCCTTATCACGAGATACTCATTAATACAGGTGTGGGTAACCCAACCGAGCTATTAGCACGACGCTTGGGGAATAAGCGAGTTTTAGGGCATGTGGGGAGGCACATGATCTGCCTTTATAAAGGGATAAGAATTCCCCTTTCTTCACCCACACCTTCTGCTTCCTCTGCTCATCCTTTATCGAGCTCCAATGCCCAAGCTTTCGCCTTCTCAGCAAGAACACTCAAACATGTTCGGCGCGGGAGGCAAGTGGATGGCTTCCTCCGTCAAGAAGGAAGACATCAAGAAACTCCGGGCGGCCAGATATTTGTCCAAGGACATCGCGCATCGGCTTCCGGCCAAGGGGCAGGTCGTCCCTACCCCGGAGCCCCAGGAAAGGGTGGTATTCCTCTCACATTTCGTCCGCGGGCTGGGATTCCCCCTACACTCGTTCATCCGTGGACTTATGTTCTATTATGGGCTGGATTTCCATGATCTGGCCCCCAACTCCATCCTCAACATCTCGGCATTTATTGTCGTGTGCGAGGCCTTTCTTCGCATCCCACCTCACTTCGGCCTATGGCTGAAGACCTTCAATGTGAAGCCAAAGGTGGTTAGTGGCCAACAAGCGGAGTGCGGAGGCGCCATGGTGGGCAAGATGCCCAAGGTCACCTGGCTCGAAGGCTCTTTTGTGGAGACCGTAAAGGGGTGGCAATCGGGGTGGTTCTACATCACCGAGCCGCGCGACACTAACTGGGCAGCGACCCCCAAATTCCGCTCCAGCGTTCCCATGTGGCTCACCTCCTGGACGGAGAAGGGCCTATCCTGGGGCTCAGTGGAAGAACTGACCGGACTCCAGACATGTGTCCGAAACATGGTGAGCAAGAAAATCAAGTTCTTAAATGTGATCCAAGTCATGCTCTTCCGCCGGATCCTTCCGTGCCAGAGATGGGCTTACAATTTATGGGAGTTCGACCCGGCCACACACCAAATGTTGAAAGAGCTCTTCAACTCGACGCACGAAGACATCTGGAAGGTGTTGTTCAAGGCTAGCGAGACACCACCGCCCATGACCGAAGACCGCGGGCTCAGCGCAAAACGCCAAGCTAATTCGGTGAGTTATCATATTTGCAAGACATGCCCTTTTACTAACATGCCAGTGGGAGGAACCTAAGCCTCCATAGCAACCTTTCAGGATTGGGTAGCAGCGAAGGAGAGGATTGACTGTCCGGCCCCGCAACCTGAAGATCTGTAATCACCTCTCTTGACGAGGATGATGTTTCCGGCGCCCTATGAGGTGCCGGAGAAGAAGGCCAAGAAGGCGGCAACGGGGACCAGAGATGGTCTCTGTTGCAAGGGTGCCTTGGACACGATGTCCAAGGACACCGAGACGAACTCCTCCACCGAAGATGAGGAGGAGGAGGAAATCCATCCCCCACCTACTGGGGGGAGGAAGAGGAAGGTCTCCATGCAAGGGGAGGCCGAAACATCCAAGACGGGAAAGACTTCCCTTCTGGACTACTCCGCCGCAGCTTCGAACAGCAGCGAGGAGTGGGACCCCAGGGTCAAGCCCCTGGCCAAATCGTAAGTATCCGAACATACTAGTATGCCAGATCTATTCATTTCGTTGCATCTTACCATACCAGTCATGCTCCTGTAGCCCAGCCAAGTCCAACATCGAGATATCCTCCTCTTCAGAGGGATCGTTGGACTCGGCGGCAAAGAACAGCGAGTCTCTCCCGACGACTTCCTCCCCCAAGGGTGCGGACAACACCGAGGTGTTGTCTCGAAGGATGCCGGGCCAAGGGGAGACCGCTCCGAAGACGCCGGAGGGTGAGACCCTGGTGACCGAACAGTTGGGGGCAAGGTCCCCGTGGACATCGAGTTCGGGGGCCACAACCAGTTTGGCCCCAAGCCGAATTCGGATCCAGAAACCCAAAAGGTTACGGACTTGGGAAAGAGGGCCGCCCTTAGCAAGGGGAGCGAGCCGTCTGTACCGATGACCTCCGTCCATCCGGAGGCACCAGACAGGTTGCTGGAAGCACTTCACGGCGCTGCCATTGATGAAGAACACTATACTCTGATGAGTGCGGTGATTAAGAAGGTTCAGTCCATCAAAAGCGGACTAATAGAAGCCTGCACTAGCCTTCTAACAGGCTTTGAGGTAAGCAGTAAAATGGTGGAAAAATATCACAGTATAGACAGTAGCCCCTGATGCTCTGTTAGGTGTTCGGAAAGAAAAGCCAAACAGAGGATCAAATAATAATCGCAGGAGTCTAATAAAAAGATGTCTTATGTGAATAAGCAGGCGTCGCTGCTAGCCGTTGCTGCTCGTACTGCGGAGGTCTCCGGACTAAAGCAGAGCCTGGAGAGGACCGAGGAAGAACTCAGCCTTGTGAAGAGGCAGCTGGAGGAGAGCCAAGGTATATAATACTCTGCCTGTATATTTATTAGTGATAATTGGTTCGCGCTGACGAAAGCGTTATGAACTGTTGTAGGGGCCACGACCAAGGTGGCGGCCCTGAAGAAGGCATTAGCCACGGCCGAAGACAAAGCGGCCAAGGAACGCGTCGCATGCGAGAAGCATGAGGCGCGTGTCGGCGAGGTGCAGCAAGAGCTCCAAGATGCCGTCAAGAAGTACGAATCCTTGGAGCGTGACTCAAATACTAAAGAGTCCGAGCTTGCCAAGGCCCTCCAGAGCGCACAAGATGCCAGAGCCGAAGCCCAAAAAGCCCTCCAGGAAATCCAGGAGGCCCAAAAGATTGTGGCAGGTAAGGCTTTTCTTATGCAAAGCAAGCATGTGAAGGAAACATTCTTTTTAGTTACCCGGATTCGGAGTTCTCCAGGAGCGTTTGTGGATTTGCCATGCAGTATATCAGATGTCGCGGAGTTCTACCTAGCCGAAGAAGGGAGTATGACGGAGAAGTTGTTCTGGTCCTAGTACCTTGGGTCAGAGCATCCGAGGCCCTTGAGCGACCAGCTGAAACAGTTAGCGAACTGCACAAGGCGGCCGAACTGGCCATGAAGGACCTTATAGTCCGGATGTGGCCGGCCGAGCCCCTGCCTACCAGTTACTTCGGACTTGTTAAGTGGCTTGTGAGTGCCTGCTTGCGGCTTGACGTCATAAAGCGGTCGGTGTGTATTGAGGGTGCGCGGATGGCGTTTGCCTATGCAAAGGTGCATTGGGCAAAGATGAATGCCAAGGCGCTGATGACCGAGGGACCGCCATAGGGCAAGGAGCACCGTCGTCCCGAGATGTATTACGATGGAGTCTTGGAGGGAGCCCACATTGTGGCGGAGCGATGTGCGAAGGATGTAATCTTTGAATGAATACATTCATCTTATCCTATCCTGTAATATAAAACAAGTTCGGTATGCAATATGTATTGCATGTTTATTTAAAATTGTCTCTCCTGTGCGGCCGTTTATGAAATTTTGAGAATTGGCCAGTCATCGGCTTCTGCCCCCTCATAGCTAGTATAGGGGTGTTCGGGATAAATCCAAACACTCTTTACCCCAGTTTTGGGTCATTTAAGGAGGTGTTCGGCGCAACGAACCAGGCAATTGGACTATACGACTTTATCACTCTCACTTAGCCATAGGAGCTCTATAACTTTAAATTTTGGCGAAGCCCCTAGTATTCGAAAGGCCGAACTTGGGGCGCTATACACACCTAAATCGGGCGATAACCGATTCATCACTTGAAGCGGGAAAAAAATCTTTAAGGATTTTGAGGCCTCTCGAACAGCGACCAGCTCTCGCTACATCATGATAGTCAGTTTTCAGCTTTCTCTACTGAGGTGCTCGTCAGGAAGAACCGGGACACAATCACAGTAGTTATCCCTGTGCCGCCTTAGCCGATATAGCGGAACGTAAGGTGGCAAAACATGGGATCCGGGAAAACCCAACATTTGACCAAAGACATGATTCGGAGCCAATGCATATAATGCTATAAGTTCGGGGTGCCGAGCTATACTATAAAGTGTTCGGACTTTCTTGCCGTGTTATGGGTGCGTTGAAGCCCCTGGCGATTTAAAGCGTACCAGAATGTACGAATGCATTAAGTATAAAGACAAGGAAAAAGATGAATAAAAAGCAAAACACATCAAGTTTGATTTCCCTTGTAATTTGAATGATATGTCAAGGCGTATCTGTACCATACGTGCGAGAAGCGAACAAGGCTATTTAACATGCCGTTTACCAAGAGCGGGCTGCGTGCGGGTATGAAAACAGGAATAATGATCATTAACAAAGACCACCTAGGAGTTCCCTTGTACGTCGAAGCCCCTAGCTTCTCTTGGTGTATTCTTCCTCGAAGGGTTCCATGATCATGTTTGTAGGATCGAAAGTATGTCTAGAGGGGGGGGGGTGATTATACTACTTGACCAAATAAAAAACTAGCCTTTTCCCAATTTTAGTTCTTGGCAGATTTTAGCAACTTAGCACTAGTCAAGCAATCAACCTACACATGCAATTCTAAGAGTATAGCAGCGGAATGTAAAACAATTGCATATGAAGGTAAAGGGGAGGAGTTTCAGGAGGCAAACGCAATTGGAGACACAGAGATTTTGAGTCGTGGTTCCGATATGTGGTGCTATCATACATCCACGTTGATGCAGACTTCAACCCACGAAGGGTACGGCTGCGCGAGTCCATGGAGGGCTCCACCCACGAAGGGTCCACGAAGAAGCAACCTTGTCTATCCCACCATGGCCGTCACCCACGAAGGACTTGCCTCACTAGGGTAGATCTTCACGAAGTAGGCGATCTCCTTGCCCTTACAAACTCCTTGGTTCAACTCCAAAATCTTGTCGGAGGCTCCCAAGTGACACCTATCCAATCTAGGAGACACCACTCTCCAAGAAGTAACAAATGGTGTGTTGATGATGAACTCCTTGCTCTTGTGCTCCAAATGATAGTCTCCCCAACACTCAACTCTCTCTCATAGGATTTGGATTTGGTGGAAAGAAGATTTGAGTGGAAAGCAACTTGGGGAAGGCTAGAGATCAAGATTCATATTGTAGGAATGGAATATCTTGACCTCAACACAAGTGTAGGTGGTTCTATCTTAGAAAATATTTGTTGGAAGCGTAGGCATGTTCTGATGGCTCTCTCCACAAATGAAGAGGGGGTGGAGGGGTATATATAGCCTCCACACAAAATCTAACCGTTACACACAACTTACCAATCTCGGTGGGACCGAATCCTGAAACTCGGTCACACCGATTTAGCAAATAATGTGACCGTAGGATTTTCGGTGGGACCGACATGTCAACTCGGTGGGATTGATATGGTTAGGGTTAGGGCATAACGTAATCTCTGTGAGACCGATTACACAAACTCGGTGGGACCGATTTTTGTAATAAGCTAACCAGAGAGTTGGTCAGGCAAACTCAGTGGGACCGATTCACTCATCTTGGTTGGACCGAAACGTTACGAAAGGGAAACAGAAATTTTGCATTGCAATCTCGGTGGGACCGATTGCTCATCTCGGTTGGACCGAAGCGTTACGAAGGGAAACATAGAGATTACAACCCCATCTCGGTGAGACTGAGATCTCTATCGGTGAGATCGATTTGACTAGGGTTTGTGGCAGTGGCTATGACACCTGAACTCGGTGGCGTCGGATAGAAAGAATCGGTGGGGCCGAGTTTGAATTTTGGTTTGGGTCATAGGTGGATGTGAGAAAGTATTTGAGGGCTTTGGAGCATATCACTAAGCATTTTGAGCAAGAACCTCATTAAGCAACACCTCATCCCTCCTTGATAGTATTGGCTTTTCCTATAGACTCAATGTTATCTTAGATCACCAAAATAGAAAATGTAGAGTCTTGTGCTTTGAGCTTTGAGCCAATCCTTGTGTCCTTAGCATTTTGAGGGATCCACTTTTCTCATCCATGCCATGCCAATCACTGAACTTTCCTGAAATATTTATCTTTAAATAGCATTAGCTCAATGAGCTATATGTTGTTAGGAATTACCAAAACCACGCAGGGATAGTTGCACTTTCAATCTCCCCCTTTTTGGTAATTGATGACAACATATAGATCAAAGCTTTGACAAATGATAATAAGATTGAAAAACATCGTCACTTTGAGAAGTATGTGAAAAGCAAGAGCTCCCCCTGAATTTGTGCATTATTTAAAATTTGCTTTGGACTGCAAATGCACAAAGAATTAGGATCATGGGTCATTCTTCCTTGTCACATACATCTTGGTGGAGCGCTAAAAAATGATAATAATTAAACACATGCACTCATCACCAAGCAAAGTGAATGATCATATGAGAATATAAGAGATAATATCATCCAACAAGCATTAATGTAGCATAGCATATGATCAAACACATGATCATCCAAGTATCACAAAAGGCATAATGTATCAAGCAAACACACAAATAACAAAGTTCAAGCAAAGCAAAGAGAGATCAAAAAGCAACACTCTCTCTCTCTCTCTCTCTCTCAGACTATGATCTATACATTTTCTCCCCCTTTGGCAACAAGTTACCAAAAAGTTCATAAAAAATGCATAGTGCTAAATGACTCTCAAGCTTAGTCTTCATGAGGCGGCGTTGTGATAACTCCAAGGACGAAAGCATCAGTTGATGTAGCTGGAGCTGGTTGAGCGGCTGCTGGAGCTGGTGGCACTGAAGCTATAGCTCATGCAGATGATGTAGCTCTAGTGTCTGGAACAGGCACTGCAGCAGATCTCTATCCTCTGCGCACTCTAGCAAATGCATCTGTAGTAGACTTGCCCTTCTTATCGTCCACTTCCTCCTGAAGTTGCTCAACAACTGACTAGATCCCAGTGACCTTGACATCAAGATCATAGAATTTCTGCTCTATGATTCTCTCCAAATCTCCTGGTTTTGAGTCAGGGTGGCCAGTCCCTTCTCAATCCTCTAGGTGGAGGAAATCAAGTAGCCAAGCTGGTCTTGCTTGCTATTCAGGAACACTTGAGATGCCTCTTCAGAAGTTGGCATCTTTGCAGCTTTCTCAGCCTTTGCCTTCTCTCTCTTCTTTTGTGCTAGTGGCTGCCTTTGGCAAATTACTAGGTGTGCTCCTGCTACCCTCATCTGAGGTACTCGAGGGACTAGTACCCTCACTCACTTGAACTTGATCCTCAGACTTGTTCTGACTGTCACTCTGATCTGACATGATGCAAACTCTGACAGCAGACCCTGTGAATAGATGTAGATGAGGTAGAGTAGATGAGCATCACAAAGCACAAAGGTTTTTGCAAAATAATCGAGTCAAAAACTTAGTTTTAGTTTTCCACAGAAAGCATTTCGGAGCTACCGATTTGTAATCTCGGTGATACCGAAGCAGCTTTTGGAACCTAAACTAGTGAACTCGGTCAGGCCGAGTCACATTTTGGTGGCATCGAGACTGCTAGGGTTTCACAAAGAATCGATCTCGGTCACACCGATTTGCAATTCTCGGTTAGACCGAGAATCACATGTGCAATGGCCTAAGCCAAATCGGTGAGACCGATTTATACAACTCGGTCGGTCCGAGATGAATTCGGAAGAAACCTAACCCTAAATTTTCAATCCAAGACTAATCTACGGAGTAGTTTTGCTAGATAGGAAGATTTCAAACGTGGCAAGATTCATGGCAATGCAATGTGCTAGGAATCGGAGTATGGAATAGCACAAAGATTCAAATACATACCCTAATGCAGCGATGGACTTTCTACGGTGGCAACGGCGGAGCAGAATCCCATTGACGGCGGCGAAGACCAGCGGCGGGAGGTCGCTCCCGACGAGGAGGACGATTTGGAGACCCGATGAGGCAGAGCAGGCTGTGCGCGGGTGAAGGGTTTCGGAAGATTTTCCAAAATTTGACCTGTGAGTATATATAGCCTGACCCTGTCGGTGCGACCGAGTGGAACAACTCGGTGGCACCGAGATGTAAAACTGCAAGCAGTTACTGCAAATCGGTGTGACCGAAAAGTTCAAATCGGTTGCACCGAGATTGAAAACCTAGATCAACTTAGTGATCTCGGTATGACCGAAAAGGATGAATCGGTCTGACCAAAATGCACAAAGAGGTTTTGGAAGTTTAAGTCTAGGACGAATCGGGGACTCTGAGTGCTCCTCACACAGAGTGGTTCGAATCTGACTTGATCAAACTTTGTGATGTAGCATGAATAGAGTTTGAGACAATAAAAGCATAGATAGTTAGAGAAGGTTCTTAGACATTCTTGTCCATCCACTTGGCAAAAGAAAAGAAACCAAACAAACAAAACTACAAGTGGATGTCCTCGAATGAGTAAAATATGCAACCTACATGCTCACACAATAAAATGGCAAATGAAATATGTGGCAAAGCATGCACAACCAATCTAGCATCTATCAAGCAATTGACGATGACTAGGTCATCTATATATGAGTATATTGACTTAGGAATCAAATGAAAACATTTGATCATAGGTCATACTCATCGTTTAAGCACAAGTGGGGTTACCACTTTTACATAAAGCATTGTTGTGTTCACACCATTAGAGTTGCTTTAGCTCAATTCTTAGAGTAAAGATCCCCCTAGATGTGAGATCCCCCCTAAGAGGGATGAACTAACCTCGGGTTTTGTCGATGATGACTTCATGTAGGTGTTGAAGATGTGGATGCTCAAAGTTGATGTAGATCATTTGGAGCAATCCATTGGAGTGAGTTGCACTTTCAATACCTAGACGGGTTAGTCCCACAAGCAACAAACAAGGATATCCATAGACATAGAGTGATGCACACACAAGATGATGTCCATGAAAGCATTAGGTTACCTTGTCCCTTGTCTTACCAACAAGAGGGTTTGTGACTCCATGTACTAGTGCAAGATGTGGAAGTTGATTGCACTTGTCCTCGCCAAAATGATAAGAGTGAAGGATGTTGGCGGAGTCACCCTCAAGAACTCGCTAGTTCTTCTTCTTCAAGATCCACATCATCTTGATGGGAATCCTTGGAGTTGTAGTCATACTTGATGAAGTAGAACTTAATGTAGTCTTGGGAACCCAGTTGACCAAGGCCTTAGGAGCTTCTTCAAATGCATCAATCACCTCTTGAAGCTTGTCCTTGCCTTTTTGCTTGTGGTCTTGTGGTGAAAGATCATCTTGAGCTTGTGTCCCTTTTAAAGAAGTAGGATCATACTTCTCTTGTTGAAGAACAAACTTCGTCTTGGGGTATTGATCTTCTTCCTTCTCAACTCCATTGGCATTGAACTTTCGTTCAAAACCAACACCTTGGTTCTTCCAGTGCCTTCCTTGCTTGCGTTCAATTTCCTCGAATAGCTTACTCTCGGCAAGGCTCTTGTAAGCACCTTTCTCTATAATTCCCTTCAATAAGCTATTTTCTTGCTCAAGTAAGTGTAACTTGGCTAAGAGAATCATTAGTGGAATCAAGAGAACTACTAGAAGCAATAACATTGGATTTAGCATGATTATTGTAACTACTAGAAGAAGAATCTTTCTTGTTCTTGTTACTAGACTTGACTTGTGGCATGTAAGTAGATAAGAGTAAATGATTGGCAATGTAAGAAGAACTTTTCTTGCGAAGATCATTATTGATTGCCTTTGAAAACTCATGTTCTTGCTCAAGGTTGAGCTTTTCAAAGCGTAACTTCTCATGAGTCCTTAAAAGTTCTTGATGATCTCCTAAGATAGTTTCATGAGCTAACTTAAGAGTGTTTAGTTCTTTAGTTAGGAGCTCAGTCTTCTCCTTATCATTGTCATTCATTTTATCTTTGTTAGCATGATTATTTGACGTTTCATCATAATATTCATCACTAGAGTTGTCAACAAGTAAATCATCATCACCTAACAAGTCATCTTCATCACTATTGAAATCAACATACTCGGGGTGTGATACCTTTGGGCCTTTAGCCATGAAGCATCTTCCAAGTCCTTCATTTGGTGAGTCAAATATGTCGTAGGAGTTGGTTGACACAAGTGCTAGACCGGCAACACCTTCAACTTGAGTATATTCAGAGTCGGAGTGAGAGCTTCTCTCGGAGTGATGGTCGGAGTCGGAGCCGGATACCCATTCACCAACATGAGTTTGATGTCTTCGTTTTGTGTAGCTCTTTGATGATTTGTCCTTCCTTTCCAAATCCTTGCTTCTATGGGATGTTATTCGTTCATAACGATCATCTCTACTCCTCCTCTCTCTTGGTGGTGATTCTTCTCTTCTACTTCTTCTCTTTGTAGATTCTTCTCTTCTTTTGTAGGGAGTCGTACACTCATTGGAATAGTGTCTGGTCTTCCACAATTGTAGCATTTACGCTCACGACTCGAAGATCTTTTGTCATTGTAGGACCTTGACTTGGAACTTCTTTACTTGCTTCTACTCTTGTAGAACTTGTTGAAGTTCTTCACCATTAGGCTCAATTCTTCATTGAAGGTTTGTTTCTCACTTGATGATGTGGGAGCTTCATATGAGGCTTTGTAAGCACCACTTGACTTGTTGTGGAGCTCCTCCTTATCCTTGAGTGACATGTCATGAGGAACAATTCTTCCAATGACTTCCGTTGGCTTGAGATCTTTGTAATTTGGCATCATTTGGATCAATGTGCATACGGTATCATATTTCCATCCAAAGCTCTTAGGATCTTCTTGATGATGAATTTGTCGGCCATCTCTTCACTTCCTAAGCCAGCAATCTCATTTGTGATGAGAGCAAGTCTAGAGTACATTTCAGCGACACCTTCACCATCCTTCATTTTGAACTTGTCAAGTTGACTTTGAAGCACATCCAATTTGGATTCCTTGACGGAGTCGGTACCTTCGTGCATGTCAATCAAAGTATCCCAAATTTCCTTTGCATTCTCAAGATGGTTGGTTTTGTTGAATTCTTCGGGGCACAAGCTGTAGGATCGAAAGTATGTCTAGAGGGGGGGGGGTGATTAGACTACTTGACCAAATAAAAATCTATCCTTTTCCCACTTTTAGTCTTTGGCAGACTTTAGCAAACTTAGCACAAGTCATGCAATCTTAACACAATTCAAGCAATCATGCAAAGAGTATATGAGCAGCGGAAAGTAAAGCATGCAACTTGCAAGAATGTAAAGGGAAGGGTTTGGAGAATTCAAACACAATTGGAGACACGGATGTTTTTGTCGTGGTTCTAATAGGTGGTGCTGTCGTACATCCATGTTGATGGAGACTTCAACCCATGAAGGGTAACGGCTGCGCGAGTCCACGGAGGGCTCCACCCAAGAAGGGACCACGAAGAAGCAACCTTGTCTATCCCACCATGGCCGTCGCCCACGAAGGACGTGCCTCACTAGTGGTAGACCTTCACGAAGTAGGCGATCTCCTTGCCCTTACAAACTCCTTGGTTCAACTCCACAATCTTGTCGGAGGCTCCCAAGTGACACCTAGCCAATCTAGGAGACACCACCCTCCAAGAAGTAACAAATGGTGTGTTGATGATGAACTCCTTGCTCTTGTGCTTCAAATGAAAGTCTCCCCAACACTCAACTCTCTCTCACAGGATTTGGATTTGGTGGAAGGAAGATTTGAGTGGAAAGCAACTGGGGAAGGCTAGAGATCAAGATTCATATGGTAGGAATGGAATACCTTGGTCCCAACACATGAGTAGGTGGTTCTCTCTCAGAAAATGTAAGTTGGAAGTGTAGGTTTGTTCTGATGGCTCTCTCCACAAATGAAGAGGAGGTGGAGGGGTATATATAGCCTCCACACAAAATCTAACCGTTACACACAACTTGCAAATCTCGGTGAGACCAAATTGAGAAACTCGGTCGGACCGATTTAGCAAATCTAGTGACCGTCAGGATTTTTGGTGGGACCGACATGCAACTCGGTAGGACCGATATGGTTAGGGTTAGGGTATAATGTAATCTCAGTGAGACCAATTACACAAACTCGGTGGGACCGATTTTGGTAATAAGCTAACCAGAGAGTTGGTCACGTAAACTCGGTGGGACCGGTTCACTCATTTCGGTGGGACCAAAATGTTACGAAGGGGAAACAGAGAGTTTACATTGCAATCTCGGTGGGACCGATCGCTCATCTCGGTGGTACCGAAACGTTACGAAGGGAAACAGAGAGATTACAATCCCATCTCGGTGAGACCAAGATCCCTATCAGTGAGACCGATTTCCTAGGGTTTGTGGCAGTGGATATGACATCTGAACTCGGTGGCGCCTGATAGAAAGAATCGGTGGGGCCGAGTTTGACTTTTGGTTTAGGTCATATGTGGATGTGAGAAAGTAGTTGACGGTTTTGGAGCATATCACTAAGCAGTTTGAAGCAAGAACCTCATTAAGCAACACCTCATCCCTCCTTGATAGTATTGGCTTTTCCTATAGACTCAATGTGATCTTGGATCACTAAAATATAAAATGTAGGGTCTTGAGCTTTGAGCTTGAGCCAATCCTTTTATCCTTAGCATTTTGAGGGGTCCCCTTTTCTCATCCATGGCATGCTATTCATTGAGCTTTTCCTGAAATATTTATCTTGAAATAGTGTTAGCTCAATGAGCTATATGTTGTTAGTAATTACCAAAACCACCTAGGGATAATTGCACTTTCACAATCCATTGAAGAGGATATCACAAGCTTGAGCATTGTATTGCAGCATCTTTAACTCTTCCGCGGTAGCTTCACGGTTCGGTTCTCTCTTATCAAAGAATTCACCTTGCAAGCCAAGACACACAATAACCCAAATGGCGGGGTTATGTCCAAGAATATGCATTTTCATCTTATGCTTCCAACTAGCAAAATTAGTACCATCAAAGTAAGGACCTCTACGGTGGTAATTCCCTCGCTAGACGCCATACTCTCATAGGTTGTGAAACCAAGGCTATGACTACCAAAAGCTATGGAAATCAAAGCAAATGGAGACCAAAGCTCTGATACCACTTGTAGGATCGAAAGTATGTCTAGAGGGGGGGGGGCGATTAGACTACTTGACCAAATAAAAAACTAGCCTTTCCCAATTTTAGTTCTTGGCAGATTTTAGCAACTTAGCACTAGTCAAGCAATCAACCTACACATGCAATTCTAAGAGTATAGCAGCGGAATGTAAAACAATTGCATATGAAGGTAAAGGCAAGGAGTTTGAGGAGGCAAACACAATTGGAGACACGAAGATTTTTGAGCCGTGGTTTCGATAGGTGGTGCTATCGTACATCCACATTGATGGAGACTTCAACCCCCGAACGGTAACGGTTGCGTGAGTCCATGGAGGGCTCCACCCATGAAGGGTCCATGAAGAAGCAACCTTGTCTATCCCACCATGGCTGTTCCCCACGAAGGACTTCCCTCACTAGGGTAGATCTTCATGAAGTAGGCGATCTCCTTGCCCTTACAAACTCCTTGGTTCAACTCCACAATCTTGTCGGAGGCTCCTAAGTGACACCTAGCCAATCTAGGAGACACCACTCTCCAAGAAGTAACAAATGGTGTGTTGATGATGAACTCCTTGCTCTTGTGCTCCAAATGATAGTCTCCCCAACACTCAACTCTCTCTCATAGGATTTGGATTTGGTGGAAAGAAGATTTGAGTGGACAGCAACTTGGGGAAGGCTAGAGATCAAGATTCATATGGTAGGAATGGAATATCTTGACCTCAACACAAGTGTAGGTGGTTCTCTCTCAGAAAATATATGTTGGAAGTGTAGGCATGTTCTGATGGCTCTCTCCATGAATGAAGAGGAGTGGAGGGGTATATATAGCTGAGGGAGTCCTGGATAAGGGGGTATCCGGACAGCCGGACTATATACTTTGGCCGGACTGTTGGACTATGAATCTACAAGATTGAAGACTTCATCCCGTGTCCGAATGGGACTCTCCTTTGCGTGGAAGGCAAGCTTGGTGATCCCGATGATAGAACTCCTTCTCTGTAACCAACTCTGTGTAACCCTAGCCCCCTCCGGTGTCTATATAAACCGGAGGGTTTTAGTCTGTAGAACAAGAAAATCATAATCATAATCTAGCTTCTAGGGTTTAGCCTCTATGATCTCGTGGTAGATCAACTATTGTAATACTCATATCATCAAGATCAATCAAGCAGGAAGTAGGGTATTACCTCCATCGAGAGGGCCCGAACCTGGGTAAACATCGTGTCCCCAGTCTCCTGTTACCATTAGCCTTAGACGCACAGTTCGGGACCTTGATGTAGGGCGAAACCCTATGGTGACAATCTTTCACGTTGGAGCGGATCCTATGGGGAATCACGAAGAACACGCGGAAGAACTCGGGGGAAAAACACGAGGAGAACGAGAGGAATCACGAAACCGACATAGAATCAATCACACGAGTGCTAGATCACCGAACACAAAGAGATACATATGATCCACAATCAACAAAGGTAAGGATACAAAGGGAACCGATCTTCTCCGTGAGGAGGTCTTGAATCCGCGAGGGGATCTTCCCATAGAAGGGTCTTGAATCCAAGCGGATCTTCTCCGAGGAGGCCTCGGTCTCTCACGAAGAGGAGATCCGATGGATGAGCGAGGCACTATCTCTGATTTGAGCTAAATCAATGCTAACCCTAAAACATACGGGATGAGTGAGTATATATAAGTTACGGGGCGGAAGGGTACATGGGCTTCGACCCAAGTGGCTGCACGCAGGAAGGGCCGGAAGTTCCGGGCTAGGCGGGAAGTTCCGGGCGCCGGAGGTTCCGGGCAAGGTCCGGCCTAAGCTGAAAGTTGGCACGGGTGAAGCTGGGCTGGCGTCCGGGGGCCGGAGGGTCCGGGCAGGCCGGAAGGTCCGGGCCAGGTTCCGGGCAGGTTCCGGGCTAAGCAGAGAGTTGGCATGCCCGGGCTGGTCGATGTTGAAGGAGGCCGGAAGCTCCGGGTGGGCGGGACGTTCTGGGGGCCGGAAGTTCCGGGCTATCCAGAGAGTTGATGCCTGTCGCTTCTTCTTCAGTGTTGTACCTGATCACACACAGAGTTTCCATCTGAGGTAGTAGCCATGTCTCGAGAGGGTCATATGATATATCACTAAGGAGAGAAGTCACCTCGGTCTCGAGAGCTCGAGTTCGTGCTCTAGTCATGGGTCCTCTTGGTGCTTGGTGAGGCGACGGAAGGTCCATGGGGATGACCGAAGGATGCTCCGCATCATCTCCCCCCCCCTTGTAAAAGATCCGACCTCGGATCGAGATCCTCATCACCATGGTACGGGGAGAGATCGGAGATGTTGAAGATGTCGCTCACGTTGTACTTGTCGCGTGGGAGATCGATCTTGTAAGCATTGTTGTTGTAGTGTGTTAGCACCTTGAAGGGTCTGTCGGCTCGAGGGAGAAGCTTGGACTTGCGTTCGTTGGGGAAGCGGTCCTTGCGAAGGTGTAGCCACACGAGGTCTCCAATGTTGAATATCATGGGATGCTTGTTGACGTTGAGCTTAGTCGCTAGTCATTGTACTTGGCGCTCGATGGTGTGCCTTGTATCTTCATGCATCTTCTTGATGTAGCTTGCACGGGCACTTGCGTCAAGGTTGGTGCGCTCTTGTAGAGGAAGAGGTAGAATTTCCAATGGAGACAACGGGTTGAAGCCGTAGACGACCTCGAAGGGGGACTTGCCGGTCGTCGAATGTCTTGCACGGTTGTAGGCGTACTCGGCTATAGGTAGACACGCCTCCCACTCCTTGATGTTCTTCTTGATCAACACGCGAAGTAGAGTGGAGAGTGTATGGTTCGTCACCTCCGTTTGGCCATCGGTTTGAGGATGGTATGCCGAAGAGAACAATAGCTTGATGCCGAGCTTGGCACATAGGGTCTTCCAAAAGTAACTCAAGAACTTGACGTCGTGGTCCGAGACAATCGTCTTTGGCATTCCATGGAGTCGCAAGATTTCCCTACAAAAGAGATTGGCAATATGTGAAGCATCGTCTATCTTGTTGCAAGGAATGAAATGTGCCATCTTAGAAAATCGGTCCACAACAACAAAGACGGAATCCTTGCCATTTTGAGTTCTAGGCAAACCACGTACAAAATTCATGCTAATGTCTTCCCAAGGTTGATAAGGAATAGGAAGAGGCATGTAAAGACCATGGGATTGAGCTTTAGACTTAGCTTTGCGACATGTAGAGCAACGGTTGGTGAAGCGTGAGACGTCACGGAACATCTTGTGCCAAAAGTAGTTTTTGGAGAGCGTGGCGAAAGTCTTGTCGCGTCCAAAGTGTCCCATGAGTCCGCCTCCATGAGCCTCTTGCAAAAGTAGCAAACGGAGAGAAGACTCGGGAATGCAAAGTTTGTTAGCTCTCATAAGATAATCATCCTTTATGTAGTATCGTTCCCAAGACGTGTGCGTCAAACACTTAGCATAAAGAGTAGCAAAAGAAGGATCATGCTCATGCAAGTCTTTTATATGCTCAAAACCAATAACATTCAACTCAAGTTGAGTGACAAGTGTGCATATGCGTGAAAGTGCATCCGCAACTACATTTTCCTTACCCTTAATGTACTTGATCACATAAGGAAAAGATTCAATAAATTCACTCCATTTGGCATGACGCTTGTTCAACTTAGTTTGATCTTTTAAGTACTTAAGTGTTTCATGATCGGTGTGTATGACAAACTCATGAGGTCTAAGATAATGTTCCCAAACATGTAGCACACGTACTAAAGCATATAATTCTTTTTCATAGATGGGATAATTAAGTTGAGCACCGGAGAGTTTTTCACTAAAATAAGCAATAGCTCATTTTTCTTGCATCAAAACTCCACCAATTCCGGTACCACTTGCATCACAATAAACCTCAAAAGTTTTGTCAAAATTGGGCAAAGCAAGAATCGGAGCATGAGTAAGCAAATACTTGAGCTCATCAAAAGCGGTGGATTGCAAAGATCCCCAAACAAAAGGAGCATTCTTCTTACTCAAAGCATGTAAAGGAGTGGCAATTGTGCTAAAGTTTTTCACAAAGCGGCGATTAAATCCTCCAAGACCAAGAAAACTACGCATTTGTTGCAAATTGGTGGGTTGCGGCCAAGTTTTGATTGCCTTGATCTTAGTTTCATCAACATGGACACCCTTGGAAGAGGCAACAAAACCCAAGAAAACAACTTTGTCAACGCCAAACGTGCATTTTTTCAAGTTTGCATAAAGGCTTTCCTTGCGAAGGGTTTGCAAAACAGATTTAACATGATTAATATGCTCTTTCATAGTTTTGCTAAACACAAGAATATCATCAAAGTAAACCACAACGAAGACTCCAATGTAATGTCTAAGCACATGATGCATAAGACGCACGAAAGTACCGGGTGCTTCCGACAAACCCATAGGCATCACTAACCACTCATATAAGCCAAATTTGGTTTTGAAAGCGGTTTTCCATTCATCACCTTCTTGAATGCGGATTTGATAATAGCCACTTTTAAGATCAATTTTTGAGAAAAAGATGGCTCCACTAAGTTCATCAAGCATATCATCTAAGCGAGGAATGGGATGCCTATATCGAACGGTAATGGCATTTATGGATCTACAATCGGAACACAAGCGGAAACTTCCATCGGGTTTAGGCACAAGTATAACGGGAACGGCACAAGGGCTTAAGCTTTCACGTACATGACCGTTGTCAATGAGTTGTTGTACTTGCCGTTGAATCTCCTTGGTTTCTTCGGGATTGACATGGTATGGAGCTTTGTTTGGAAGTGGCGCTCCGGGGATGAGGTCGATTCGATGTTCAATGCCTCGTAGTGGAGGTAGACCCGGAGGTAGCTCATCGGGGAAAACATCTTGGAATTCCTGCAAAAGAGATCGAAACACTAAAGGTAGCTCGTGACAGGTGTTAGTAGTTGGCTCTCCATCTTTGCACACAAGTACGAAGTGCATTACACTCGATGGGTTCTCACACACTTCTCTTATCTCACTTTTGGTGGCAAATAGGATGAGGTTTTTCTCTCTAGGCGAAGAGGCGCTCAAACTTGGCTTGTGGCTCTCACTTACTTTTGGGTGGATCACTTTTTCACTCTTCTCTCCATGATTGGTGGTTTGCTTGTCGGCTATCACTTGACTAGGAGACATAGGTCGTAGCACATATTCCTTCCCTTTCATTTTGAAGCTATAGTGATTTGTGCGCCCATTGTGGATGACACCACGGTCGAATTGCCATGGTCGACCAAGAAGGAGGTGGCAAACTGTCATTGGGACCACATCACACTCCAAAGTGTCCTCGTAAGCACCAATTTTGAAGGAGACTTGGACTGTATGCTCGACTCGTATAGTGCCGGAGACACTTAGCCATTGAACCTTGTAGGGGTGTGGGTGCTTCCTCTTGACCAATTGAAGCTTGGAGCATAGTTCTTCACTTGCCAAGTTGTGGCAACTACCTCCATCGATGATGACCTTTACAGACCTTCCATTGATGTCGGCCTTAGTGTGGAAGATGTGGCATCGTTGGTCTTCTTCTTGTTGATGTTGAAGTGTTAAGACTTTGGAGACAACGAGAGCGGGGCTCGAATCCTCATCACAAAAGACTTGATCATCTTCATCCTCGTTCACGCGCCAGTGCATGGCCACTTGCTCAAGGGCTTCCATCTCCTCTTCACTCATTGAGTCATATGTGTCGTCGTCGTTGAGGATCATGGTGAGCTTGTTCATGCATTGGATGGACTTGTGGCCTCGGCCGCCGCAAGTGAAACACTTGAAGGAGCTCGTTTTGACGGTTTCATCGGTTGGAGTAGATGATGAAGCACGCGGCTTGAAGTTGCTTGTAGTAGGAGGAAGACGACTTGAACTTGCCAAAGTTTTCTTGTAACTTGACGTGTCGTCGTTGCTTGGAGAAGGTTTGGTTGATGTAGATGTTGGAGGAGTCGTTGAAGCTTGGATGTTGGAGAAGCCGTAGATCTTGGATGAGTACTTGGTGTACTTGAGGTCATGTTGCACTTGACGTTCCGCCTTTGTAGCTTGATGCACGAGCTCAATGAGGTTGGAGTAGGGTTGGAAGTCGGCGATCTTCTTGATGGGATGATTGAGTCCGTTCAAGAATCTTGCCATTGTTTGCTCATCATCTTCTGTGACATTGGCTCGAATCATGGCTATCTCCATTTCCTTGTAGTATTCTTCAACACTCTTTGTTCCTTGCTTGAGGAGTTGTAGCTTCTTGAAGAGATCGCGGTTGTAGTATGTTGGTACAAAGCGTGCCCGCATGACATCCTTCATTTGAGCCCAAGTGGTGATTGGTGGTTCACCTCTTGCTTGACAGCGTTCAAGTACTTGTTCCCACTATATGAGCACATAGTCTTGGAACTCAAGTGATGCCATAGCGATCTTCTTCTCTTCCTCATACTTGTGCAAGCGGAAAATTTTGTCGACCTTCAATGCCCATGAGAGGTACCCTTCCGGATCATTGCTTCCAGTGAACTTGGGCATTGTGAACTTGAGCTTGCCATAGTGTTGCTCTTCATTGTGTTGTTGGCAATGGTGATAATGACGCCCTTGACGTGGAGGGTAATCATCCTCATGTTGCTCTTGTCGTGGATGAAGTCCATGATCAACTTGCTCTTGTTGAACTTGAGGTTGAGGTAGAGCTTGACGAGCTTGTGGAGGAGCTTGTAGAGCTTAACGTTGCACGCACGGTTGGTAGTTCCTCTCTTGGATTTCTTCTCGAAGGGCTTCCTCTTGATTGCGCCGCTCGTGATTGCGGTTGGCAATGGCTCGGCTCGAATCTTGAAGAGCACGTTGCGCCTCAACAGCTTGTGCTTCTCGTTGTTGTTGTTGAAGACGTTGAGCCTCGACGTCTTGTTCCTCTTGGTGTAGGCGCGCTCGCTCTTCTTTTTGGTGTCGTAGTCGTTGTCGTTCTTGAGCTTGTGCAAAAGCGACTTGGTTTGATTGAGGATGAGGGATTTTCTCATTGACTTGCTCTTGTGAATGCTTGTCATGTAGCGGGTTCCGAGATGCATGCCGGTCTTGACGCACAGCTCGTCAAAGAGTGTTCGATGACGGTGTAATTGAGCCGGAGAAGGTGTCGTCGGACTGTCGGCTTGAGCGGCTCCGTCTTGAGGATGAAGAAATGGAAGGACGCCGGTTCCTCATGAAGGCGTGGATCTCGTCCATTCTTGCATCATTCTCTTGCTTGTGAGCGTCGAATTTGTTGTCGAAGTAGTCCCTCATTGCTTGTTGTTCTTGGTGCAATGCCTTTTGAGCTCCAAATAGGTGGCTCTTGGTGAAAAATGATGTCATGTCATTGTCGTTCTCGATGAGAGGTGGAGTGGTAGAAGAACTTGGCCTATCCATCATTCCAAGCAAATTGTAAGTGGTAGAAGGAAAAGAATGTGTACCAAATGTACCTTGACCGAAGTTGAAGATGAATCATGTTCACTCAAATGCGGACAATGAAATAGCACTGTTGGTACCAATTCTTGTCGGTTCTCACACCTACACATGTAAAAGCTTATGGTGGAGCTTGGTTAGGATGGTGGCACAAAATTTGATGCAATAGTAAGTGAGCTTCAATAATGTTGGAAAAGATTCACAAATTTGCAAATGCAACAAGTAGACCAAGCAAGTATGGGTACACGGAAACACACACGTAAATAGATAAATGGGATTGTGCAATCCAAAAGTGAGCCAAAATGTGGAAACCACGAAAATGCTCTTGTTGCACAATACTAGAGAGACGCTAGCACGATTGCACAATAGGCGGATACGCAAACTTGTGCACAACCTACTAGGCAAAAATGCAACGATCTCTATTCCAAGTTTGCTATATGTATGATATTTCGGTGCGATGATCCAAGATGATCCAATATGACAATCTTAATGTTGTATGATGCTATGGTTCTTTCTTATAAGCTCTTGCTTATCTTTCCTCTATGCTTAAAAGCTTGGGTGGCTCTTTCACTTTTGAGCTCTTTTCTCATGCAAAACTCACAAACCAAGATAACAATTGCGTATGCTATGACAACTTTGTGACACACAAGTGGATCCCAAGATATGCACCACGGTGGTATGGTATGTATGCTATGGAGTATGATCACTAATGTGCACAAGTCACGTTGCCTGCAATACTCAATGGCTAGTCTCGATGGGTAAGCAACGCAAAAGATGGCTATGATGTTTATCAATGCAATGGCAAGGTTTGGACAAATATGTCGACGAGATTACCGTCCTTGCTTACGGTTAAAAGTTCCAAATGGATGCGAATGTGGACGATGATGTGATGCACGGTCTTCAGTACATTGGCGAAGATGCCGCTGCACCATGGTCGGAGTTGCCGAAGAAATGGGATTCACCGAAGATGCGCGACCTTTCTGTCTAGGCCGGAAGTTCTGGGCAAGATGGAAGGTCCGGGGTCCGGAGGTTCCGGGGATGACCGAAAGGTCCGGGGGCCGGAAGTTCCGGGGGTCAGGAATCTGCCAAGAACAGAGACTTCGGGATCGCGGATTTGGGCGGAAAAACTTGGGGAAAAACCCAAATCCGAGGGAGAAAAGAAGAAAATAGAAGGGAGGAAGGGCAGGGAAGCTAGATCCACTCGAAGCAAAGCAAATCCACGGATCAAATCCAACAAAATCTCAACTCACCAACAAATCACAAAAAAAATTGGGGCTATTTTTGGTGGGGAATTTTCGGATTTAGGACGAAAACAACAAAATCAAGCTAGAAAACACGGGGTAGGGGCTCCAAAAACGTGATCAACGTGGCTCATGATACCAAGATGATGTAGGGAAAAACCCTATGGTGACGATCTTTCACGTTGGAGCGGATCCTACGGGGAATCACGAAGAACACGCGGAAGAATTCGGGGGAAAAACACGGGGAGAATGAGAGGAATCACAAAACCGACATAGAATCAATCACACGAGTGCTAGATCACCGAACACAAAGAGATACATATGATCCACAATCAACAAAGGTAAGGATACAAAGGGAACTGATCTTCTCCATGAGGAGGTCTTGAATCCGCGAGGGGATCTTCCCGTAGAGGGGTCTTGAATCCAAGTGGATCTTCTCCGAGGAGGCTGCGGTCTCTCACGAAGAGGAGATCCGATGGATGAGCGAGGCTCTATCTCTGATTTGAGCTAAATCAACGCTAACCCTAAAACATACGGGATGAGTGAGTGTATATAAGTTACGGGGCGGAAGGGTACATGGGCTTCGGCCCAAGTGGCTGCACGCAGGAAGGGCCGGAAGTTCCGGGCTAGGCGGGAAGTTCCGGGCGCCGGAGGTTCCGGGCAAGGTCCGGACTAAGCCGAAAGTTGGCACGGGTGAAGCTGGGCTGGCGTCCGGGGGCCGGAGGGTCTGGGCAGGCCGGAAGTTCCGGTGGTCGGAAGGTCCGGGCCAGGTTCCGGGCAGGTTCTGGGCTAAGCAGAGAGTTGGCATGCCCGGGTTGGTCGATGTCGAAGGAGGCCGGAAGCTCCGGGTGGGCCGGACATTCCGGGGGCCGGAAGTTCCGGGCTGTCCAGAGAGTTGACGCCTGTCGCTTCTTCTTCAGCGTTGTACCTGATCACACACAGAGTTTCCGTCTGAGGTAGTAGCCATGTCTCGAGAGGGTCATATAATATATCACTAAGGAGAGAAGTCACCTCGGTCTCGAGAGCTCGAGTTCGTCTCTAGTCATGGGTCCTCTTGGTGCTTGGTGAGGCGACGGAAGGTCCATGGGGATGACCGAAGGATGCTCCGCATCAGACCCCCTACCCGAGATCCGCCGGTTTTGACACCGACAATAGCCTCCACACAAAATCTAACCGTTACACACAACTTACCAATCTCGGTGGGACCGAATCCTGAAACTCAGTCAGACCGATTTAGCAAATAATGTGATCGTTAGGGTTTTTGGTGGGACCGACATGTCAACTTGGTGGGACCGATATGGTTAGGGTTAGGGCATAATGTAATCTTGGTGAGACCGATTACACAAACTCGGTGGGACCGATTTTGGTAATAAGTTAACCAGAGAGTTGGTCAGGCAAACTCAGCGGGACCGATTCACTCATCTTGGTTGGACCGAAACATAACGAAAGGGAAACAGAAAGTTTGCATTGCAATCTCGGTGGGACCAATTACTCATCTCGGTTGGACCGAAACGTTACGAAGGAAAACAGAGAGATTACAACCCCATCTCGGTGAGACCGAGATCCCTATTGGTGAGACTGATTTGACTAGGGTTTGTGGCAGTGGCTATGACATCTGAACTCGGTGGCGCCAGATAGAAAGATTCGGTGGGGCCGAGTTTGACTTTTGGTTTGGGTCATAGGTGGATGTGAGAAAGTATTTGAGGGCTTTGGAGCATATCACTAAGCATTTTGAGCAAGAACCTCATTAAGCAACACCTCATCCCTCCTTGATAGTATTGGCTTTTCCTATAGACTCAATGTGATCTTGGATCACCAAAATAGAAAATGTAGAGTCTTGTGCTTTGAGCTTTGAGCCAATCCTTGTGTCCTTAGCATTTTGAGGGATCCACTTTTCTCATCCATGCCATGCCAATCATTGAACTTTCCTGAAATATTTATCTTTAAATATCATTAGCTCAATGAGCTATATGTTGTTAGGAATTACCAAAACCACCCAGGGATAGTTGCACTTTCAACGTTATCAGAAACGAAGCCTCAAGAAGAGGAGACCTGAAAAGGAGAAGAAAAGTGTAAAGGTGTGCGGATCCTGGGGCGGTTGAGCCGCATTGTGGACCGCCATCTAGCTGTGCCTCCGTCGATGCCCGTGGTATTTTAAGTGCGTAGTTATGTACGTGTGGCACAAATTGCGCCGCTTGACTGGGACTAGAATGGAGGCCAAATTGCTAGGTGCGCTCTGGGCGAGCCGGCTGGTTCTGTTGCAGAGCAGTTCAGACTCGTTTAAGATTGTCCGGAGGCCTTATTGCCGAATTGAGGTTCTGCCTAGAAAGGCCGCTCTGTGCTTCTGCTGCGGTGTGCTCCTCAGTGCGGAGGGAGCGCTCCGTGTATCCGTTGACTGTTATGACACTGCGGGGTCCGGGCATCTTGAGCTTGAGATAGGCATAGTGTGGCACCACATTGAATCGAGCAAATGCGGTTCGTCCAAGCAGTGCATGGTAACCACTACGAAAAGGGACGATGTCGAAGATTAACTCCTCGCTTCGGAAGTTATCCGGGGATCCGAAGACCACTTCCAGTGTGATTGAGCCTGTGTGCCCCTACACCTGGTATGACACCTTTGAAGGTGGTTTTGGTAGGTTTGATCCTTGAGGATCAATACCCATTTTACGCATTGTATCCTGATAAAGCAGGTTCAGGCTACTGCCACCCTCCATGAGGACTCTTGTGAGGTGGAATCCGTCGATTATAGGGTCAAGGACGAGTGCGGCTGAACCGCCATGACGAATACTGGTCAGATGTTCTCTGCGGTCGAAGGTGATCGGACAGGAAGACCATGGGTTGAATTTTGGGGCGACTGGCTCCATCGCGTAGACGTCCCTTAGTGCGCGCTTCCGTTCCCGCTTGGGGATATGGGTGGCGTATATCATATTCACCGTTTTAACTTGGGGAGGAAATTTCTTCTGTCCCCCTGTGTTCGATGGCCGGGGCTCCTCGTCGTCATCGCTAGCAGCCCCTTTGTATTTTCGGCATTTAACTTGTCGGCCTATTTGAACACCCAGCACTCTCTATTGGTGTGGTTGGCTCATTTATCGGGGGTGCCATGGATTTGACATGGACGATCTAGGATGCGGTCCAAACTGGACGGACTCGGATTGTTTCTTTTGAATGGCTTCTTCCGCTGACCGGACTTGGAGCCACTGAATCCGGCATTGACGGCCGTGTCTTCGGCATTACCACTATTATTTCAACGCTTGATTCTGTTGTGTCAGGGTTTGCCGTTGCTGTCTCTGGTATCTGAGACGTCAGGCTTTCCTGACGTGCCGCCGCTATGGGCTAACCAGCTATCCTCGCCCGCGCAAAAGTGGGTCATGAGTGTTATGAGGGCTACCATGGATTTCGGCTTCTCTTGGCCAAGGTGTCGGGCTAGCCATTCGTCGCGGATGTTATGTTTAAAGGCCGCTAGGGCTTCGGCATCTGGACAGTCGACAATCTGGTTCTTTTTAGTTAAGAACCTAGTCCAGAGTTTCCTGGCTGACTCTCCGGGCTGTTGGGTTATATGACTTAAGTCATCAGCGTCCAGTGGTCGTAAATGAGTGCCCTGGAAGTTGTCAAGAAATGCGTCTTCTAGGTTCTCCCAACTGCCAATGGATTTTTCGGGCAGACTATTCAACCAGTGTCGAGCTAGTCCCTTGAGTTTTAGTGGGAGGTACTTGATGGCGTGGAGATCATCACCGCGGGCCATATGAATGTGGAGAAGGAAGTCTCCAATCCACACCGCGGGGTCTGTTGTCCCATCGTATAATTCGATGTTTACGGGTTTAAACCCTTCAGGGAACTCATGTTCCATTACTTCATCCGTGAAGCATAGGGGGTGTGCAGCGCCTCTGTGTCGAGCCACTTCATGATGCAGTTCAGATGTAGCTGGTCTGTTGTATTCGGCTCGGGTGGATTTGTATGTAGTGTATCCGGTGTGACGGTCATCGCCGCGTGTTGAGGCACGCCCCCGTGATCCGTAGATCGATCTTGGCTGTCCTGCTTTGTTTTCCAGTTCGTCTCGCTGGTCATGCGTGTAGCCCCGGGCCTTGGTATTTTTAGTTGTTCGGCGACGTGGTGCGGGCTAGTGTTCGGGCTGATACATCACTTTATCTCGACCACGGGGTGGTCGGTCAGCCGCATCCTGTGTTAGTGCCTCGTCCTCGAATTAGGGTAACAACTTCTGCCTCGGGTAGCTTTTGTTTGGGCGTTCGAGTCCATATTCCTCAGCTGCCAGGACTTCAGTCCATCTATCAGCTAGCAGATCTTGATCAACTTGAAGTTGTTGCTGCTTCTTCTTCAGGCTTTTCGCAGTGGCTATAAGTCGTCGCTTGAAGCGTTCCTGCTCGGTGGGATCCTCAGGAACGGTTAATTCATCATAGCCGAGGCTCACCTCATCCTCGAAGGGGGGCATGTAGTTTTCCTCCTCCGACTTTTCATTCGTGGCCTATTCATCATGGCTGGCTTGCCCGTCCCCCTGTCCGGCATGTTCGAATCTAGGCTGGGTGGGGTCGTCTTCATTGTCTTCAGCATCGTCCGGATTGCTATTGTCTTCGGTGCCGGTATCGCTGTTTTTGCTATGGCGTGGTTTAGAGTGGCGCCGCTAACATCGGTGCTTTGACTTCTTTTCGGGAGGTTTGTCCTCACATGTATCCTTTTTGTCCTTGCCATTATCTTCTTTGGGGGTATCCACCATGTAAATGTCATGTGACGAGGTGGCTGTCCAGCGCCCTGTGGGCGGTTGTTCCTCTTCTTCTCCCGCATCGTCGTCCATACCGTCGATGTCTTCGGAGTCGAAGTCTAGCATGTCGCCAAGTCGTTGATAGTGGCTACCAAGTGGGTGGTGGGTGGGTGGTGAAATTATTCATCGTCCGCTTCCCACTCAAGCCGGACATACTTCGGCGGAGAGTCCTCTGACAGGGAGAGGGACTTCAAGAATTTAGTATATCGCCCAAGGGCGAATGCTGAAATATATCCACGGAGCTAAACTCCATGATCGGCGCCCAGTTAGGTATGATGGGTGCGGATGTACGCGGTTCGAAACCCATGGCCGGAGACGAGTCCGAGGGTCCGATGATGCAGATCTCTTTGGAAGTGAGATCGGTGTTCGACTCTATCACCGCTGAGTGTGCGGCCTCCGTGGCGGGGTCCATCCACCCATCCTCGGATGGCACGATCTGCTCCGGATTTAGAGCTAGGGCAGCCGCAGGTGTGATCTCTTGATTGCCGCCTGATGGCAGATCTAAGTCATGCTCATCGCGGTCGTAGGGCGCACCTGTCATGGGCTCGAATCCGTCGAAGATCAAGTCTCCGTGGATGTCGGTAGTGTAATTCAAATTTCCAAACCTGACCTGACGACCAGGGGTGTAGCTATCGATCTGCTCCAGGCGGCCAAGCAATTTGGCCCGCAGTGCGAAGCCATCGAATACGAAGATTTGTCCGGGGAGGAAAACCTCACCCTGGATCGCATCATTGTAGATGATTGAAGGAGCCATCAAGCCTTATGGCGACGACATAGCGGAACTATCAATGAAAGCACCAATGTCGGTGTCAAAACCGGCGGATCTCGGGTAGGGGGTCCCGAACTGTGCGTCTAAGGCTAATGGTAACAGGAGGCGGGGGACACGATGTTTACCCAGATTCGGGCCCTCTCTATGGAGGTAATACCCTACTTCCTGCTAGATTGATCTTCATGATATGAGTATTACAAGAGTTGATCTACCACGAGATCGATGAGGCTAACCCTAGAGGCTAGCCTATGATTATGATTGTCGTTCTTGGTCCTACGGACTAAACCCTCCGGTTTATATAGACACCGGAGGGGGCTAGGGTTACACAAAGTCGGTTACAGAGAAGGGAATCTACATATCAGAATCGCCAAGCTTGCCTTCCACGCAAAGGAGAGTCCCACCCGGACATGGGACGAAGTCTTCTATCTTGTATCTTCATAGTGCAACAGTCCGGCCAAAGTATATAGTTCGGCTGTCCGAGGACCCCTTAGTCCGGGACTCCCTCAATACCTTTGGGCCTTTAGCCATGAAGCATCTTCCAATTCCTTCATTTGGTGAGTCAAAAATGTCGTAGGAGTTGGTTGACACAAGTGCTAGACCGGCGACACCTTCATCTTGAGTATATTCGGAGTCGTAGTGATAGCTTCTCTTGGAGTGATGGTCGGAGTCGGAGCCGGATACCCATTCACCAACATGAGCTTGATGTCTTCGCTTTGTGTAGCTATTTGATGATTTGTCATTTCTTTCTGAATCCTTGCTTCTCCGGGAGGTTCTTCGTTCATAACGATCATCTCTACTTCTCTTTCTCTTGGTAGTGATTCTTATCTTCTACTTCTTCTTTTAGGTCACTCTTCTCTCCTTTTGTAAGGAGCCGTACACTCATTGGAGTAGTGTCCGGGTCTTCCACAATTGTAGCAATTACGTTCACGACTCGAAGATCTTTTGTCATTGTAGGACCTTGACTTGGAGCCTGTTTCCTTGCTTCTACTTTTGTAGAACTTGTTGAAGTTTTTCACCATTAATCTCAATTCCTCATTGAAGGATTGTTTCTCACTTGATGATGTAGGAGCATCACATGAGGCTTTGTAAGCACCACTTGACTTGTTGTGAAGCTCCTCATTATCCTTGAGTGACATCTCATGAGCAACAATTCTTCCAATGACTTCTGTTGGCTTGAGATCTTAGTAATTGGGCATCATTTGGATCAATGTGCACACGGTATCATATTTTCCATCCAAGGCTCTTAGGATCTTCTTGATGATGAATTTATCGGTCATCTCTTCACTTCCTAAGCCGGCAATCTCATTTGTGATGAGAGCAAGCCTAGAGTACATTTTAGCGACACCTTCACCATCCTTCATTTTGAACTTGTCAAGTTGACTCTGAAGCACATCCAATTTGGATTCCTTGACGGAGTCGGTACCTTCGTGCATATCAATCAAAGTATCTCAAATTTCCTTTGCATTCTCAAGGTAGGTGATCTTGTTGAATTCTTCGGGGCACAATCTGTTGAAGAGGATATCACAAGCTTGAGCATTGTATTGCAGCATCTTCAACTCTTCCGCAGTAGCTTCATGGTTCATTCTCTCCCATCGAAGAATTCACCTTGCAAGCCAATACACACAATAGCCCAAACAACGGGGTTATGTCCAAGAATATGCATTTTCGCTTCCAACTAGCAAACTTAGTACCATCAAAGTAAGGACCTCTGCGGTGGTAATTTCCCTCACTAGACGCCATACTCTCCTAGGTTGTGAAACCAAGGCTATGATCACCAAAGCTATGGAAATCAAAGCAAATGGAGACCAAAGCTCTGATACCAATTGTAGGATCGAAACTATGTCTAGAGGGGGGGTGATTAGACTACTTGACCAAATAAAAACTTAACCTTTTCCCAAGTTTAGTTTTTAGCCGTTTTTAGCAACTTAGCACAAGTCAAGCAATCATGATACAATTCAAGCAAGCATGCAATTAGTATATAAGCAGCGAAAAGTAAAGCATGCAACTTGCAAGAATGTAAAGGGAAGGGTTTGGAGAGTGCAAACACAATAGGAGACACAGATGTTTTTGGCGTGGTTCTGATAGGTGGTGCTATTGTACATCCACGTTGATGGAGACTTCAACCCACGAAGGGTAACGGTTGCGCTTGTCCATGGAGGGCTCCACCCATGAAGGGTCCACAAAGAAGAAACCTTGTCTATCCCACCATGGCCATCGCCCACGAAGGGCTTGCCTCACTAGGATAGATCTTCACGAAGTAGGCGATCTCCCGCCCTTACAAACTCCTTGGTTCAACTCCACAATCTTGTCGGAGGCTCCCAAGTGACACCTAACCAATCTAGGAGACACCACTCTCCAAAAGGTAATGGATGGTGTGTTGATGATGAACTCCTTGCTCTTGTGCTTCAAATGATAGTCTCCCCAACACTCAACTCACTCTCATAGGATTGGATTTGGTGGAAAGCTAATTTGAGTGGAAAGCAACTTGGGGAAGGCTAGAGATCAAGATTCATATGGTAGGAATGGAATATCTTGGTCTCAACACATGAGTAGGTGGCTCTCTCTCAGAAAATGAATGTTGGGAGTGTAGGCATGTTCTGATGGCTTCCCCCATGAATGAGTAGAGGGTGGAGGGGTATATATAGCCTCCACACAAAATCTAACCACTACACACAATATACCAAACTCGGTGGGACCGAATCAGAAAACTCGGTCGGGCCGATTCAGTACATAATGTGACCGTTAGGCAATTTTGGTGGGACCGACATGTCAACTCGGTGGGACCGATATCATTAGGGTTAGGGCATAACGGTTTGAGTGATTACACAAACTCGATCGGACCGACTTTGGTAATAAGCTAACCAGAGAGTTGGTCAGGCAAACTCGGTGGGACCGATTCGCTCATCTCGGTGGGACCGAAGCGTTATGAAAAGGAAACAAAGAGTTTGCATTACAGACTCGGTGGGACCGATCGCTCATCTCGGCTAGACCGAAATGTTATGAAGGGAAACTGAGAGTTTGCAATCCCATCTCGGTGAGACCGAGATCCCTATCGGTGAGACCGAAGTGACTAGGGTTTCTGGCTGTGGCTATGTCAAATGAACTCGGTGGCGCCGGATGGATCAAATCGGTGGGGCCGAGTTTGACTTTTGGTTTGGGACATATGTGGATATGAGAAAGTGGTTGAGGGCTTTGGAGCATATCACTAAGCATTTTGAGCAAGCAAGCCATTAAGCAACACCTCATCCCCTTTTAATAGTATTGGCTTTCCTATAGACTCAATGTGATCTTGGATCACTAAAATATAAAATGTAGAGTCTTGGACTTTAGAGCTTGAGCCAATCTTTTGTCCTTATCATTTTGAGGGGTCCACAATCCTTATCCATGCCATGCCGATCATTGAACTTTCCTGAAATATTTATCTTGAAATGGCATTAGTTCAATGAGCTATATGTTGTTACTCATTACAAAAACCACCCAGGGATAGTTGCACTTTCAGTGTCGCACGGGGGATCTGGCAGAGTGGTCTTGGTCTTGGAGGTGGCGGTTTTGGAAGAGGTGGTCTTGGCGGTGGTGGTTCTGGCGGCGGTGCTTTTGGCGGTGGTGGTCTTGGCAGTGGTGGTTTCGGCGGCGGGGGTCTTGCCTGATGTATATGATGATACCCGTGCATGTGGCCATCGTGATGATGATACCTTATCTTCTTTACATGATGATCTTTAGTATGTTGTCATGATGATGATGATCTTTAGATGATGAACTTGAGTATGTTTAGATGATGATGATGATCTTGAGTATCTTTACATGATGAACTGTCATATTTCTGCATTATCCTATATTTTCTGCTTTGAAATGCTGTCAAAATGAATAAAAAATAAAAAAACAGAGAAAATAAAAACAAAACAGAATAGATCTATGCCGACGGCAATATTCCCATGACAGCCCAGTGACTGCCACGTGGCAGGTCTATGCCGACGGCCAATCCGTCGGCATAGACCTGCCGCCGTGACCTCCCAGAGCCTGCCACATGGCAGAGGTATGCCGACGGCTTGCCTCTGCCATGTGGCAGCCCGTGGCTTGTCAGCACGTTTGACGGCGTCGTTCGTTGCCGTCACGTGAAAATCACTGCCGACGGCGATTCTATGCCGACGACCGTACGGCGGCCGTTGGCATAGTTGCCTATGCCGACGGCTTTTCTATGCCGACGGTCTAACAAGACTACGCTAACGTAATCTATGCCGACGGGGATATGCCGACGGCAGCTGTCGGCATAGAGCTAAGCCGACGGCAAGAGGCCTATGCCGACGGCCGTGGCCGTCGGCATAGAGTGTGAGTCCAGTAGTGGCACAAACCTGTCCCCGACCCCGTGCGGCCACCACCCAACTTCCTCTCGACTCCCTGCACATTTCCCTACTTTCGCCTCCGCCAGCAACATCGCTTGGCGAAGGCCCTGTGACGCAGCGGCGGCGGACCTACTCTGGCGTCCCGAGATCTGAGGCGGCGGCAGCCTGACTTGGATCTCCTTTCGATGAGGATGGCGGGCAGCGGCGGCCAGGGCGCAAAGGGGGGCTTGGCTGCAGCCGAGGCGCGACGGGGGGCTTGGCTACACCCGGCAGGATTAGTAGGAGATGGCGGCAGCGGCCGCCGGGGCGCATCCCGGGCTCGATCTAAGACCTTCGGGTCTAGGCTGGCGGTTGCAGTTACGTCCTCAAATCGCTGCATCTCATCGGATTCGGCGACGGCTCATTGAAGCACTCCGGGTCTGCATCGCTTCACAAGGATTATAGCGGTGGTGGTCATCTCCTACGTTGGAGGTGGTCGGCCTAAGGCTGGGTGATCGGATCTCGAGACGTGTAATCTAGTCCCGACTGCGAGTCGGGGAGACATAGTTGCCGGTGAAAACCAACCCGACAGCGGACGATGGCGGCACTCTGTGCCGTTACCTTGATGAAGGCATCGTCTTGTAACTATTGTCGACCCACTTGTGCTGCTCCGGGGAAACCCTAGGATCTGGTTTTCTAGACCGGATGATGGCGGCAATGCGGTGTCGTTTCTCTCTTTGGAGCATCGTTTGTGGAGCAGTGCTGGAAGTCATAGGTAGGAGGTGGAGCGGCTTCGTCTTGCACGAAGCTTCAGTGGAGATGTCAAGTCATGCCTAGCTGACAGGTGCTACGCTTTGTCATGCCTGGTCGGCAGGTGCTACGCACGATAGATCTTCTTGAGACTTCAAGCTATGTCGACTGGTGGTACTTGGCAGCATGGTGCTGAGGTGTACCGGCGGCGACCGCGACGTGCTCAGCGGTTCACATGCAGGGAGGTGGTGACGTTGGGCGCCATGGTGGCGTCGACGGCAGCTAGACTGGCCAAGGATGATGCGTCAGTACAGCTCTGAAGATCGAATGATGGCAGTTGGCGGCGGCGGCCTCTGAGAGCGTGTTGGACCGTTGTGTACCCCATACCCGGCAAGTGGCTTGGTTGGGGCCTCAGGTCTTTAGAAGTTACGCTTGGCTGCGAGGTCTGTGGTATTAGGCCCGGACTATCAGCATCCCTTCATCAACTGGATAGGAGTAGCGGCAGATGTTGCGTAGACGGTGGCTTCAGACTTACTGATGTATTTCTTTGTAAGGTCTTTTGTGAATAATTAATAAAGTGGTTGTATGCATCGCCCAGATGCGTAGAGGCCCCTTTTCTAAAAAAACTCGCAATTTAGCTAGTCCCAAGTTTTAAGTATTTGATCAACAGTCAGAGCATATTATGTAGGTTATGTCATGGAAAAGTATATAACAATGAATGGTGTTGAGCGAATGTTTCCTGGGGGTGCTTTTTTAGGAAAGGCTCTTTGGAGAGTCCAATCCCGCGCGCAAATCTCAAATCGGTCACAACGTGGCAATCCCCCTTTGCTTTCATGCCTCCTCCCAAGCAAACGATGCAAATCTTCTCTCACATGCACCCTCCCTAACGAATGATGCCGTGTGTCGCATGGCACTCCCCTAGCTATGAGTATTATGTCAATTACTGGAATCATTATGACAACTTCTCTGTGTAGCACGGCAATTCCTGAACATGTGGGCAACTTTCCCTTTTCTTAGCCTGCCAATTCTCTCTTTGAAGACTCATCCTCATTCTCTCGGTACTATGCGCAATCCCCGTTCATGCTATGCTCGCCATGAATATCCCCCCGAAGACACTCACCGCCCTGGCAAAGATTTGCCGAGGCTTCCTCTGGTGTGGCAAGATGGAGGCGCGCGGTGGCAATTGCGCCGTGGCATGGAATTCGGTGTGCCGTCCTAGGTGGGCAGGAGGTCTCGGCATACCAAATTTGAGGTGGTTAAACACCGCCATGATGGCAAGATGGTCGTGGCTACAGCGTACCGATCACACGAGGCCTTGGGCGGAATTCCAAATTACAATCCCCGCGGAGTCAAGAGCACTTTTTCGCGCGGCGGCAACAGCTACGGTGGGGCATGGACATGACACACGATTCTGGGAGGACAAGTGGATTGACGGCTACCGAGTCCAGGACTTTGCGCCCATGATCTACTCGAAGGTAGCCAGACAAACGAGATCTTCACGAACGGTCGCAGAGGCACTTACAAATCATGCCTGGGCGGTGGACGTCGGGCCTGAGCTTACGGCTGACATGCTCCAGCAGTTTTTGGACCTATGGCATCGAGTGGAGGGCGTGGCCCTGTGTGAGGACGAGCCGGACAAGATTCTTTGGGCATGGGAGAAGGATGGCATGTTCTCGGCGCGTTCGGCATACGCGGCCAAGTTCGCGGGACTTGAGGTTGCTCCAACGGCGGAGTTCACGTGGAAATCAAGGGCGCCATTGCAGCGTAGGTTCTTTGTTTGGCTGGCCATGAAGAATAGGTGTTGGACCTCTGACCGCCTCGCTAGGAGGGGACTCCCTCACCAAAGCTCGTGCCCATTCTGCGGCCAACAGGAGGAGACCATCACCCACATCATGATCGGATGTGTCTTCGCTAGGGCAGTTTGGAGCAAGGTGTGCCTGGCCTTGGGACAACCAGACCGTGCCCCAACGGCGACAGAATCCCTCCCGGAGTGGTGCATCAGGCAGGAGGAAATTGGGCAGCACCGAAGGATATCTAGGACAATTTCTATCTTGGTTCTATGGGAGCTCTGGATCCACCAGAATGCAGTGGTCTTTGACGGAGCGGTGCCATCCACACTCACGGTGCTAAAGAGCATTGAGAGGGAGGCCAAGGCATGGAAGCAGGCAGGGTTACTGCGACGGGAAGTCGAGGCGTTCATACTGGCCCTTGCATCGTGGGAGAGTAGCGAGTAGTCCTTATTCTGAGTAGTCAGGTGGGGTGGCCGAGGGCTACATGTAAATAACATTGTACTTGCATGCGTGAAGGGTTCTTACCCTTTCCTTCTATAATATATGATACGCACACTCGTGCGTATTCGAGAAAAAAAATTTCTCTCTTTGCAGCATGGCAAAACCCTGAAATGCATGACAATTTCTCTGTTACAACATGGCAAACCCCTAAAACGTATGACAGTTCGTTCTGATATAACATATCAATTATCACGGCAAATCTATCTGTCATAGCATGGCAAATCTCTCTTTTATAGAACATTCCCTGGGAGTGATCTCTTGAGGAACATTCTCTGATCGAATAAGCCTCCTAGAGTGAATGATCGTTCGCGCCAGGAAGGGCATGTTAGAATCACAAAAGTAATACCGTCATTTTTTTTCAGCGGTGCTAATTTCCCATCGCCTTTTAGTTACTTTTGAATCAGAACACCTGCATTTTATTTGTCGGTTCTAATCAAGCTTAAATGGTATCTTAAAAAAAAGAGGAGTACGAATTAATCCTAATTAAAATTGTGAAATTCTTTAGCCAAGAATTGATCAAAGCAGTACAGCTAGTTCTCACCAAATTAATACTATACACCTTTCTCCGGTGAGTATTATATTATGTTACTGTATGTTGTATTGGTGTTGACGTACACGTCTATTGGATGTGGACTTTGAACACGAGTCTACGCAGTAGAATTTATATTTTGTGCCGGAGAAAAAGAAACGCTCCATCGATCCCGGCATGCAAGTTGGTGCACACCTTGCACCTTGGCCTTTAATGCTTTTGACCTTCTAGACTAGTAGCTAGTCCGGTTCTGGTAGCTATCAGCAGTTCAGCACTGCCCAATGTTGCGTCCCAGGACTTCCAACCTGATTAACCTGCTGAACCATGTCTAAACATATTTTCCTACGCCTATGCATCGCCTCATGCACACACAATTCCATGCATCAAACACAAAAAATAATACTACCAAAAATTATGTATAGTATTAGTTTCTCTTGGCCTCACAACACCAATTCAACAATCAAAATGGAAGAGAAAGGAAGTTAACCAGGCTAGACAGCTGAAAATTGAAGAACATTGCATATCACGTGTATGATCTTATTGCTCCAAAGAGCGCTGCAATTGCACTCTCCGGTAGTACAAGAGGTACATAGAAAGGAATGAGGATATATGGATGTAACTGGTCCACCATCTCCTTGATTAACTAGCTGGGAGTAAAACAAATGCATGGACCGATCATGCCATGGCTTTGACGATTTCTTGCACTGTGTCTAAAGTACAATTGGATATCCACACTGTGCAAGCATCTTTGCCCAGCCAATTAATTGGATGACCACCAAAGTAGATTTCCTCTCGATGGACAACCTTTAATTTAACAAAGATGAATTCTGTCACATGTGTACTAATGTTTCTTCCTAGCTACTAGACAAGTTTGCTAAAGCTAAAGGTACTGGTACTTCTATCCCAGTGGGTTAGAAAGAATCTGTGTGCTTGAGACTGTACTAATCGTCCTCAGCTAGGGTACAAAGCGCCATTTAAGGTGTGTGTGGCTAGCTAATATATTTGCATCGAAGGAATGCCAGATCGTCAAGCCAAGGCCTCCATCACCATGCTAGTCTCATGTACAATTTGGAACGAGCGGAACTTAAGAGTTTTTAAGCATAAGAGTGTCCCACCGCCAATCTTGCTTTCGTCCATCTCTACCGAGGCAAACCTTTGGGTCATCGCCGGAGCTAAGAAATTAGGGTCTTTTATCGCGCCTGAGTAATCCGCATGTGGTGTATTTCGGTGGCTTGTAACAAACTCTAGTCTCTCTTATTTAATGGATGAGGCAAAGCTTTTGCCTCCGTTTC
>NC_041385.1:452825947-452836951 GCF_002162155.2 Triticum dicoccoides
GATATAGATATATATATTTGACTTTCTACAGCTACAGAGACCGAGTTTTAAGCTACATACTGCATCACAATCGCATCCAATTTGTTTCACACTTGCTGCTCAGACAAACCTAGCTATATTTGGCCAATTATTAGGAGTGCTCCCTCCGTTCCTAAATTCAACATAAGCTACATATGAAGCAAAATGAGTGAATCTACACTCAAAATTGCCTATATACATCTGTATATAGTCCATAGAGAAATCTCTAAAATGACTTGTATTTAAAAACCGAGGTAGTATATAGGATGGAGTATTTCAAATAAACATTTCCATAAATAAACCTAATACTATTGTGTTCATTCTTTAGTCGTAATATTATGAGGTAGCATTGGAAAGGGTGAAAAGCTTAAAAAACGATATCCGGCCCATTCCACACAAATAGCGAAATGTCACATGACCTACTCTTTTGTCCATGGTAGATATATCGATGCAAGCTAAAATATCTGTTACTATATTTCCTGCTACATGCATGTCTGACCAGTGCACATTGCATGGAACCAAAATTTGGAACGCGTCAATCATGCATGCCTTTTTTTTGATGGGGAAGACGTCAATCATCTAACCGACGAAATAGCAACTGATTAGTCAGTACATACATTGACTGCTTCGCAAAAACAAAGCAAGAAAGATACATTAACTGTTGCTAGCTCTACACCAAACGTGGTGAGCACGACTGCACGTACGAGTCATGCATCACCGCACAGTTCACCAGTTGTATCCAAGCTTCGTCTAAACTCCAAGTTTATAACACCCAAATTAACCACGGTTGAATTAGGTTTGGATCGACCGATATATTAGATCGATGGATCATCGAGTTTTCTCTAGCTAATGTATACTATAATTAAGGCAGACATGGACCGTAACGTGCATCGATCAGTGACTACATCCAAGTTTAATCTTGCACCAATCATATGTACATGTACAGAAACCACACAAGCAGGGTCTACAGTAGGTAGGTTCACATCACTATGGATGAGTAATGATATCTACACCAGCGCGCTAGCTAGCTAGGTAGCGCTCGGAGCGAGCGACCTGGTCAAGTGATCAGTACTTGCAAGAAAGAAGCAAGCAGCAAAACGACCCTCACTGCTTTTTTCCTTAACAACTCTTTGTACCAACCACAGGAACAATCCCATCACGGGTTCATGACAAGTTACACGGAGTAGCTAGCCAATATCGTTGTACATCGATCTTCTTCTTGCCACAGTTGCCACCAACAGCAAATTAATGAAGCCTATCATGCATGATCGGTTGCCATGTATGCAAGAAACCTTAATACCATACCAAACATGCAAATGGATATGTGCATTCTTAGTACTGTTGCATTAATGGAGCCAGGAGAGACACAAGGAACATAAAATTATCATACATATAGCTTCATGCATGCATGGCCAGTACCGGCAACCAGAGTGCAATATATGCATGAGATGGGGAATTAGGTACTTTCATGTACAAGAACTGCTAGTACACTGACTACTACGAGCTAGATCCATCGAAATGATACGAGGCCCAGAAAAAACTCATTCTGTACCATCTCGCAGCACGGGATCGATCGAGGAAGCAAATCAAGAAGTGAAGATAATCAAGGAAAAACAAGATCGATTGGGGGATGTTAATAAGGCAGCAAGAACCAACCAAATCTCTTAATTATCTCTAGCTATAGCTAGCTAACTAATGAAGCTTCCCATACGGTGATGAGGGCTGGTTGTCGTTGTTGCCGCCGGCGCCGTGGATGAAGGACGGCAGCATGTCCTGCAGGAGCCCGAAGTCCGGCGCCATGAAGTGCTGCATCTGGAGCGATGGAGGAGATGAGGCGGTGGCGGTGGCGCTCGCCACGCTCCTTATTGAGCCGGTCAGGCCCTGGGTCGGCGCTTGGTGGCCCGCACCGGCGCCGGCCATCGGCGCCGTCATGCCGTGGGGGGCGCGCGGCTGCAGGAGGCCGCCCAGCACGTCGATGCCGCCGCCGCTGCTCCGGCCGAACGGCGATCCGGCGCGGCCGCCCATGCCCATCTGCGGCAGCATGCCGAGATGGCCGTGGTGCTGGTGATGCAGGTGCGCCGCCTGCGCGGCGAGGAGGTGGGTGCTGCCGCGGAGCGCGGAGGGGATGGGGTGCGTGTGCTTGCCCTCGTACGTGGTGATCACCACAGCCGGGTCCTGGAACGACCGCTCCACCCTCTTCTTCACCACACACTTCTGCGTCGTGCACCGGTAGTAGCTCCTGCACCCACACGGCCACACATCACCATTATCAGCACAAACACATAATACATAATCGTTCTTCGTCCCTAGCTACATACCAAAATCGCCCATGCACATGCGGTGCAACTGCCTATGTATGTACGTACATACGTTGATACGTACCTGGGATATGGGCTGTTCTTGACGGCCTTCTGGCCGTACTTGCGCCAGCGGTAGCCGTCCTCGAGGTGGTCGACCTCGCTCTTGGTCATGAAGGCAAACCGCGGCTGCCGCGGCCGTTTCTCGCCCTTGCCCGCCTTGCCGCCCTTGGCCGCCGCCGAAGACCTGAAAAGATGTCGATCACGCGTCGGTGAGATGAGATATCAGTAGCGGAAAGCGGCGGAATCGTATACCATTTGGCTGTCTCGATAGCTTAGCTATCTACTCCTAAATCCTAATCCTAGTGGTGGATAGAGATTTCGTTCATACTACGATCGATCGACTACGATATGTATGGTCTGGCCTCCCGGCAGGGATCCCGTTCAAACATGCGTGGTTGTTGGCGTGGTCTATGTAAGAGCGCACATGGTTTTTTAGGAGGTTCACATTGTGCCTGGCCTTTTTGCTGCCCCCTTTTCTGCTCTTTGGATTTTCTGGGAGATGCGTACATATGATAGGTTGCACCAAAGTAGAACCTGAGCAAATCCTAGATGGGGGAGGGTCTCTTAACTGGGCATGGTTTCATTCTAGAGATTATTGGGCATGATTTTGACAAGATGGGGCCATGGGGTGGAAGAAGAAAAATGAACAAAGCATAAAAGTAGAAAAAATGCAAGAGGCAAATTTGTGATGAGGATTTTGGAGATGAAGCAAGTAATCAAGAGTTCAAGACACGAAATCAGATTTTATGTTTTTATTTTTTTTTTATTCTTGATTGTCAGGCTCGGTGTGAAACCCTAGCCGGGTTCACACCTTGGCCAGCCGGCCAAACTACCTTAAAAGGGGAATAAAGAACAAAAAAAGAACAGAAAAGGCATGAATGAATGAATGGCCAGCAAGCAATTCAAGGAAGCGAAATCTAGCCGGCCCCAAATCTTGATCAAGTATTATCACAGAAAAGAACTAGGGGCAGGTAACCAGATTAGGCAGTCAGAAGGACCAAGAACTCGCCAAAAGGGACGCCCCAAGATTTCAGATCAAGACACAGAAAATCACAACCAAGGGAGAAATTAATGCAGTCCAACTCACCCTTTCTTGCTCTTGTCACCCTCATCTCCCCCCTTGCCGTCCTCCCCGTCGCCGTCCTCCTTCTTGCACCTCCCCGCCGAGTCCCCCTCTCCGGCGCAGAGGCCTCCACCGGCCTCGCTCGACGAGGACGACATGGACGACGTGGCGTTGGGCGTCCCCCCGCCGCCACTGGGAGTGAGGGCGCCGCCGCTGGGCGTGGTGTCCACCACCAGCTCCCTCTTGACGACGTCCTCCGCGGCCGGCAGCTCCAGCGCTCTGCACAGCAGGTCGTAGTCCATGGGCGTCTGCAGGTAGTCGGCGAGCCAGGAGGCCTGCTGCTCCTGCTGCTGCATCCCCGGCCCCGGCCGCTGCGTGAAGAGCGACGCGAGCTCGTCGTGGAACTGGAACTCGCCCGACATAGGCGCTACGCTGTATTGCTTCCGCTGCCTGTGGGAGATAGATGGTGCAGTAGCTCGATTACTCTTAGAGGTGGCTTATGAAACGGAAGGGAGGAGGAGAGGGATCGAGAGGGAAGCAAGCATATAGGGGAGGTACTAGTAGTGGTGGTATGGTGGTGGAGGTGCAGTGATTAGTGAGGCAAGCCGAGGAGACAGCGAGAGGTGTGTGTGTCTGCGAGAGAGCGAGAGGGAGCGCAGCTCCTAGCTATATCTTGGGGATTCAGAGAGAGAGAGAGAGCGGTGATGTATAGAGAGAGGGGGATGGTTGGGTGGGGGCATTTTTTTTTCGATTGGCTTTTTGGCTAGCTTTTGTGAAAGAAACAACCGCTAATTGATTGGGCCCAAAAAGAAAAGAGATAGATGAGATAGATGTCCATTCCTTGCCTCTTCCCCAATCCCTTGGTTTCTTCCTCTCGGTTTTAACCGCAAGATACTCTATGCTTAGACTTCAGAGTCCAGACCTAGCTAGCTACAACACCGAGTATAATTCTAATATACTGGAGTACAGTATAGTAATAGTAGCACCGTAATTTGTAATGTAATGGTGGGGGGTGGGAACGGTCCACGGTCACGGGGTGAGTCAGCGGCGTGCACCGGCGGTAGCCGGTCACATGTAGGGGTCAAAGCGCGGCGCCGCGGTCAATCGTTCAGACGGATGGGGCATGACACGTGTACGTCGCCCTTTGACCGGGCCCTACCCACCCACGCCAGCGTGACGCTACGTGATCTCTGCTCTGCTCTGCGCCCTCCGATCTCGATCTCGAGAGCGAGCTGACGGCCGCTGATGCTGGCGGTGGCATTGCATCATGGCATACGATGAGACCAAGGGAATAACATGTGCGGGGTCAAGCTGGCAGTGGCAGGTGGGGCCATTTCCATTCGGAGACGGTGCATGACTCTGCACGTCGGGGCATCGGGAACTGCTTTCGATCGATCGCCATTTCCATTTCCATTTCCATTTCCCTGCAAAAGATCATAGAAAGGGAGCCTTAAGTGAGACTGTTTCTGTTTGGTCTCTCACTCGGCTCCTGTTGCGTCCAGCAGAAATATTTAGAGCGCAAGTGCATGCTACGCATACCATCCGATTGTTTATACTATCCCAAGTAGTAGTACAGTACTACTATCTATTTCCGTTCTGTTCGAGTTTGCTGTTTCAGGGCATGATTCATTTTCGTGTGCATCAACTTTCAGAATCTATATGTGTCTTCAAGTGTTCGATCGGAGCGATTCGATTATGGTCTCAGTTTGTGCTTGAGTGGAAGCGTCGGGGCCGTCCATATAAAGCGTGTGAATCCGAGCAGAAAACGCCCGCACGTCATCATAGGATAGGATAGTATTTGTCCAGCTCGTGCACCGGTGTTTTGCGTATGCCGTGGCGGTGCGCCTGACCTGACCTGAGACCAGGGTACGCGGCGCGGCGCTAGCTCTGCGTCCCGACGTCCCATGTGAAAAGCGAGGCGTCGCAAGCATGGCCTCCACGTCGTCCACGCTTATACTACACGCTAACGCCGGCAACACCGTGTCTCCTGGCTAAAAAAACCGTGCGGGGCGGGCGGCGTCTGAAAGCGGCCGGGGCCGTGCCGGTGCGCGTGAGCGGGGTGTGAACCGTCGGGAGCTCGAGCTCGATCGATCGCGCGGGCGCGCACCGCGGTACTCGTCCAGGCACTGTGCACGCAGCAGCACATGCCGATTTGGATCTGACACGATCGTCAGCCAGCACGGCGGTGTGGCGGTACGGTACGGCGGACAAAATTACTGTTATGACCTATAAGACTAACAAAATCCCGATTTGACCTCGTTTCAAAAGAAATTTCGATTCTGACCTTTTTGGGTGACGCCAACATCCCTGGCGTCTGGGTTGCGAAGCAGACGCCAGGGTCCCTGGCGTCTGGCCTCTGACCCGTTCTGCCCGCCTGCCCGTTGACCTGCTGACGTGGCAAAGGGGCCAGACGCCAAGGACACTGGCGTCTGGCTCGCTTTGCTCGCGCAGGTGACCAGACAAGTTGTCTGGTGTGTCTGATGGACACCCAGACGCCAAGGTCCATGGCGTCTGCCTCCCACAACCAGACGCCAAGGACCCTGGCGTCTGGTACCTACCCTGTGCTGGCTCCCCTGCTTTACCCTGTTTCTGGTGTCAGTCGATAGCCAGACGCCAAGGAACCTGGCGTTTGGTCCCCTGACTTATAGCCAGACGCCAAGGACCCTGGCGTCTGGTATCTACCCTGTGCATATAAATGAGTAAATGAGTCCTCCTTTTGACAGATTTCATGGCAATCAATGAATTCATAGACATCACAGGAAACAACAATTCAGATAAATCACATCATTGAGTAGTACTTTTAAACGACAAATTCATGTCAAACATTCATAGCAACTTCATGAATCCGGTACAACTTAATTCGAACGGCAACAAGTTCATCGAAAGAAACGACAACAAGTTCATGGAAAGAGACTACACCAAGTTCATCGAAACAAACTAGAACAAGCTCATTGAAACAAACTACAACAAGCTCACTTCTTCCTTCCTCTCTTCACGATATTTGCAAGTGTATGCTCCTCCTCTTCGCTAGCCTCATGCTCCTCCTCTTCGCTAGCCTCCTCCGCCTCCGCATCATTGTTGGACTTATATCTTTGCACTCCCGTAGGCATAAATTGATGAGGATACTCCGGACTATGGAATTGAGTGTTCCATATCTTCTTTCTACCTTTCTGGCCCGGTGTCTTAGCTATTGCTTTGCCTTTTTTAGAGCGGGCATTGCCTTGTGTCGGTTGTGTAACCTGTGATGGTTGTGGAGCATCAACATCATACTCATGATCCTCTTGATGTGTTGCATCATACTCATGCTCATCATGATGTGTTGGCTCCTCTTGATGTGCTGGCTCCTCTTCATTGACCTCCTCCTCTATGTCCTCTTCGTTCTGGACATAATGCCGTTTATTAGCTCTGGCGGCGCGGCTACCAGGTGCATACACGTCACTAGACTGAGCACCATGCCAAGAAAGCATAGCTGCCATCTTATGGAACCGCTTCTTGAACTTCTGCGACAACACAAAATATGCTATGATATGAGATGCAAATAACTAATCCGCGAAAAGAAACTTTTATAATATATTGCGACTAACCTCCATCGTGCTCCTAAGAGTCCTCTTAGATAATGCACCACCAGGTGGATGACTCAGTGCAACATTGGCATCGTTAACGCACAGAAGCAACTCTCTGCCCTGCAATTCATGAACACACCAAACTTATGTATTTGAAAGAAGACAACATGATGCAAGTATGTTAGAATCGGTCAAACAGACTACCATTTCGTCATGCACGGTGCATAGTCAACGTGAGCCCCTCTGGTGTCTCTCACATCCGTGTTGAAGGTTTGGTAACCTTGTGCAGTCTCCGGGTCTTCAGACACCAACTCCGACCACTCCTCATGAGTCCAACCAGGCTTCAGCTTCAACCGGTAACGATCCGCATACCACACTTGATACTTCTGATATGCTGACTGATTGTGAGGTCTATTCTCTGATTGCACTAACATGTCTCTTTGATTCCAAATTTCTATCCACGCACGGTGTTTGTTTGCCTAATCCGATATATCCTGATTGTTTCTTCGATCGAACCTACAAATGATGCACGGGACAAAACATTAGCAAACATTGACTTATTCAATGATCTACTACATACTCAAGGCATGCTTGCTTACCGATGCAGAGATAGCATTTCCTCCTTGCTCTCCTCAATTGGAATACCTTGTCTTCTTCCAAATTATCTTGCCACACGGTCTACAAAGTGCCACTCGACTGCGAAGAAGCATATCATTGGGCACCTCGCCCGCCAAAGATGGCTATCACGCGTGCACATCTCATTAAGATCAAAGTCACGATCTTTCACATAAGGCAACCAATATACCTGCAAAACAAAAAGATACATTGTTAGCTACATAAGTTTCATTATTGACTAAATTTTATCTCATCGAACTTCTCAAAACCTGCTCAGCAGTCAAGGTGTCCAGCTCGTTCATATAGCACTTGTATCGCACATGCGAGCTTCCTGTGTAGACTGTTACTTGTTCCCAATAGTAAGCAAGCGTAGGGCGCCGATATGGATCATCATCATGCAACCCGTCATGATTACCCCGTGGGTTTGCCATGAGGGGGTTCTTGAAATCGGGCCGTCCAACCGGGATCCGCTCCCACATCCACACGGATAGGCTCCAAACAAACCCAGACAATGAGGATGTATCTCCCTTCCTCTTACACGCCAAGTCAAGCTGCAATCACACAAACATGTTAGATATGGAGGCGCATGACAAATGCAAGATAAATGGTTGCAAATATCTCTTACCTGACGATGCAAATATGCTAGTGCGGCCGAACCCTAGCTATACTGGGTATCCCAGTTATTGAGTAGCTCCAAGAACATCCAGAGGGCTGAGTTCCCGGTTGCATCTGAGAAGACTACCTTGGTTAGTACATACCAAAGATAGGCCCGCGCGTACTGTTGCACAACCACGTCATTGGCACCCTGAGGGCACGGATTGGTGTCTCCTCTGACTAGTTTTAGCCAAGAATGCCTCACTCTCGCGGTATCGGCCTTGCCTTCTTGAGGGTCATCGGGCTGAACACCAATTAAAATGCCTGTCCGTTCTTGCCAATTAACGACGTTGACACGATCGGTAACAGCTTGTCCGTCGATAGGAAGGCCGCTTATCATAGCCATGTCCTCTAGGGTCATTGTCAGCTCCCCACATGGAAGGTGGAATGAGTGAGTCTCCGGCCTCCAACGATCCACAAGTGCGGCCAACGCCGTGTGGTTCACCGGCGGAGCGCGTCGCTTAAACTGCAACACGAATGGGAGAAGACCCAATCTCCGAATATAAGGCTCGTACCGCGGGTCGTAAGTAAAGCCATCAGCGGAATGACCCCTCATGCGCATAGCAACTACATGCTGCAAATAAAGTGATGTTTTGATCAATACAAGAACATAAATAGAAATAAAGAAATTTGACAAGTCTTGCTTCTTACATTTTCATTCTCAATGGCACGAGCACGATGCTCCTTATCCCACTCATCGATTAATCCGGCATACCAAGGTCCATCATCATCCGCCATCCTACAAAACAAATCACAAACATCCATGAATACATGAACAATATAAAACAATACAATTTTCTTCTCCAAGTTATGCCATATGAACAAACCATTCTTCTCAGATAACCACATCATTTTCTTCTTCTTCATATGCACACATAATTCTTCTCAAACATACCAACATTATCTCAATCAAATAAATTTGTCAAATAATATGGTGTCACATATGCAAATACATATCATCTAGAGTACCAAATTTCACCATATTTTTTGCAAATATAGTATGCCAACAATAGGATTATATACACATACACACATCATCTATCAAACCAAATTATCAAACAAGTCTATTTTACATACAAAAATCATGTATTCATCACCCCTCTTAGTTCAAAAAAAACCTATGGACAACGTATACACAAAACGGAATTGATTTTGCCTGCATGTTCAACTACATATCATCTACAGCCTACCAAATCATCTATCAACTACAAACAATTTCCTAAAACAAAGAAACCATCTACTCATCTAACATCACCTAGTGTTGAATAATGCATCCAACAAGAGAGGGGAAAACCAAAACAAATTGGAGGGAATAGGGGAGAATACCTCAAGGATGCTTGGGGGGTCAGATCCACAAATTTGGGTGGAGGATGGAGTAGATCAAGGGGGGGTTTGGTGTGAGGGTGAAGAGGGGCGAGAGAGAGAAAGCTCTCTGTTCTTCGGCCGCCAGGGAGAGAGGTTGGGGATGAGTGGGCTGGGCCCGTGGGGTTATCCAGTTACCAGGGCCAGACGCCAGGGTCCTTGGCGTCTGACCCCTTTGCCACGTCAGCAGGTCAACGGGCAGGCGGGCAGTGCGGGCCAGGGGCCAGACGCCAGGGCCCCTGGCGTATGCTTCGCAACCCAGACGCCAGGGATGTTGGCGTCACCCAAAAAGGTCAGAAACGAATTTTTTTTTGAAACGAGGTCAAGTCGGAATTTTATTAGTCTTTTAGGTCATAACAGTGATTTTGTCCCGGTACGGCGGCCTCGCGGCCGGCGCGGTGCGGTGCGGGCGCATTTAAGGCGTCGGAGAGTGGTGGCAGCGACAGGTGAGGTAGCTTGGTGGGTGCGCGCACCTGCTTTTTGTTTCGGTCCAGCCGGGGACTGCGACGCCCTGCCGCTGGTCGGTCTCTGGTCGGGCTCCAACCTCTCTCTACGTACCACCGTTTTTGCCACATGACACGTTTTAGGATTTTCAATCAGGAGATGATGCACTTGCGGGACTGTTAAAATCTCCGTGCCGTACTACGGACTGCTCATTAGCGTCATTCATAGATTTGGTTTGAGTTCGTATTATGTGTTAAGCACAGCAAGTTGGCTTCGATCTGGTTAAGCAAACCGTGGTCCACAAACTTTCAGTCCTAGAACCGACCTATGATTGGATGGTTAGAGTGACACTGGTATCCCTAACCAGTCAGAGTTCAAGTCTGGTGCTTGCATTATTCCTAGATTTATTTCAAGATTTCTGGCGATGCGTTTTCGGTGGGAGGAGACGTTTCCGTCGACAACGAGGCGCCTAGGTGACTTTGTAAATCTCCAGATGATATGTCGGTTCAGTCTCTCGAAGATGCTCATGGGGATAGGATGTGCGTGTGTGCGTTCATAGGGGTGAGTGTATGCGTGTATGTATGAGCGCTTGCGTCTGTACTGTGTTAAAAAAACATCAGTCCTAGTTTAGTCGGCTTGATTCGCATCTAACTAATGACGACTCCAACACGGCGACCCAATCCATCCGTGCATGTCTATTTCGGTCGAAACGGACCAAAGCGCCTGCCCAACGTGCGGACCAAACCTAAACCGCGTCCGCTCGGTGTCTATCTAGATGCATTTCAGGTCCAAATTTGCGTCTGCTTTTCGTCCACGCGGACACGAAATGGACACGGCGCGCGTCCTCTCGGCGTCCGCCGCGGCCTCACCTGTCGGCCGCCAGCTACTGTCCGCAGTCATATTAAACGCGGCCACCTACCTCGGG
>NC_041385.1:452837379-452979040 GCF_002162155.2 Triticum dicoccoides
GGCTCATCCACTTCTATCCCCCATCCATATCTGGCTACGCTTGCCCCCTCGCTGGCGACCAGAAACCGTAGCGCATCATGGGCTTCTTCGACGGGAAGGGCGAGGGGAATTTCAGCGCCGACGCGAGCCCTTCTCGCGCGCCGTCTCCTCCGCCACTGCCGGCTCAACGCGGCGGGCCACCGCGGGAGCGGGAACGACTGTACGTCCTAATCCATCATGTGCGGTGGCACTTGCAGTACCGCCGGCCCCTTCGATATCCAAATGTCAGCCTGCCGCACGGTGACACGACTGGCATCTGGACCCGCAACGAATCTCCATTCCAACGGTACCACGCATGGCGAGGAGGTTCGCTGGCGCTGCGAGCCCCTTACGCTGGAGCAGCGCGCGGTGCATGCCTACACGCCGGACTGCCCCAACTGGGAGCGCTGGTTTGCATTAGAGCATGAGGAGGAGTGCCGACGCGGCGTGCACGTCGACCACGCCGTTCCCCCCGCCCCTAGAGGTCTTGCTTGAGGAGGAGGCGGAGGCCACGTTCCAAGTTGCGGTCGAGGCGGCCCTGCAGTGCGCGCTCTAGGAGAGCCGGCTGAAGGAGGACGCGTAGTGGGACGACCTGGAGCAGGCCCTCGCCTTGCCGGAGGCGGGAGACTCCGTCCATGCTCCCCTATATGTCCCGCCACCTCCGCTGACGCCTCCTGTCATCGAGACGAAGGCCGAGCTGGAGCCCGAGCCCACACCCATGCCCACACATAAGCGGTTGTCGCCGCCGCCCACTTGGCCCGAGGAGTCCTACTTGTGGAGTGACGAGCTCCGCGAGTGGGTGCCCTCCGTCCACTTCACCACGAGGCCAGAGGAGGAGGTGGCCCACCTGGAGCGTTGGAATGCGCATTGGCTCATGAAGGAGAAGGCCGATGATGAGCGGCTGATACTCTGGGCGCGCGAGGAGGAGGAGGAGCGCACCCTCCGCGCCGCTGCAGACGCCGGAGGACGCTACCTTGGCGGCGTGGCAGAGTGCGTTAGGGTTGGCTAGGCTGCTGCCCGCCTTCATCGACCTCACCAACGACGACGAAGATGGCAAGGGCGAGGCCTTGGGCAGCGTGCAGGTGTGGACTTTTTTAGTGTTTACGCCAGCAATTGACTGGCCATTTATGTTTAATTAAATTTATTTCGGCCGCATGTTTTCGAAAGTTTTTTGTGACACATGCAAATATGGGTCTGCCACCCAGTGGGCACAGCGGCCGACCCAAATAAAAAAGCGGACGCGCCCATCCACTTGGCCAACCAAAACAGACAAAAAGCAGACAAAAGATGCGTTCGTTTGGGTCGCCGCATTGGAGTTGCCCTAAATTACCCAAATATTGCGACATCATTCATTGTCTGACAACCATTGATACGTCTCGAACGTATCTATAATTTTTGATTATTTCATGCTGTTTTATTATCAATCTTGGATGTTTTATAATCATTTTATATCATTTTTTGATACTAACCTATTGACATGGTGCCAAGTGTCAGTTGTTGTTTTCTACATATTTTGTACATCACAGGAAATCAATATCAGATGAAATCCAAATGCCACGAAGCTTTACGATGAGTTTTATGGGCCAAAAGGAATAAGTTGGGCCCTGGTTGCACCTGGGGGGAGTCCCGAGGAGGGGACAACCCACCAGGGCACGCCAGGAGGCCCAGGCGTGCCCTGGTGGGTTGTGCCCACCTCGGGTGCCCCCGGACCACCTCTTTGCTCTATAAATACCCCAATATTCCAGAAACCCTATGGGAGTCGATGAAATATTCATCCAGCCGCCGCAGAGTCCAGAACCACCAGATCCAATCTAGACACCATCACGGAGGGGTTCACCACTTCCATTGGTGCATCTCTGATGATGCGTGAGTAGTTCTTTGTAGACCTTCGGGTCCGTAGTTAGTAGCTAGATGGCTTTCTCTCTCGCGCAAATTCTCAATACAATGGTCTCTTGGAGATCCATATGATGTAACTCTTTTTGCGGTGTGTTTGTTGGGATCCGATGAACTTCAAGTTTATAATCAGTTATATCTTTTTCTATCCATGAAAGTTATTTGAGTTTCTTTGATCTCTTATATTCATGATCTCTTATAGCCTCGTATTTCTTCTCCGATATTTGGGTTTTGTTTGGACAACTTGATCTATTTATCTTGCAATGGGAAGAGGTGCCCGGTAGTAGGTTCGATCTTACGGTGCTTGATCCCAGTGAAAGAAAGGGAACCAACACGTATGTATCGTTGCTACTAAGGATAAAAAGATGGGATCTATATCTATGCAATAGATAAACAGATCTTGTCTACGTCATGTCATCGTTCTTATTGCATTACTCCGTTTTTCCATTAACTTAATATACTAGATGCATGCTGGATAGCGGTCGATGTGTGGAGTAATAGTAGTAGATGCAGGCAGGAGTCGATCTACTAATCTTGGACGTGATGCCTATGTAATGATCATTGCCTGGATATCGTCATAATTATTTGAAGCTCTATCAATTTCCCAAAAATAATTTGTTTGCCCACTGTTTGCTATCTTTCTCGAGAGAAGCCACTAGTGAAACCTATGGCCCTCGGGTCTTCTTTCTCATATATTTGCCTTGCGATCTACTTTTTCCTTGCGTTTATTTTCCGATCTATTAAACCACAAATACAAAAATACCTTGCTGCCATTTATTCTTATTTATTTAATTTGGCATTCGATCTATCAATCTACTACAAATTCACCTCACGTCCTTTGCCTATCTTGAGGCGCCGTACCCCGAAAGGGATTCACAACCCCTTTAACACGTCGGGTTGTGAGGTGTTGTTATTTGTGTGTAGGGGCTATTTACATTGTGTTGCTTGGTTCTCCTACTGGTTTGATAAACTTGGTTTCATATCTGAGGGAAATACCTACCGCCGATGTGCTGCATCATCCCTTCCTCTTTGGGGAAATACCAACGTAGCTTCAAGCGACATCAAAAGGAATTTCTGGCGCCGTTACCGGGGAGGATCTTCAACATAACCAGGTTCCTAATCACAAATCTCATCTCCTTGCAATTTAAATTATTCGCCATTTGCCTCTCGTTTTCCTCTCCCCCACTTCACAAAATTTTGCCGTTTTATCCGCCTCTCTTTTTTTGTTCGCTGTTTTCTTGTTAGATCTATCCTTTGCTTGCAATCATGAGTGATTTCGTTATGGCACCAACAGATGATGGCCTAACTCCTAAATTTGGACATACGGGCAATCTGGATGCTAAAAGTTTTATCTTGGGGCAAGGGAATGTTATGGGAAAATATCGTATTCAAGAATTTTTCAATTGTGTTGGGAATCCAAGTCTTGATGATGCTCCTATACTTAAAACTACTAGATCTTATGCGGATGCTATTTCAGCACTAGTTCTGAAACTTGAAAGTAAATTTATTCGTACCCATCCTACTTTGCAAAGATTGTTTTTGAGGTCCCCGACATAAAGAATCATAGGGCCAAAAAGTTGGCCACTCTCGTTCTTATAAATGAATTTGACTACATAATATGGGAAGCTAGGGAAATCTTTGATTTTTATGGTATGAATTGTGAAAAACCCGTGATTGATGAAATTCTTTACAATAGTGATTATGAACTAAGGCATTTGTCTATGGATAATAAGATCTTTGACGAGAATCTTAAAAAGGAAGTCCCCGTTCTATATATAATCCAACAAGTTTTTAATAATATTAATCAACACTACTCTTGGATTGTTGCGGGTAATCAAAGGGGTTATGATGAAAACCAACTAAGAAATGCTAAAGTTTCCATTGATAATATGTTTTATGTTGTGTTTACAAAACCCCATGATGAAAATACCTCTAAAAAATTAAGAAGAAAAAGGATGACAAAACTTAGATCCTTGCTTTATGCCTAGCTAAGCGCGTAAAACTATAGCGCTTGTTGGGAGGCAACCCAATGAATAAAATTTATTTTTGCCTTTTGCTTTCTGTTCTTGTGTGTTAAAACAATTATGCTACTAGTATGAATGTGTTTTTTGTGTGTTAATTAGTGTTTGTGCCAAGTAAAGCCTTTAGGATCTTCTGGGGTGATAGTTGTTTGATCTTGCTGAAAAAGACAGAAACTTTGCGCTCACGAAAATAATTCTCATAAATCAAATAAAAGAGCTTTTTCCCTGATTCTTTTTGCAGAAGATTAATATACAAATTACGCTGGTCTTTGTAATTTGGTAGAATGTTTGGAGTTCCAGATTACTACAGACTGTTCTGTTTTGACAGATTCTGTTTTCTTTGTGTTGTGTGCTTATTTTGATGGCTCTATGGTTTTCTTTGATGAGTTTTTGCCATAGAAAAGTTGGAATACAATAGATAACAAAATATGAGTTGGTTTTACACAGCACTTATAGTAGTGGTTTGCTTTCTTTTACTAACAGATCTCACAAGGGTTTTGTTGAGTTTTGTGTGGTTGAAGTTTTCAAGTTTTGGGTTATCTTACGATGGATGGAAGAAGGATAGAAGAGCCTAAGCTTGGGGATGCCCCGGCATCCCAATATATTATCAAGAATGAGTAGTCAACTAAGCTTGGGGTTGCCCCGGAGTGGCATCCCCTCTTTCTTCTAACGACCATCGGTATTTTACCCGAGGTTATATTTTTATTCGTCACATGATATGTGTTTTGCTTGAAGCGTCTTGTATGATATGTGTCTTTGCTTGTTTTATTTTGTGTTTTAAGTCATCGATCCTTGCTCGACACACCTATTTGAGAGAGCCAAAATTATGTCATGACTTGTTAGAATTGCTCTCTATGCTTCACTTAAATTTTTATGAGCAATGGACTTGCTCTAGTGCTTCACTTATATCTTTTTGAGCACGGTGTGCTTAGTATTTTTGAAGAAATGCTCTCTTGCTTCACTTAGATTTATTTGAGAGTTAGTAAAATTTTGAAGAAATTCTCTCTTGCTTCACTTAAATTATTTTGAGAGAAAGAAAATATATTATGCTCATTGTCGGTGTCAAAACCGGCGGATCTCGGGTAGGGGGTCCCGAACTGTGCGTCTAGGCGGATGGTAACAAGAGACGAGGGACACAATATTTTACCCAGGTTCGGGCCCTCTTGATGGAGGTAAAACCCTATGTCCTGCTTGATTGATATTGATGATGTGGGTATTACAAGAGTAGATCTACCACGAGATCAAGGAGGCTAAACCCTAGAAGCTAGCCTATGGTATGATTGTTGTTCGTCCTATGGACTAAAGCCATCCGGTTTATATAGACACCGGAGAGGGCTAGGGTTACACAGAGTCGGTTACAATGGTAGGAGATCTACATATCCGTATCGCCATGCTTGCCTTCCACGCTAAGTAAAGTCCCATCCGGACACGGGACGAAGTCTTCAATCTTGTATCTTCATAGTCTTGGAGTCCGGCCGATGATGATAGTTTGGCTATCCGGACACCCCCTAGTCCAGGACTCCCTCAGTAGCCCCCGAACCAGGCTTCAATGACGACGAGTCCAGCGCGTATATTGTCTTTGGCGTTTGCAAGGCGGGTTCTCCTCCATATTCCATGTGTTTGCCGAACAGTGTCCGGTTTCCTTATAAATGTTGCGCTCCTTGGCTTCTACGACCAATAATGGCCCTCTTCCACGTGTCGTATGAATGCGAAAAACCAGGGTATTTTTACATTTTACCCCCTAGCTGCGCGAATAAGCTGCCTATAAGAGAGGCGAGGATCCAGATCCGAATCACACCATCCTCCTTCCGCAAGTTCTCATCGAAGTGCATCCGACAAAAATCCATTCCAACATGGACAGTCGACGCGGCTCCTCCTCTCGCGCTCCCAGTCCTCAGCTAGGAGATTGGAGGAGATGTTCGGTCCCGCATAGCGAGTTAGTGACGCTCCAAGCAGAGGGATACCTTCCCCCAGCCTTTATGGTTCCGGTTTGAGCCGGACTGGCCACCTACAAGGGTGGGAAGCAGGCGGAGAGCGTCCCCAATCCCTCCAAAGGAGAGCGGGTATGCTTCGTCCCCTACCTAATAAGGGGACTCGGATTTCCCATACATCCATTTCTCCGGGGGCTCCTGGAGTTCTGTGGACTCCAACTTCACCACCTCACACCTGTCTCCATCTTGCACATCGCGGGCTTTGTAGCTCTTTGCGAGCTGTTCTTGGGCATCGAGCCCCATTTTGTGCTGTGGAAGAGATTGTTTTGCCTCGTACCCCGTTCTCATGAGGGGTCGATACATCAAATGGGTGGAGCCGAAATATGGCGCATCACCAGGACCGGATATCTATCCTGAACCCTGAAGAAGGCGTCCGAAGACTGGCCTTCGGAATGGTTCTATATGGAAGACGCCCCGCTGCCGGATCCAGTTCGGATCGGCCTCCCGGAGTTTAGCAACGCTCCTATGAGAAAACGCCTGAGTTGGCGCCCGCGGAGCCCTCAACAACATATTTCGAAAAGATAAGTAGTTTATGAAGTGAGGCGTGTGCGTTTAGTCTGACAATAATATTGCAGAGGGTGCCGGACTAGATCCGGACAAGCAACATCTGCTGCGCCAGCTGAAGGCCGGCGAGAAGGTGCTTATGAGGGTGCAGCAGGAGAAGAACAAACTCCAAGATGCCAACACCCAGCTGGGCGAAGAACTAAAAGATGTTCGGGTCCAGTTGTCTAACTCCGTAAAGGAGAATCGGCGGCTTCGTCGCGACATTTACAGTAAGTGCTTGAGCAAACTCTTTTGAAAAGAAGAGTTCGGCGAGGAAGTCGATTGACAGAAATGTGTCTGTAGGTGTGCTCACGGGTCGTCCGGCGGAGGAAATGCCTGGTTCCACGGGTGACCTTCTTCCCGAGCTTCTGCAACTGCACGAACATGTCCGGCAGGCGATGAGCGGCGTCGTTCAGGCCTTATGGCCTTCCGTCTCCCTACCCGATGGTCTTGGAGGGCTTGCTAAGAAGCTTCAGGGAGTACGGCAGCGCTTCCATCTGTGGAAGATATCGGCATGCCGTCAAGGCGCCAGGGAGGCCTGGGCCATGGTGAAGATGCGGTACACGAAGGCTGATCCAAACCACATGGCCGAGGTCGGACCTATGGGGCCCGATGGGAAGGAGATCCCCGTGAGCCTGATGTACGGCCAAGTAGAGTTGGCCGCGAAATATTCCCAACGGGACTGTAAACTAGACAACCTGTTAGATGGGATTGAAGAGGAGTACAATCAGTCAGTTTGACGATGTAATTTAAAATGACATGTAAAATGCCTTCTAGCCGGATTGTAGATCGTTTGTCTTTGCGGACCTTTTCGCTTCAACCTCGGGACCCAACAGTCTGGAGTGTGTCCGAATACCCTCACGGTTATACAAAGACCGGGGCATGCATGGAGACCAGGCGTAGGGGTCATAAGTGCTTTATCAGACAAGTGCCCAACTAGCTATGTTATATTACATGGTTAGTAAGAAACACCTTCCAGGGAGAATAGTTCCGTTAGGGGTTCCTTTCCCTGGGAGGCATGCCCTAAAGTGCATGTCCGGACTGCGAAAAGAGCAGAAAAAGCATCTGGGGGCAGATAAATAAATAAGTAATAAATCATCTTTCAAGTCACCGACCGTATATTCCCTTAAGAACGCTAGCCTTCGGCTTCACCCAGTCTGAGGTACACATCCGGCTGACCCGGTAGTAACAATCGCAGAGGTGCTCCCTTTACCTCCTAGCCGAACAATCGGGAATGTAGCGGTAAGCACAGGAGCCAGGCAACCCAGCTTGGCCAAAACTTAAGTCATATCGATGCATATAATGGTGAATAAAAGGTACATGCGGAAGTATGACACATGTGTTGGGCATTAAGCCCGCATAAATAAGCTTCTGTTAAAGAAGCCCCCAGGTATAACGAGTGCGAGTAGCACATCGAGTGTGTGCGAACAATGCGCAGATCAGCCCTCGAAGGCTTTTACTGAAAGAGGGAGGAAAAAGGAGGGAAACAAAAGACAGCGAAAAAAATATGAAAGGTGGACGGAGGAAGGAGACGAACTCTGAGTCTAGCGCTTAGGCGTAGAATCTTTGGAGACGGGCTGCGTTCCATGGGTTCGGCTCGAGTCGGTTGTTAGATGCGTTGTGTAGATGGTATGCACCGCCGGTAAGGACTTGGTCGATGATGAAGGGACCTTCCCATTTGGGCTTAAGTTTGTTCTTTTTCTTGTCCGGCGGGCGTAGAACTAGCTCGCCAACATTGTAAGTTTTGGCCCGTACTTCTCTGCTTTGATATCTTCGAGCTTGCTGCTGACAGAATGCGGAACGGGATTTTGCCACGTCGCGCTCCTCCTCTAAGGCGTACAAACTGTCCTGCCGATCCAACTCAGCTTCCCTTTCTTCGTACATGCGCACGCGAGGTGAGTCATGAATTATATCGCAGGGCAAAACTGCCTCTGCGCCGTATACCATAAAAATGGTGTGAATCCGGTAGTGCGGTTTGGTGTGGTCCTCAGCCCCCAGAGTACGGAGTCGAGCTCCTCTACCCAGTGCGTGTTAGATTCCGTGAGGGATCGCACTAATCTGGGATTAATGCCGCTCATGATTAGACCATTTGCTTGTTCGACTTGACCGTTAGTTTGAGGGTGATAGACTGAAGCGTAGTCGAGCTTGATGCCCATGTTTTTGCACCAGAGTTTAACCTCGTCGGCCGTGAAATTCGTGCCATTATCAGTGATGATGCTGTGGGGGACGCCGAAACGGTGTACTACCCCGGATATGAAGTCTATCATAGGTCCGGATTCGACCGTTTTAATCGGCTTGGCCTCTATCCATTTGGTGAATTTGTCCACCATGACCAATAAGTATTTTTGCTTGTGGGTTCCCCCTTTAAGGGGTCCAACCATGTCAAGCCCCCAGACCGCGAACGGCCAAGTGATGGGTATAGTTTTGAGGGCGATGGGTGGCATGTGGCTTTGATTAGCAAAGAGCTGGCAACCAACGCATCATTGGACTAAGTCCTGAGCATCTGCCCGGGCTGTCGGCCAATAAAATCCTGTACGGAAGGCCTTGCCTACAAGGGCCCGGGCTGCGGCGTGGTGCCCGCCGAGTCCGGCGTGAATTTCAGCCAGGAGATTTCGCCCTTCCTCTTCGGAGATACACCTTTGAAGGACTCCAGTTGTGCTTTTCTTATAAAGTTCTCCCTCATGGACCTTGTAGGCTTTAGATCGCCGAACTATGCAGCGGGCCTCATTTTGGTCTTCGGGAAGTTCCTGCCTAATTAAGTAGGCTAGAAATGGTTCCGTCCACGGGGCAATTACTGCCATTATTTCGTGGGCTGAAGGTGTTATTTCATTGGCTGAGCCACCGATTGTGTCAGAATGTTCCGTGTTGGGTGGTGCAGTTGGTTCTGGGTTGTTATTTCCAGACTCCTCTTCCCATAATACGGATGGCTTAAAGAGCCGCTCCAGGAAGATGTTTGGAGGGACGGCGTCGCGTTTTGTGCCGATGCGTGCCAACACGTCTGCTGCCTGGTTATTATCCCGGGCTACATGGTGGAATTCGAGTCCTTCGAAACGAGCTGACATTTTTAGGACAGCGTTACGGTAGGCTGCCATTTTTGGATCCTTGACGTCAAAGTCTCCATTTACTTGGGATATTGCGAGGTTTGAATCCCCGCGCACCTCTAGGCGTTGAATACCCATGGAGATTGCCATCCGGAGACCATGTAGAAGGGCTTCGTATTTGGCTGCGTTGTTGGAGTCTGTGTACATTATTTGAAGTACGTATTGGACTGTGTCTCCGGTTGGGGACGTCAAGACGACGCCAGCCCCCAAGCCAGCCAACATTTTGGAGCCGTCGAAATGCATGATCCAATTGGAGTATGCGCCGTACTCTTTAGGGAGTTCGGCTTCGGTCCATTCGGCGATGAAGTCAGCCAAAACTTGCGACTTTATAGCTCGTCGTGGTTTGTAGGTTATGTCAAATGGTAAGAGCTCGATGGCCCATTTTGCAATCCTGCCCGTCGCGTCACGATTGTTTATCATATCCTTGAGAGGTACTTCGGAGGCCACCGTTATGGAACACTCTTGAAAGTAGTGTCGCAGCTTCCGGGATGCCACGAACGCCGCGTACGCTATTTTTTGATAATATGGGTACCGGGACTTGCATGGAGTTAAGATAGTGGATACGTAGTACACTGGTTTTTGAAGAGGGGATTTGTGCCCTTCTGTTTCTCGTTCGACGACGAGTACCGCGCTGACAACTTGATGTGTTGCCGCGATATATAATAACATCGGTTCGCCCAGGTTGGGTGCGGCTAGGACTGGATTTGTTGCCAATATGGCCTTAATTTCTTCGAGTCCGGCTGTGGCAGCATCCGTCCATTCGAAGTGTTCGGTGCGCCGGAGGAGGCGATAGAGGGGCAGTGCCTTTTCTCCCAAATGGGAGATGAAACGGCTTAGAGCTGCCATGCATCCAGTTAGTTTTTGTATTTGTTTGAGGTCTTTTGGGATATCCAATTGTGACAGAGCTCGGATCTTGGCTGGGTTTGCTTCAATTCATCTACCGGATACAATGAAGCCCAAGAGCTTTCCGGCTGGTACGCCGAAAACACATTTTTCCGGGTTGAGCTTAATGTCGTATGCTCGGAGGTTGTCGAATGTAAGCCTCAAATCGTCTACTAGAGTTTCGACGTGTTTGGTCTTAACGACCACATCGTCTACGTATGCCTCCATTGTTTTGCCTATCTGGGTAGCCAGACATGTCTGAATCATGCGCTGATATGTTGCGCCGGCGTTTTTGAGTCCGAAGGGCATTGTGTTGAAGCAGAATGGTCCGTATGGAGTAATGAATGCCGTTGCGGCCTGGTCTTTCTCCGCCATCTTGATTTGATGGTATCCGGAGTATGCATCGAGGAAGCACAATGAATCGTGCCCTGCGGTAGCATCGATGATTTGGTCGATACGGGGGAGGGGGAAAGGATCCTTTGGACAGGCCTTGTTAAGGTCTTTGAAATCGACACAAAGGCGCCAGGATTTGTCCTTTTTTGGTACCATTACCAGGTTTGCTAGCCAGTCCGGATATTTTATATCTCTGATGAATCCGGCTTCTAAGAGTTTGGCTAGCTCCTCTCCCATTGCTTGTCTTTTGGGTTCGAAAAATCGCCGAAGAGCCTGTTTGACTGGCTTGAATCCTTTTAGGATATTTAGGCTGTGTTCTGCCAGCCTGCGTGGGATTCCTGGCATGTCTGAAGGGTGCCAGGCAAAAATGTCCCAATTTTCTCGAAGGAATTCTCGTAGTGCGGCTTCTACATTAGGGTTTAATTGTGCCCCAATGGAGGCCGTTTTTGTGGGGTCCGTTGGATGGACCTGGAATTTGACTATTTCGTCTGCTGGTTTAAAAGAGGTGGACTTAGATCTCTTATCGAGTATCACATCGTCCCTATCCACCGTGGAGCGCAGTGCAGTGAGTTCCTCTGCCGCTAGGGCTTCAGATAGTGCCTCTAGGGCTAGTGCGGCTGTCTTATTTTCAGCGCGGAGTGCTATATCTGGATCACTGACAAGAGTGATGATTCCATTGGGCCCGGGCATATTAAGCTTCATGTACCCGTAATGGGGTATAGCTTGGAAAATTGTGAATGCCTCTCGCCCTAACAAGGCGTGATATCCGCTGCCGAACGGGGCCACTTGGAACGTGACCTCCTCGGACCTGTAATTGTCCGGTGAGCCGAACACTACATCTAGTGTGATTTTTCCTGTGCAACGTACTTCTCGACTAGGGATTATTCCTCTAAAGGTTGTGCTGCTTCGCTCAATGCGGCTCCAGTCAATTTCCATTTTTTGGAGGGTTTCCTCATAGATGAGGTTTAATCCGCTGCCGCCATCCATGAGTACCTTGGTAAGACGAAAGTCTTCCACTATCGGACTGAGGACCAATGCGGCTAGTGCTCGGGCTATTCGGAATTTAGGTTCGTCGCTGGCATTGAAGGTGATAGTCGTGTCGCTCCATGGATTTGCTGTTGCTACTTGGTAGACTTCGGCGAGGCTGTGGATTGTTCGTTTCCACATATTATTTGATGCGAAAGTCTCGAAGACTGTTAATACCGTACTAGTACTGTTGGGCTGGTTACCCGGGGCTAGAAAACCTTCGCCACTTTTGGCCACCTGCTGTAGTATCCAACATGCTCGAAGGCTATGTGTTGGAGTGGCGCCCTCTGTATTATGGATTTTACAGGGTCCGTTGAGCCATCCCTCCAGTACGGTTCCGTGCCCTTTAGGGGGTTTTTGCTTTTTGGTTTTTAACCCAGGTGCTTGAGTATGACGCACCCTTTTATTTCGAACTAGGGTTGTGTTCAGGGACGGATTGTCCCAAAACCTGGTTTTGGTTTTCCAGGCACTCTCCATCGCACAGTATTTTTGTACTATGGTCGCCAGGTCGGCGAAGTGTGTAACTTTGCGACGACTTATGGCGTTCATGATTCCCTTGTCCGTGCAATTGTTGCAGAAAATTGAGATTGCGCTTTCCTCACGACAGTCCTTTATCCTGTCCATAACCAGGAGGAATCTGGCCTAGTAATGATGTACTGTTTCATCGGGCTCTTGCCGTATTTGAGATAGATCGCTTATGTTTGGGTGGGCGGGCGGAATTAAATTCGGAACCCCGCCCAATCTGAGGCTCAAAGGCCGAGAAGTTTCTGGATTTGGAAGCTTGGATTGCTGGATGTTATCCAACAGATCTGGTCCGATGCCTGACTTTAGGTTCAGTACTTGATTGACGTCCGTCCCTCCGCGGGAATCCGGCATGGAGGGATCAGGAATCCGGACATAACTGGTCTTTAACATAGAAGAAGAGTTGCCACGTTGTTCCTCTACCACAACAACGTGGTGGGTAGCCTAGGGAGAGTTAATTTCTCTCAGATCAGTTTTAAGCCCAATCTGATCGTAGTCTGTAGCGACTCCCAGGGCGGCGATGCGATCCAAGAGCTCGTTTATAGAGGAGAGCTCCATCGGATCTAGCTGCTCGGTGAATTCCGAGTTGACGTGAAGATCGCTTTTGATGACCTGAGAGGTCATTGTTGGAGCGGTGACCGAACTGGCGGTCATAAGAAAACCGCCTAGCCGGATAGTTTGGCCGGTGGCCAAAGCTCCCTTGACGACGGCGCTGTCTTTAAAGACAGGAAAAGGCATCCCTCCTGCTTGCGACGGCACAGAGGAACTCTCAATGAAAGCACCAATGTCAGTGTCAAAACCTGCGGATCTCGGGTAGGGGGTCCCGAACTGTGCGTCTAGGCGGATGGTAACAGGAGACGAGGGACACAATATTTTACCCAGGTTCGGGCCCTCTTGATGGAGGTAAAACCCTACGTCCTGCTTGATTGATATTGATGATGTGGGTATTACAAGAGTAGATCTACCACGAGATCAAGGAGGCTAAACCCTAGAAGCTAGCCTATGGTATTATTGTTGTTCGTCCTATGGACTAAAGCCATCCGGTTTATATAGACACCGGAGAGGGCTAGGGTTACACAGAGTCGGTTACAATGGTAGGAGATCTACATATCCGTATCGCCATGCTTGCCTTCCACGCCAAGGAAAGTCCCATCCGGACACGGGACGAAGTCTTCAATCTTGTATCTTCATAGTCTTGGAGTCCGACCGATGATGATAGTTCGGCTATCCGGACACCCCCTAGTCCAGGACTCCCTCACTCATCATCTTCACTTATATTTGTTTGAGCTTATGAAAAGCAACACATGAAAAGAAGTATAAAGAAAGGAAAAAATATATGTCATGAAGATCATTGGAAAAAATAAACTTGATTCTTAGTAATAGTTTTGAGATATGATGATGTGATATGTGAGTTATGTTGATGAGTAATTGTGCTCTAGTAAGAATATTGGTGTTGAGGTTTGTGATTCCCTATGCATGCACGAAAGTCAATAATCATGCAATGAAAATTATATCCTACTTGTGGTGCGTTATTCGGTGTTAATTATGCTTAATGCTTGCTTATGATATTATTCATTTCTTTGTTTGTCGCTTCTCAATCTTTTTGCTAGCTTTCATTTTGCACCAAGTATGACCTCTACTTGTGCATCCAAAATCCTTTAAACCAATTTTGCCACATGAGTCCACTATATCTACCTATATGCGGTATGCTTTTGCTGTTCTAAGAAAATTTGCGTGTGCCATCTTTAATTTTCAAAATAAGCTTCTCTTTTGTGTGTTTGTTTCGCTCACGGAATGGTAACGGGTGGCTAATATTTTCCATGCTGGATGTGTTATTCTCAAGATGAGTGTTTATTCACTTGTCATTACACGAGAGTAAGGCAAAAGTTTTAGGGATGCCCAGTCCCGAAATGCAAAAATGAATTTACTTTGTGTTGTCAAATAATAAATTCCTTGGAAAGTGTTGGTATGGAGGGCAATAGTGCATGCGACTAGCCATGGAAAGTGAAAGTATGGTGGAAAAAGGAATAAACTTTATTTTCTGTTTGGGAATCGCCAATGGCATATCTAGCATGGAAAGTGTTGGGAACTCTGAGTCATTTTTGTTGGTGGGATGGATATACCTCCCAAAATGTTTTTATCTCTAATTTTTCACTTTGAGCTCTGGCACCTCTACAAATCCCTACTTCCCTCTGCGAAGGACCTTTCTTTTACTTTATGTAATTTTTATTTTTGAAATTGAGTCTCCATCCTCTCTTATAAAAGCACCAATTAGGAGGCAATATGATCGTACTTAAGTATTGGGTGTAGCTAATATTTGAGTGTGTTTCATGAATGGATCAATATTTGAGAATGATGGGCTAGGGATAACTTGTTTTAGCATTGATATTTTGAAAGACATGGTTTGCTTGTTGATATGCTTGAGTATCTCAATTATTATGTCAAAACTAGACAATTGCTTTGAATCACATAAAAGTCCAAATGTCCATGCTAAAAAGAAAATAATATGATATGACATGATAAACAACACTCCACATCAAAAATTCTGTTTTCATCACTTACCTACTCGAGGATGAGCAGGAGTTAAGCTTGGGGATGCTGATACGGCTCCAACGTATCTATATTTTTTGATTATTCCATGCTATTTTATTATCAATCTTGGATGTTTTATAATCATTTTATAGTCATTTTATATCAATTTTTGGTACTAACCTATTGAATAGTGCCAAGTGCCAGTTGCTGTTTTCTGCATGTTTTTTACATCGCAGGAAATCAATATCAGACAGAGTCCAAATGCCACGAAGCTTTACGATGATTTTTTATGGGCCAAAAGGACGAAGTTGGGCCCTGGTTGCACCTGGGGGGAGTCCCGATGAGGGGACAACCCACCAGGGCATGCCAGGAGGCCCAGGCGTGCCCTGGTGGGTTGTGCCCACCTCGGGTGCCCCCCGGACCGCCTCTTTGCTCTATAAATACCCCAATATTCCAGAAATCCTTGGGGAGTCGACGAAATATTCATCCTGTTGGAAATATGCCCTAGAGGCAATAATAAATTAGTAATTATTATTATATTTCCTTGTTCATGATAATCATTTATTACCCATGCTATAATTGTATTGATAGGAAACTCAGATACATGTGTGGGTACATAGACAACACCATGTCCCTAGTAAGCCTCTAGTTGACTAGCTCATTGGTCAACAGATGGTTACGGTTTCCGGACCATGGACATTGGATGTCGTTGATAACGGGATCACATCATTAGGAGAATGATGTGATGGACAAGACCCAATCCTAAGCCTAGCACAAAGATCGTAGTTCGTATGCTAAAGCTTTTCTAATGTCAAGTATCATTTCCTTAGACCATGAGATTGTGCAACTCCCGAATACCGTAAGAATGCGTTGGGTGCACCAAACATCACAACGTAACTGGGTGGCTATAAAGGTGCACTACAGGTATCTCCGAAAGTGTCTGTTGGGTTGGCACGAATCGAGACTGGGATTTGTCACTCCGTGTAAACGGAGAGGTATCTCTGGGCCCACTCGGTAGGACATTATCATAATGTGCACAATGTGACCAAGGGGTTGATCATGGGATGATGTGTTACGGTACGAGTAAAGAGACTTGCCGGTAATGAGATTGAACAAGGTATCGGCATACCGACGATCGAATCTCAGGCAAGTACAATACCGCTAGACAAAGGGAATTGTATACGGGATTGATTGAATCCTCGACATCGTGGTTCATCCGATGAGATCATCATGGAACATGTGGGAGCCAACATGGGTATCCAGATCCCGCTGTTGGTTATTGGTCGGAGAACGTCTCGGTCATGTCTGCATGGTTCCCGAACCCGTAGGGTCTACACACTTAAGGTTCGATGACGCTAGGGTTATAGGGAATAGATATACGTCGTTACCAAATGTTGTTCGGAGTCCCGGATGAGATCCCAGACATCACGAGGAGTTTCGGAATGGTCTGGAGGTAAAGATTTATATATGGAAAGTTGTTGTTCGGGTTCCGGGAAAAGTTCGGGTTTTTCTGGTATTGTACCGGGAAGCTTCCAGAAGGTTCCGGAGGATTCCGGAGGGGTCCGGAGGTCCGGAAATTGTTCCACCACATCCAATACAGCAGCATGGGCTGTAAGGGGGCGCCCTAGCCTTAATTGGCCAGGGGCACCAGCCCCCCCAAGGCCCATGCGCATGGGAGAGGGGAAACCCTAGATGGGATCTAAGGGGGCCGCCCCCCTTCTCTCCCCACCTATAAATAGTGGATGGGTGGGAGGGCAGCCGCACCCCAAGTTCTGGCGCAGCCCTCCTCCTCTCCCATGTACTCCTCCTCTCCCGCGGTGCTTGGCGAAGCCCTGCAGGATTGCCACGCTCCTCCACCACCACCACGCTGTCGTGCTGCTGCTGGACGGAGTCTTCCCCAACCTCTCCCTCTCTCCTTGCTGGATCAGGGCATGGGAGACGTCACCGGGCTGTACGTGTGTTGAACGCGGAGGTGCCGTCCGTTCGGCACTAGGATCTCCGGTGATTTGGATCATGACGAGTACAACTCCTTCAACCCCGTTCTCTTGAACGCTTCCGCTTAGCAATCTACAAGGGTATGTAGATGCACTCCTCTCTCTCGTTGCTAGTCTCTCCATAGATAGATTTTGGTGACACGTAGGAAAATTTTGAATTTGTGCTACGTTCCCCAACAGTGGCATCATGAGCTAGGTCTATTGCGTATATTCTATGCACGAGTAGAACACAAAGTAGTTGTGGGCGTTGATTTTGTTCAATATGCTTACCGTTACTAGTCCAATCTTGATTCGGCGGCATTGTGGGATGAAGCGGCCCAGACCGACTTTACACGTACACTTACGTGAGACAGGTTCCACTGACTGACATGCACTTGTTGCATAAGGTGGCTAGCGGGTGCCAGTCTCTCCCACTTTAGTCGGATCGGATTCGATGAAAAGGGTCCTTATGAAGGGTAAATAGCAATTGGCATATCACGTTGTGGCTTTTGCGTAGGTAAGAAACATTCTTGCTAGAAACCCATAGCAGCCACGTAAAACATGCAAACAACAATTAGAGGACGTCTAACTTGTTTTTGCAGGGTATGCTATGTGATGTGATATGGCCAAAAAGAATGTGATGAATGATATGTGATGTATGAGATTGATCATGTTCTTGTAATAGGAATCACGACTTGCATGTCTATGAGTATGACAACCGGCAGGAGCCATAGGAGTTGTCTTAATTTATTGTATGACCTGCGTGTCATTGAACAACGCCATGTAATTACTTTACTTTATTGCTAACCGGTAGCCATAGTAGTAGAAGTAATAGTTGGCAAGACAACTTCATGGAGACACGATGATGGAGATCATGATGATGGAGATCATGGTGTCATGCCGGTGACCATGATGATCGTGGAGCCCCGAAGATGGAGATCAAAAGGAGCAAAATGATATTGGCCATATCATGTCACTATTTGATTGCATGTGATGTTTATCATGTTTATGCATCTTATTTGCTTAGAACGACGGTAGTAAATAAGATGATCCCTCATTAAAAATTTCAAGAAAGTGTTCCCCCTAACTGTGCACCATTGCGAAAGTTCGTCGTTTCGAAGCACCACATGATGATTGGGTGGGATAGATTCTAACGTTCACATACAACGAGTGTAAGCCAGATTTCACACGCAAAATACTTAGGTTGACTTGATGAGCCTAGCATGTACAGACATGGCCTCGGAACACAAGAGACCGAAAGGTCGAGCATGAGTCGTATGGTAGATACGATCAACATGAAGATGTTCACCGATGATGACTAGTCCGTCTCACGTGATGATCGGACACGGCCTAGTTGACTCAAATCATGTAATCACTTAGATGACTAGAGGGATGTCTATCTGAGTGGGAGTTCATTAGATGAACTTAATTATCCTGAACATAGTCAAAATCCCTTTGCAAATTATGTCATAGCTCGCGCTTTAGTTCTACTATTTTAGATATGTTCCTAGAGAAAATTTAGTTGAAAGTTGATAGTAGCAATTATGCAGACTGGGTCCGTAAATTGAGGATTGTCCTCATTGCTGCGTAGAAGGCTTATGTCCTTAATGCACCACTCGGTGTGCTGAACCTCGAACATCGTCTGTAGATGTTGCGGACATTTGACATACACGTTTTGATAACTACGTGATAGTTCAGTTAAACGGTTTAGAGTTGAGGCACCAAAGACGATTTCGAAACGTCGCGGAACATGTGAGATGTTTCGAGGGCTGAAATTGGGATTTCAGGCTCGTGCCCACGTCAAGAGGTATAAGACCTCCGACGATTTTCTTAGCCTGCAAACTAAGGGAGAAAAGCTCAATCGTTGAGCTTGTGCTCAGATTGTCTGAGTACAACAATCACTTGAATCGAGTGGGAGTTGATCTTCCAGATGAGATAGTGATGTTTCTCCAAAGTCATTGCTACCAAGCTGCTAGAGCTTCGTGATGAACTAGAACATATCAAGGATAGATATGATGATCCTTGAGATATTCGCGATGTTTGACGCCGCGAAAGTAGAAATCAAGAAGGGGCATCAATCGTTGATGGTTGGTGAAACCACTAGTTTCAAGAAGGGCAAGGGCAAGAAGGGATACTTCATGAAACGGCAAATCAGCTGCTGCTCTAGTGAAGAAACCCAAGGTTGAACCCAAACCCGAGACTAAGTGCTTCTGTAATAAGGGGAATAGCCACTGGAGTAGAATTACCCTAGATACTTGGTAGATGAGAAGGCTGGCAAGGTCGATAGAAGTATATTGGATATACATTATGTTAATGTGTACTTTACTAGTACTCCTAGTAGCACCAGGGTATTGGATACCGGTTTGGTTGCTAAGTGTTAGTAACTCGAAATAAAAGCTACGGAATAAATGGAGACTAGCTAAAGGTGAGCTGACGATATGTGTTGGAAGTGTATCCAAGGTTGATGTGATAAAACATCGCACGCTCCCTCTACCATCAAGATTAGTATTAAACCAAAATAATTGTCATTTGGTGTTTGCGTTGAGCATAGACATGATTGGATTATGTCTATCGCAATATGGTTATTCATTTAAGGAGAATAATGGTTACTCTATTTATTTGAATAATACCTTCAATGGTCTTGCACCTAAAGGAATGGTTTATTGAATCTCGATCGTAGTGATACACATTTTCATGCCAAAAGATATAAGATAGTAATGATAGTACCACTTACTTGTGGCACTGCCATGTAAGTCATATTGGTATAAAACACATGAAGAAGCTCCATGTTGATGGATCTTTGGACTCACTCGTTTTTGAAAAGTTTGAGACATGCAAACCATGTCTATTGGTGTATACGCATGAAGAAACTCCATGCAAATGGATCGTTTGGACTCACTTGATTTTGAATCGCTTGAGAAATGCAAATCATACCACATGGGCAAGATGACTGAAAAGCCTAGTTTTTCAGTAAAATGGAACAAGATAGCAACTTGTTGGAAGTAACACATTTTGATGTGCGCAGTCCAATGAGTGCTGAGGCATGCAGTGAATATTGTTATGTTCTTACTTCACGGATGATTTAAGTAGATAGTGAGTATATTTACTTGATGAAACGCGAGTCTGAATTATTAAATGGTTCAAGTAATTTCAGAGTGAATTTGAAGATCATCGTGACAAGAGGATAAAATGTCTATGATATGATCATAGAGATGAGTATCTGAGTTACGAGCTCTGGCACGCAATTAAGACACTGTGGAAATTGTTTCACAATTAATACCGCCTGGAACACCATAGTGTGATGGTGTGTCCGAACATCATAGTTGCACCCTATTGGATATGGTGCATACCATGATGTCTCTTATCGAATTACCACTATCGTTCATGGGTTAGGCATTAGAGACAACCGCACTCACTTTAATAGGGCACCACGTAATTCCGTTGAGACGACACCGTTTGAACTATGGTTTGGTAAAACCTAAGTTGTCGTTTCTTAAAAGTTTGGGGCTGCGGCGCTTATGTGAAAAGGTTTCAGATTGATAAGCTCGAACCCAAAGCGGATAAAATGCATCTTGATAGGACACCCAAAAACAGTTGGGTATGCCTCCTATCTCAGATCCGGAAGCAAAAGTAATTGTTTCTATAAACGGGTCCTTTCTCGAGGAAAAGTTTCTCTCGAAAGAATTGAGTGGGAGGATGGTGGAGACTTGATGAGGTTATTGAACCATCACTTCAACCAGTGTGTAGCAGGGCACATGAAGTTGTTCATGTGGCACCTACACCAATTGAAGTGGAAGAATGATGATAGTGATCGTGATGCTTCAGATCAAGTCACTACCGAACCTCGTAGGTCGACAAAGATACGTATTACTCCATAGTGATACATAATCCTGTCTTGGAGGTCATGTTGCTAGACAACAATGAACCTACGAGCTATGGAGAAGCGATGGTGGGTCCGGATTCCGACGAATGGCTCGAGGCCATAAAATCCGAGAGAGGATCCATGACTTTGGAAGAAATACTTGATGGTCGTAAGGCCGTTGGGTACAGATGGATTTTAAAAGGAAGACATACAATGATGGTAAGTATCACCATTAAGAAAGCTCGACTTGTCGTTAAGATGTTTTCCGACAAGTTCAAGGATTTGACTACGATGAGACTTTCTCACTTGTAGCGATGCTAAGAGTCTGTTGGAATTATATTAGCAATTATTGAATGATTTATGAAATCTTGCAGATAGGATGTCAAAACATTGTTTCCTCGACGATATCCTTGAGGAAAGGTTGTATGTGATACAACCAGAAGGTTTTGTCAATCTTGAAAACACTAACAAATATGCAAAGCTCCAACAATCCTTCTAAGGACTGGAGTAAGCATCTCGGAGTTGGAATGTACGCTTTGATGAGATGATCAAAGATTTTGGGTTTATACAAAGTTTATGAGAAACTTGTATTTCCAAAGAAGTGAGTAGGAACACTATAGAATTTCAGATGAGTATATGTCATTGACATATTGTTGATCAGAAATGATGTAGAATTTCTAGAAAGCATATAGGGTTATTTGAAAAGTGTTTTTCAATAGAAAACCTGGATTAAGCTGCTTGAACATTGAGCATCAAGATCTATGAGGATAGATCAAAAATGCTAAATGGTACTTCCAAATGAGCACATACCTTGACATGATCTTGAAGGTGTTCAAGATGGATCAGTCAAAGAAGGAGTTCTTGCCTGAGTTGTAAGGTATGAAGTTAAGAGTTAAAGCTCGACCATGGTAGAAGAGAGAGAAAGGACGAAGGTCGCCCCCTATGCTTCAGACGTAGGCTCTATAGTATGCTATGTTGTATACCACACCGGAAGTGTGCCTTGCCATGAGTCAGTCAAGGGGTACAAGAATGATCCAGGAATGGATCATTGGACAGCGGTCAAAATTGTCCTTGGAGTAAATAAGGACATGTTTCTCGGTTATGGAGGTGATAAAGAGTTCGGCGTAAAGGGTTACGTTGATGCAAGCTTTAACACCTATCCGAATGACTCTGAGTAGCAAACCGGATACGTATAGTGGAGCAACCATTTGGAATAGTTCCAAGTGGAGAATGGAAGCAGCATTTACAATATGACCTAGAGATTTGCGAAGTACATACGGATCTGAATGTTGCAGACCCGTTGACTAAAACCTCTCTCACAAGCAAAACATGATCAAACCCCAGAACTCATTGAGTCTTAATCACATGATGATGTGAACTAGTTTAGTGACACTAGTAAACTCTTTGGATGTTGGTGACATGGCGATGTGACCTGTGAGTGTTAATCACATGGCGATGTGAACTAGATTATTGACTCTAGTGCAAGTGGGAGACTATTGGAAATATTCCCTAGAGGCAATAATAAATTAGTTATTATTATTATATTTCCTTGTTCATGATAATCATTTATTACCCATGCTATAATTGTATTGATAGGAAACTCAGATACATGTGTGGGTACATAGACAACACCATGTCCCTAGTAAGCCTCTAGTTGACTAGCTCGTTGATCAACAGATGGTTACGGTTTCCGGACCATGGACATTGGATGTCGTTGATAACGGGATCACATCATTAGGAGAATGATGTGATGGACAAGACCCAATCCTAAGCCTAGCACAAAGATCGTAGTTCGTATGCTAAAGCTTTTCTAATGTCAAGTATCATTTCCTTAGACCATGAGATTGTGCAACTCTCGGATACCGTAAGAATGCTTTGGGTGCACCAAACATCACAACATAACTGGGTGGCTATAAAGGTGCACTACTGGTATCTCCGAAAGTGTCTGTTGGGTTGGCACGAATTGAGACTGGGATTTGTCACTCCGTGTAAACGGAGAGGTATCTCTGGGCCCACTCGGTAGGACATTATCATAATATGCACAATGTGACCAAGGGGTTGATCACGGGATGATGTGTTACATTATGAGTAAAGGGACTTGCCGGTAACGAGATTGAACAAGGTATCGGCATACCAACGATCGAATCTCGGGCAAGTACAATACCGCTAGACAAAGGGAATTGTATACGGGATTGATTGAATCCTCGACATCGTGGTTCATCCGATGAGATCATCATGGAACATGTGGGAGCCAACATGGGTATCCAGATCCCATTGTTGGTTATTGGCCGGAGAATGTCTCGGTCATGTCTGCATGGTTCCCGAACCCGTAGGGTCTACACACTTAAGGTTCGATGACGCTAGGGTTATAGGGAATAGATATACGTGGTTACCGAATGTTGTTCGGAGTCTCGAATGAGATCCCGGACGTCATGAGGAGTTCCGGAATGGTCCGGAGGTAAAGATTTATATATGGAAAGTTGTTGTTCGGGTTCCGGGAAAAGTTCGGGTTTTTCTGGTATTGTACCGGGAAGCTTCCAGAAGGTTCCGGAGGATTCCGGAGGGGTCCGGAGGTCCGGAAATTGTTCCACCACGTCCAATACAGAAGCATGGGCTGTACGGGGGAGCCCTAGCCTTAATGGGCCTGGGGCACCAGCCCTCCCAAGGCCCATGCGCATGGGAGAGGGGAAACCCTAAGGGGGAGGGCCTCCACTTGACTTGGGAGGCACTCCTCCCCCCTTCGCCGCCGCCCCCAACCCTAGATGGGATCTAAGGGGGCTGGCCCCCTTCTCTCCCCACCTATAAATAGTGGATGGGTGGGAGGGCAGCCGCACCCAAGTTCTGGCGCAGCCCTCCCCCTCTCCCAAGTACTCCTCCTCTCCCGCGGTGCTTGGCGAAGCCCTGCAGGATCGCCACGCTCCTCCACCATCACCACGCCGTCGTGCTGCTGCTGGATGGAGTCTTCCCCAATCTCTCCCTCTCTCCTTGCTGGATCAAGGCATGGGAGACGTCGCCGGGCTGTACGTGTGTTGAACGCGGAGGTGCCGTCTGTTCGGCACTAGGATCTCCGGTGATTTGGATCACGACGAGTACGACTCCTTCAACCCCGTTCTCTTGAACGCTTCCGCTTAGCAATCTACAAGGGTATGTAGATGCACTCCTCTCTCTCGTTGCTAGTCTCTCCATAGATAGATTTTGGTGACACGTAGGAAAATTTTGAATTTCTGCTACGTTCCCCAACATATCCAGCCGCCGCAGAGTCCAGAACCACTAGATCCAATCTAGACACCATCACAGAGGGGTTCACCACTTCCATTAGTGCCTCTCCGATGATGCGTGAGTAGTTCTTTGTAGACCTTCGGGTCCGTAGTTAGTAGCTAGATGGCTTTCTCTCTCTCGCTGAATTCTCAATACAATGGTCTCTTGGAGATCCATATGATGTAACTCTTTTTGCGGTGTGTTTGTTGGGATCTGATGAACTTCGAGTTTATGATCAGTTATATCTTTTTATATCCATGAAAGTTATTTGAGTTTCTTTGATCTCTTATATGCATGATCTCTTATAGCCTTTTATTTCTTCTCCGATATTTTGGTTTTGTTTGGCCAACTTGATCTACTTATCTTGCAATGGGAAGAGGTGCCCGGTAGTGGGTTCGATCTTATGTTGCTTGATACCAGTGACAGAAAGGGAACCGACACGTATGTATCATTGCTACTAAGGATAAAAAGATGGGATCTATATCTACGCAATAGATAAACAGATTTTGTCTACATCATGTCATCGTTCTTATTGCATTACTCCATTTTTTCATGAACTTAATACACTAGATGCATGCTGGATAGCGGTCGATGTGTGGAGTAATAGTAGTAGATGCACGTAGGAGTCGGTCTACTAATCTTGGACGTGATGCCTATGTAATGATCATTGCCTGGATATCGTCATAATTATTTCAAGTTCTATCAACTGCCCAACAGTAATTTGTTTACCCACCATTTGCTATCTTTCTTGAGAGAACGCACTAGTGAAACCTACGGCCCCCGGGTCTTCTTTCTCTTATATTTGCCTTGCGATCTACCTTTCCTTGCGTTTATTTTCAGATCTATTAAACCAAAAATACAAAAATACCTTGCTGCAATTTATTCTTATTTATTTTATTTAGCGTTCAATATATCAATCTTGTACAAATTTACCTCACGTCCTTTGCCTATCTTGAGGCACCGCCCAAAAGGGATTAACAACCCCTTTAACACGTCGGGTTATGAGGTGTTGTTATTTGTGTGCAGGGGCTGTTTACGTTGTGTTGCTTGGTTCTCCTACTAGTTCGGTAACATTGGTTTCATATATGAGGGAAATACCTACCGCCTCTGTGCTGCATCATCCCTTCCTCTTTGGGGAAATACCGGCGTAGCTTCAAGCGACATCAACCATGCATTCGACTACGACCGCCATTCCCAGCACCTCCACCTCCGCCTACCACCGCCACCATTGCTGCCGGTGGTTTCCCCCACCTCCAACCACCCACCCCATCACGTATTGCACCCTGCTCGCATCCGCATCTAACATCAAGTCCCCTCCCCATGAGTCAGATCCCCTTGTGTCATGACGGAGATGGTTTTGCATGGCAGAAGGGATGTCGTGTCTGACAAAGAGATGGCGGAGGATATGCATCACACGAGGATGGTGCACACGATGAGGAGCCAGGAAGTTGGGATACACCAAAGAAGCCGGTGATGCAAATCTACGTGGAGGCAAGTGCAGAGGAAGTGACAAGGGGAATTGCACATTGGCGGAGGAGGTGATTGCTTGGGCGTGAGCAGAGGTGAGGTCCATGAATCCCGCCCAGCGTGTGAAGTGGAGAGCGGTCCGGTCTCTGCAGGATCCTCATATTTTAGGACCACAAATTCAAATGCAGGGGCGCTGTTGGAGCTGTCAGTTTTGGGATCCCTACTTCAATGGGATGTTGATCCTCGATTCGCTGGTCCATCTCAAACCTATGTTTCCGCAAATCCTGTTTGCACCGCTAGGATTACTGTCGAGGAACGTTGCATGGAAAACACAAAAATTCCTAGGAATTGACCCAAGATCTAATCTAGGATATGCTAGCAACGAGAGGGAGTGTGTCTACATATCCTTGTAGACCGGAAGCGAAAACATTCAACAAACATGGTTGATGTAGTCGTACTCTTCACGATCCAATCCGATCGAGCGCCGCATGAATGACACCTCCGAGTTATGCACACGTACGGCTCGGTGACGTCTGCTCGTTCTTGATCTAGCAAGCGAGGGGGAGGTAGATGGGATCTAGGCCAGCACGACGGTGCAGTGGTGGTGGAATTTTTGCACGGCTTCGCCAAGCAACTGCGGAGGAGGAAGTGGAGGGAGACAGGGGCGGAGGCTAGGTGGATCAATCTTGCACCCAACCCTTCACCTCCCTTTATATTGGGGGTCAGGGGGTAAGGCTACCTTGCCCCCCATCCAAGCCAAGGGAGTGATGCCCCCCTCCATGCCATGGGGGCAACGCCCCTCCCCTTCCAAGCCAAGGGGGCGGCGACCCCGCTCCAAGCCAAGGGGGTAGCGCCCCCCTCCTTTTAAGGACTGACCCCCTAATAGCATGGGCCCTTGGGAGGATGGTACGTGATACATCTCCAATGTATCTATAATTATTTATTATTCCATGCTATTATAGTACCAATCTGGGATGTTTTATATGCATTTATATGCTATTTTATATCATTTTTGGGACTAACCTATTAACCTAGTGCCTAGTGTCACTTGTTGTTTTCTGCTTGTTTTTGGTGTTTGAGAAAATCAGTACCAAATGGAGTCCAAATGCTGAGAAACATTTTGACGATTTGTTTGGACATAAGAGACCCTAGTAGCTTCGGGAGGAGACCATAGGATGTACGACGACATGGAAAGGCAACCCGGAGCACCTAGGGCATGCCTTGTTGCCTTGTGGGCAGCTCGAGGCTCTGTCTAACCTGATTCCACTTCTATAAATTCTCAAATATTGGGACACCAATAGAGATCCACCCAAAAAAATAATTCCACCGCCGCAAGCTTCTGTTTTTCTGCGATCCCGCACGGAGGCCTTTTCCGGTACTCTGCCGGAAGGGGAATCGATCATGGAGGGCTTCTACATCATCCATGTTGCCTTCCGAAGATGCGTGATGTTTACCACAAACTATGGGTCCATAGCTAGTAGCTAGACGGCTTCTTCTCTCTCTTTGTGTTGGGGAACGTAGCATGCATTTTCCAAAATAAATCCTACACTCACGCAAGATCTATCTAGGAGATGTATAGCAACGAGGGGTGATACGTCTACAATGTATCTATAATTTATGAAGCATTCATGCTATTTTATTATCTGTTTTGAATGATTATGGGCTTTATTATAAACTTTTATATTACTTTCGGGACTAACCTATTAACCGGAGGCCCAACCCATATTGTTGTTTTATTGCCTGTTTCAGTATTTCGAAGAAAAGGAATATCAAACGGAGTCCAAACGGAATGAAACCTTCGGCAACGTGATTTTTTGGAAGAATATCACCCAAGAGACTTGGAGTTCACGTCAGAAGACCCTCGAGGAGGCCACAAGATAGGAGGGCGCCCCCCTACTAGGCATGCCCCCTGTCTCATGGGCCCCTCGAGCACCCCCCGACCGACTTCTTTCGCCTATATAAGCCTACGTACCCTAAAACCATCGAAAATCAAGATAGATCGGGAGTTCCGCCGTCGCAAGCCTCTGTAGCCACCAAAAACCTCTCGGGAGCCTGTTCCGGCACCCTGCCGGAGGGGGAACCCATCACCGGTGGCCATCTTCATCATCCCGGTGCTCTCCATGACGAGGAGGGAGTAGTTCACCCTCGAGGCTGAGGGTATGTACCAGTAGCTATGTGTTTGATCTCTCTCTCTCTCTCTTGTGTTCTCTCTCGTGTTCCCTCTATGGGACGATCTTGATGTATCCCAAGCTTTGCTATTATAGTTGGATCTTATGATGTTTCTCCCCCTCTACTCTCTTGTAATTGATTGAGTTTCCCTCTTGAACTTATCTTATCGGATTGAGTCTTTATTTGAGAACACTTGATGTATGTCTTGCCGTGTTTATCTGTGGTGACAATGGGATATCACGTGCCACTTGATGTATGTTTTTGTGACCAACTTGCGGGTTCCTCCCATGAACCTATGCATAGGGGTTGGCACACGTTCTTGATTCTCCGGTAGAAACTTTGGGGCACTCTTTGAAGTACTTTGTGTTGGTTGGATGAATCTGAGATTGTGTGATGCATATCGTATAATCATGCCCAAGGATACTTGAGGTGACAATGGAGTATCTAGGTGACATTCGGGTTTTGGTTGATTTGTGTCTTAAGGTGTTATTCTAGTACGAACTCTTGAATAGATTGATCCGAAAGAATAACTCTGAGGTGGTTTCGTACCCTACCATAATCTCTTCGTTTGTTCTCTGCTATTAGTGGCTTTGGAGTAACTCTTTGTTTCATGTTGAGGGATTGTTATATGATCTATCTATGTTATTATTGTTGAGAGAACTTGCACTAGTGAAAGTATGAACCCTAGGCCTTGTTTCCTACCACTGCAATACCGTTTACGCTCACTTTTACCACTTGTTACCTTGCTGTTTTTATAATTTCAGATTACAATTACCTTTATCTACTATCTATTTTGCACTTGTATCACCATCTCTTCGCCGAACTAGTGCACCTATACAATTTACCATTGTATTGGGTGTGTTGGGGACACAAGAGACTCTTTGTTATTTGGTTGCAGGGTTGTTTGAGAGAGACCATCTTCATCCTATGCCTCCTACGGATTGATAAACCTTAGGTCATCCACCTGAGGGAAATTTGCTACTGTCCTACAAAAATGTGCACTTGCAGGCCCAACAACGTCTACAAGAAGAAGGTTGTGTAGTAGACATCAAGGGGGTGAGTGTGTCTACGTACCCTCGTAGACCATTGATAACCCACAAGTAGAGTGGATCAGTTGTAGCCTCTTTCGATAAGTAAGAGTGTCGAACCCAACGAGGAGCTAAAGGCATAACAAATATTCCCTCAAGTTCTATCGACCACCGATACAACTCTACGCACGCTTAGCGTTTGCTTTACCTAGAACAAGTATGAAACTAGAAGTACTTTGTAGGTGTTGTTGGATAGGTTTGCAAGATAATAAAAAGCACGTAAATAAAAAGTAGGGGCTGTTTAGATAAAGAAGCAATAAAGTAAATATAGCGAGTGTGGAAAAGTGGTGGTAGGAGTTGTGAAATTGTCCCTAAGCAATTGACTACTTTACTAGACCGATAGCAAGTTTTATGTGGGAGAGGCATAAGCTAACATACTTTCTCTTCTTGGATCATACGCACTTATGATTGGAACTATAGCAAGCATCCGCAAATACTAAAGATCATTAAGGTAAAATCCAAGCATAGCATTAAAGCATCAAGTCCCCTTTATCCCATACGCCACAACCCCCTTACTCGGGTTTATGCTTCTGTCACTCAAGCAACCCACTATAAGCGAATCATGAACGTATTGCAACACCCTACAACGGGAATCCCTCACGTTTGTGCGACACGGAGGGAACAATAGGACAACAACATAACCACAAGCAAATTAAACCAATCATAGCAATTCACCAATCACCGATAGGACAACGAAAATCTACTCAGACATCATAAGATGGCAACACATCATTGGATAATAATATGAAGCATAAAGCACCATGTTTAAGTAGAGGGTACAGGGTTGCGGGAGAGTGTACCGCTGAATATAGATGGGGGAAGGTGATGGAGATGTTGGTGAAGATGGCGGAGGTGTTGGTGAAGATCGCGGTGATGATGATGGCCCCCGGTGGCGCTCCTGCGCCACCGGAAGCAAGGGGGAGAAAGCCCCCCTTATTCTTCTTCTTCTTCCTTGACCTTCTCCCTAGATGGGATAAGGGTTTCCCCTCTGGTCCTTGGCTCCCATGGCGTGGGAGGGGCGAGAGCCCCTCCGAGACTGGATCTGTCTCTCTGTCTCTCTCTGTTTCTGCGTTCTGGAATTCTGCCCTTCACTGTTTCTTTTATATTCGGAGATCCGTAACTCCGATTGGGGTGAATCTTTCGCCCAAATTTTTCTCATAAAATTAGCTTTCTTACGGCAAAAGAAGGGCATCAACCGCCTTACGGGTGGCCCACGAGAGTGCCAGGCGCACCCAGGGGGGAGGGCGTGCCCCCCTGTCTCGTGGCCACCTCGGGCACTGTTTCGCGTTGATTCTTCCTCCGGAAAATCCCAAATATTCCAAAATAATTCTCCGTCCATTTTTATCCCGTTTGGATTCTGTTTGATATTGGGTTTCTGCGAAACATAAAACATGCAACAAACAGGAACTCGCACTGGGCACTGGATCAATATGTTAGTCCCAAAAAATAGTATAAAAAGTTGCCAAAAGTACATGAAAGTTGTAGAATATTGGCATGGAACAATAAAAAATTATAGATATGACAGAGACGTATCAACATCCCCAAGCTTAATTCCTGCTCGTCCTCGAGTAGGTAAATGATAAAAAAGAATAATTTTTGATGTGGAATGTTACCTAGCATAATCTTTATCAAATATCTAATCATGACATGAATATTAAGACATGAGTGATTCAAAAAAATAGTCTATCATTTGACATAAAAACAATAATACTTAGGGCATCCCAACAAACAATCATGTCTTTCAAAATATCAATGCTTCAGAAAGTTATCCCTACAAAATCATATAGTCTTGTATGCTCTCTTTTCTTAACACAAGGTACCCCTCATGCCTATCCCGGTGTCAGCCAAGCAATTGTTTCATACTTTAGTATTCTCAAACCTTTTCAACTTTCATGCAATAAATGAGCGTGAGCCATGGATATAACACTACGGGTGGAATAGAATATGATGGTGGAGGTTATGTGAAGAAGACAAAAAAGGGAGAAAGTCTCACATCGACGCGGCTAATCAACGGGATATGGAGATGCCCATCAATTGATGTCAATGCGAGGAGTAGGGATTGCCATGCAACGGATGCACTAAGAGCTATAAGTGTATGAAAGCTCAAACTGAAAACTAAGTGGGTGTGCATCCAACTTGCTTGCTCATGAAGACCTAGGGCTTTTGAGGAAGCCCATCGTTGGAATACACAAGCCAAGTTCTATAATGAAAAATTCCCACTAGTATATGAAAGTGACAACGTAAGAGACTCTCTATATGAAGAACATGGTGCTACTTTGAAGCACAAGTATGGAAAAAGGATAGTAACATTGCCCCTTTCCTTTTTCTTTTTTTTTCTTTTTATTTTTTTGGGTGGGCTTCTTTGGCCCCCTTTTTTATTTAAGCTTCTTTGGCCTTTCCTTTTTTTTTCTTTTTTTTCTTTTTTTCATGGGGCAATGCTCTATAATGATGATCATCACACTTTTATTTACTTACAACTCAATATTACAAATCGATACTAGAACAAAGATATGACTGTATATGAATGCTTCCAGCGGTGTACCGGGATGCGCAATGATCTAGCGTAGCAATGACATAAAAAACGGACAAGCCATGAAAACATCATGCTAGCTATCTTACGATCATGCAAAGCAATATGACAATAAATGCTCAAGTCATGTATGTGATGATGATGGAAGTGGCATGTCAATATATCTCGGAATGGCTATGGAAATGCCATGATAGGTAGGCATGGTGGCTGTTTTGAGGAAGATATAAGGAGGTTTAAGTGTGATAGAGCATATCATATCACGGGGTTTGGATGCACCAGCAAAGTTTGCACCGACTCTCGAGGTGAGAAAGGGCAATGCACGATACCGAAGAGGCTAGCAATGATGGAACCGTGAGAGTGCGTATAATCCATGGACTCAACATTAGTCATAAAGAGCTCACATACTTATTGCAAAAATTTACTAGCCCTTGAAACAAAGTACTACGCGCATGCTCCAAGGGGTGAGGTTGGTAGGAGTTAACCATCGCGCGCCCCCGACCTTCACGCAAAGATAAACAATCAAAATACAATGCACGCCAATTTGGTTACATAGTTAGTAGACCATACGTGCATGCTTCGGGAATCACAAACCTTAACACCAACATCCTTACTAAACACAACCATCTACTAGTACCTCCCACATATTATCATCACTATGTCACAAAACTATTGCAAGGAATCAAACATATCATATCCAGTGATCCACAAGTTTATGTAGGATTTTATGACTAACCATGTGAATGACCAATTCCTGTCATCTCTCTACATTGATATAAGTGAAGCAAGAGAGTTGAATTCTTTCTACAAAAGATATTCCCACGCTCTAACAATTATAAGTGAAGCAAAAGAGCATTCTACAAATGGTGATTTTCTATGTGAAGAGAAACAGGCAATCCAAACTTCAAATGATATAAGTGAAGCACATGAAGCATTCTATAAAACCATACTCAAAAGATTTAAGTGAAGTACAATGAGCATTCTATAAATCAACCAAGGACTATCTCATACCAGCATGGTGCGTAAAAGAAAAATGAAAACTAAATGCAAAAGACGCTCAAGACTTGCAAATAATGCATAAACGAAACGAATACGAAAACATACTGATACTTGTTGAAGAAAGAGGGGATGCCTTCTGGGGCATCCCCACGCTTAGACGCTTGAGTCTCCTTGAATATTTACTTGGGGTGCCTTGGGCATCCCCAAGCTTGAGCTCTTGCCTCTCTTCCTTTTCCTCATATCGAGACATCCTCGATTAGACACTTCATCCACACGAAACTTCAACAGAAAACTCGGTAAGATCTGTTAGTATAATAAAGCAAATCACTACTATAGGTACTGTTGCAAACCAACTCATATTTTGTTTTTGCATTGTGTCTACTGTAATATAACTTTTCCATGGCTTAATCCACTGATATAAATTGATAGATCCATTAAAACAAGCAAACTATGCATCAAAAACAGAATCTGTCAAAAACAGAAGAGTATGTAGGCAATCTGAACATTCACCATACTTCTGGTACCCCAAAACTTCTAAAAAAAATTAGGAAAAATAAAAACTTTGTATAGAAATACAGTGCAAAAAGAATCAGAACCGTTTGACGTTCCAGGTAAAAATGTAAAATTACGCACTACAGCCAAAGTTTCTGTCCTTCACCGTACAAACCAACAAGCATTGTGCACATCCTAAAGGCAAATCTTGGCACATTATTTTTATAATACAATGGAATTGTACAAGGGGATAATTATTTTTGATGAAAAGTTTCTGTAATCAAGATTCACAAAGTTTCCGTGAGCATGAACAAAGTTCAAGGAGCTCTCCCACTTCAACAATGCTTGTCTTTCTCACTTTCACTTTCCTTTTTGAAAAGTTTTAGGTTCCCCTCTTTATTTTTTTTGTTTTTAAACTATATGAAATCACTCAACAGAAATAAATGACTCTTTAAAACTTCTGGGTTGTCTCCCTGGCAGCGCTTTCTTTAAAGCCATTAAGCTAGGCATATAGTGCTCAAGTAATGGATCCACCCGGATCCCTAGGTATATCAAAGCCAATTTTAATTAACAATGATTTTTAATTTAGTAGTGAGCACAAAATAACATATATCATGTAATGACGAAGTCTAACTCTCTTCCTATGCATCGACATGTCATAAAAGAACAATTCATGCACACATAGTAAAGGCCAATGCATAGTATAAACAGTTTCTTGCAATTCTATCGTGTTGGAAACATAAAGAGGCGGAGATATAGTTCCTCTCTCATAATAATTGCAAGTAGGAGCAGAAAGCACATGCATATTATATCTATCAAAATTATCATGTGCAACGATAAAAGACAACTCATCAATATAATCCTTAATAAGCACAAACTTCTCCGATATAGTGTAGTTTGGAGAATTCCAAAAGATAATAGGACTATCATGCGTGGGTGCAATAGCAAAAATTTCATGTTTAACATAAGGAACTATAGAAAGTTCATCTCCATAAGCATAATTCATATTGGCATCTTGGCCACAAGCATAGCAAGCATCATCAAAAAGGGATATTTCAAACGAATTAACGGCATCATAGCAATCATCATAGCAATCATCCTTCGGTAAGCATGAAGGGGAATTAAACAATGTATGAGTTGAAGAGTTACTCTCATTAGAAGGTGGGCACAGGTGATCAATCTGCTCTTCCTCCTTTTGTTCTTCGCTCTCCTCATCATATTTTTCATCCAATGAGCTCACAGTTTCATCAATTTCTTCTTCCATAGCTTCCTGCAAAATATTAGTCTCTTCTTGGACAGCGGAGACTTTCTCAATAAATGCATTAATATTGTAATTGTATTCATAATTTTCATAGCAATATCTAAGTATAGCAAAATTTTTAGGTCTGTAAACTCAGTCATCAAAATCGTCAAACGCTTTAAACATAGATTCATTCTCATAAGCACCCATAAAAGCAACAAATTCTTCTATTTGTTCCACATCATAGTAATCATATACACCATTAGCATAAGAAGCTAAGGTTTTATTATCATTGAATTTGCATGAAAAGGGAAGGTGTGGAGCCTTCATCCTAGAACAACAAGTATAATCATGTATCAAGCATAGTTGGTGAGCATACCAATGTACATATGAATTTGATCCCACAATAGTTCCCCTTTTTGTGTCAAGCGATAATCCCTAAAGTATTCACGTTGATCCAACGTGTCTCCCATAACATAATTGAATGGGGTTTTCTCAGGATTATCAAAGTAGTACACAATATCTTTCACATAACCAGCATCGAGGGTTTTAGGAGGTTCCCCATCTCCATGAGTAGCAACTACACTTTTTTGTATTTCGTGTTCCATATCCATAACTAAAGATAGAGAACAACTTAGAGCAGCAAATAAAAATTACTTAGTGATAAAGCAAACAAGCACACACGCGAAAATTCACCCCACGCTATGACTCCCCGGCAACGGCGCCAGAAAAAGGTCTTGATAACCCACAAGTGTAGGGGATCAGTTGTAGCCTCTTTCGATAAGTAAGAGTGTCGAACCCAACGAGGAGCTAAAGGCAGAACAAATATCCCCTCAAGTTCTACCGAGCACCGATACAACTCTACGCACGCTTAGCGTTCACTTTACCTAGAACAAGTATGAAACTAGAAGTACTTTGTAGGTGTTGTTGGATAGGTTTGCAAGATAATAAAAAGCACGTAAATAAAAAGTAGGGGCTGTTTAGATAAAGAAGCAACAAAGTAAATATAGCGAGTGTGGAAAAGTGGTGGTAGGAGTTGTGAAATTGTCCCTAAGCAATTGACTACTTTACTAGACCGATAGCAAGTTTTATGTGGGAGAGGCATAAGCTAACATACTTTCTCTTCTTGGATCATATGAACTTATGATTGGAACTCTAGCAAGCATCTTAAACTACTAAAGATCATTAAGGTAAAACCCAACCATAGCATTAAAGCATCAAGTCCCCTTTATCCCATACGCCACAACCCCCTTACTCGGGTTTATGCTTCTGTCACTCAAGCAACCCACTATAAGCGAATCATGAACGTATTGCAACACCCTACAATGGGAATCCCTCACGGTTGCGCGACACAGAGGGCACAATAGGATAGCAACATAACCACAAGCAAATTAAACCAATAATACCAATTCACCAATCACCGATAGGACAACAAAAATCTACTCAGACATCATAAGATGGCAACACATCATTGGATAATAATATGAAGCATAAAGCACCATGTTTAAGTAGAGGGTACAATGGGTTGCGGGAGAGTGGACCGCTGAATATAGATGGGGGAAGGTGATGGAGATGTTGGTAAAGATGGAGGAGGTATTGGTGAAGATCGCGGTGATGACGATGGCCCCCGGCGGCGCTCCGGCACCACCAGAAGCAAGGGGGAGAGAGCCCCCCTCTTATTCTTCTTCCTTGACCTTATACCTAGATGGGAGAAGGGTTTGCCCTCTGGTCCTTGGCTCCCATGGCGTGGGAGGGGCGAGAGCCCCTCCGAGACTGGATCTGTCTCTCTGTCTCTCTCTGTTTCTGCGTTCTGGAATTCTGCCCCTTCAACGTTTCTTTTATATTCGGAGATCCGTAACTCCGATTGGTGTGAATATTTCGCCCAGATTTTTCTCATAAAATTAGCTTTCTTGCGGCAAAAGAAGGGCATCAATTGCCTTACGGGTGGCCTACGAGAGTGCCAGGCGCGCCCAGGGGGGAGGGCGCGCTCCCCTGTCTCGTGGCCACCTCGGGCACTGTTTTGCGTTGATTCTTCCTCCGGAAAATCCCAAATATTCCAAAATAATTCTCCGTCTATTTTTATCCCATTTGGATTCCATTTGATATTGGGTTTCTGCGAAACATAAAACATGCAACAAACAGGAACTGGCACTGGTCACTGGATCAATATGTTAGTCCCAAAAAATAGTATAAAAAGTTGCCAAAAGTATATGAAAGTTGTAGAATATTGGCATGGAACAATCAAAAATTCTAGATACGACAGAGATGTATCAACCATAAGCGGAAGCTTTTCACAACGCAGTTGATGTAGTCGAACTTTCTTCGCAATCCACCGATCGAGTACCGAACGTACGACACCTCCGAGGTCTGCACATGTTCAGCTTGTTGACGTCCCTCGCCTTCTTGATCCAAAAAGACGTCGATGTAGTAGATGATTTACGTCAGCACGACGGCGTGGTGACGGTGATGGTGAAGTGATCCTCGCAGGGCTTCGCCTAAGCACTACGAAAATATGACCGAAGGCGTAAACTGTGGAGGGGGGCGCCACACACGGCTAAGATAATGCCTGGTGTGTGCTAGGGGGTGCCCCCCACATATATATAGGTGGGAGGGAGAGGGGATAATCCAGGAGGTGCCCCAAGTAGGACCGAATCCTACTTGGATTCCTCCTAGGCCGCCCCCCTTCCTTATTTACCAGAGGGGGAATGAAAAAGGAGGGAGGAGGGAAGGAAGGGGGAGGCCAAATCCCCCCTTTCCTTCTCCCTTCCTCTCTTTCCTTATCCTCTGGTTCGGACCACATGGGGGCGCACCAGCCCCTGATGGCTGGTGCATTTCTCCTCTTGGCCCATTAAGCCCATATCTTTTGTCGGGGGTGCCCGGAACCCCTTCCGGTGACCCGATATGTACCTGGTACCCTCTGGAACACTTCCTTTGTCCGAATACCATCGTCCTATATATCAATCTTTACCTCTCGACCATTTTGAGACTCCTCGTCATGTCTGTGATCACATACGGAACTCCAAACAACATTCAGTCACCAAATCACATAACTCATATAATACTATATCGTCAATGAATGTTAAGCTTGCAAACCCTACGGGTTCGAGAACTATGTAGAGATGAACGAGACACCTCCCCGGTCAATAACCAATAGCGGAGCCTGGATCCCATATTGGCTCCTACATATTCTATGAAGATCTTTATTGGTTGAATCGTTATGACAACATACATAATTCCCTTTGTCCATCGTTATGTTACTTGCCCGAGATTCGATTGTCGGTATCTTGATACCTAGTTCAATCTTGTTACCGGCAAGTCTCTTTACTCATTTCGTAATACATCATCCTGCAAATAACTCATTAGTCACTTTGTTTGCAAGGCTTCTTATGATGTGTATTACCAGGAGGGCCCAGAGATACCTCTCCGATACTCGGAGTGACAAATCCTAATCTCTATCTATGCCAACCCAACAAACACCTTTGTAGAGCATCTTTATAATCACCCAGTTACTTGTGATGTTTGATAGCACACAAGGCATTCCTCCGGTATCCGGGATTTGCATAATCTCATAGTCGAAGGAATATGTATTTGACATGAAGAAGCTATAAAACTAAACAATCAATATGCTATGCTAATGGATGGGTCTTGTCCGTCACATCATTCTCCTAATGATGTGATCCCATTCATCAAATGACAACACATGTCTATGGTTAGGAACCTTAACCATCTTTGATTAACGAGCTAGTCTAGTAGAGGCTTACTAGGGCCACAGTGTTTTGTCTATGTATCCACACATGTATCAAGTTTCCAGTTAATACAATTCTAGCATGAATAATAAACATTTATCATGATATAAGGACATATAAAATAACAACATTATTCTTGCCTCTAGGGCATATTTCCTTCAGTTTCCCACTTGCACTAGAGTCAATAATCTAGTTCATATCGCCATGTGATTTAACACCAATAGTTCACATCTTTATGTGATTAACACCCATAGTTCACATTGCCATGTGACCAACACCCAAAGGGTTTACTAGATTCAATAATCTAGTTCACATTGCTATGTGATTAATACCGAAAGAGTACTAAGGTGTGATCATGTTTTGCTTGTGAGAGAAGTTTAGTCAACGGGTCTGCCACATTCATATCCGTATGTATTTTACAAATTTCTATGTCTACAATGCTCTGCATGGAGCTACTCTAGCTAATTGCTCCCACGTTCAATGTGTATCTAGATTGAGACTTAGAGTCATCTAGATCAGTGCCAAAGCTTGCATGGACGTAACTCTTTACGGCGAACTCTTTATCACCTCCATAACCGAGAAAAATTTCCTTGGTCCTATTTAAGGTAACTAAGGATATTTTTGACCACTGTCCAGTGATCTATTCCTGGATCACTATTGTACCCCCTTGCCAAACTCATGGCAAGGTACACAACAGGTTTGGTACACAGCATGGCATACTTTATAGAACCTATGGCTTAGGCATAGCAAATGACTTTCATTCTCTCTTTATCTTCTGCCGTGGTTGGGTTTTGAGTCTTTACTCAACTTCATACCTTACAATACATGCAAGAACTCCTTCTTTGACTGATCCATTTTGAACTCCTTCAAATCTTGTCAAGGTATGTACTCATTGAAAGTCTTATCAAGTCTCTTGATCTATCTCTATAGATCTTGATACCCAATATATAAGCAGCTTAACCGAGGTCTTTGATTGAAATATTCTTATTCAAGTATCCTTTTATGCTATCCAGAAATTCTATATCATTTCCAATCAATAATATGTCATCCACATATAATATCAGAAATGATACAGAGCTCCCACTCACTTTCTTGTAAATACAGGTTTCACTGTAAGTCTGTATAAAACCATATGCTTTGATCACCTCATCAAAGCATATATTGTTGGGGAATGTAGCATGCAATTTCAAAAATATTCCTACGCTCACGCAAGATCTATCTTAGAGATGCATAGCAACGGGAGGTGGAGAGTGTGTCCACGTACCCTCGTAGACCAAAAGCGGAAGCATTAGTTAACGCGGTTGATGTAGTCGAACGTCTTCATGATCCAACCGATCCAAGTACAGAACGTGCGACACCTCCGTGTTCAGCACATGTTCAACTCAATGATGTCCCTCGAACTCTTGATCCAGTAGAGGGTCGAGGGAGAGTTCCGCCAGCATGATGGCGTGGCGACGGTGTTGATGACGTGATCCGCGCAGGGCTTCACCTAAGCACTACGACGCTATGACCGGAGGAGTAAACTATGGAGGGGGCACCGCACATGGCAAATAGAACAATTGATGTGCATTTGGGGTGCCCCTGCCCACATATATAAAGGAGGGGAGGAGGGGTGGCCGGCCATGGGGCGTGCAAAGTGTGGGGAGTCCTACTAGGACTCCCTAGTCCTAGTAGGATTCCCCTTTCCTTTTCAGAGAAGGGGAGAAGGGGAAAGAGGTGGAGGAGAAGAAGGAAAGGGGGCCCGCGCTCCTCCACCTGCCCGCCGCCTCCGCTCTTCCACTAAGGCCCATGAAGGCCTAATAGTCCCCCGGGGGGTTCCGGTAACCTCCCGTTACTCCGAAACTTATCTGATACTTCCGGAAACCATTCTGGTGTCCGAATGTAACCTTCCAATATATCAATCTTTACCTCTCGACCATTTCGAGACTCCTCATCATGTATGTGATCTCATCCGAGACTCCAAACAAACTTCGGTCATCAAAAACACATAACTCACAATACAAATCGTCATCAAACGTTAAGCATGCGGACCCTATGGGTTCGAGAACTATGTAGACATGATCGAGACACATCTCTGATCAGTAACCAATAGCGGAACCTGGATGCTCATATTGGCTCCTACATATTCAACGAAGATCTTTATCGGTCAAACCGCACAACAACATACGTTGTTCCCTTTGTCATCGGTATGTTACTTGCCTGAGATTCGATCGTCGGTATCACCATACCTAGTTCAATCTTGTTACCGGCAAGTCTCTTTACTCGTTCTATAATGCTTCTTCCGACAACTAACTCATTAGTCACATTGCTTGCAAGGCTTATAGTGATGAGCATTACCGAGAGGGCCTAGAGATACCTCTCCGATACACGGAGTGACAAATCCTATTCTCGATCTATGCCAACCCAACAAACACCTCCAGAGACACCTGTAGAGCATCTTTATAATCACCCAGTTACGTCGTGAGTTTTGATAGCACACAAGGTGTTCCTCTGGTATTCGGGAGTTGCATAATCTCATAGTTAGAGGAACATGTATAAGTCATGAAGAAAGCAATAGCAATAAAACTTAATGATCATTATGCTAAGCTAACGAATGGGTCTTGTCCATCAAAACATTCTCTAATGCTATGATCCCGTTTATCAAATGACAACAAATTTCTATGGTACGGAAACATAACCATATTTGATTAACGAGCTAGTCAAGTAGAGGCATACTAGGGACACTTTGTTTTGTTTATGTATTCACACATGTACTAAGTTTCCGGTTAATACAATTCTAGCATGAATAATAAACATTTATCATGATATGAGGAAATATAAATAACAACTTTATTATTGCCTGTAGGGCATATTTCCTTCATATATTCCAACTCTGAGATGCTTACACCAGTCCATAGATGGATCGTTGGAGCTTGCACACCTTGTTAGCACCTTTAGGATTGAAAAAAAATCTTCTGGTTGCATCATATACAACTCTTCTTAGAGATATCCATTTAAGAAATGCAGTTTTGACATACATTTGCTAGATTTCATAAAATGTGGCAATTGCTAACATGATTCAGACGGACTTAAGCATCGCTACTGTTGAGAAAGTCTCATCATAGTCAACCCCTTGAACTTATCGAAAAACCTTTTGCGATAAGTCGAGCTTTGTGGATAGTAACATTACCATCAATGTCAGTCTTCTTCTTGAAGATCCATTTATTCTCTATGGATTGCCGATCATCTAGAAAGTCCACCAAAGTCCACACTTTGTTCTCATATATGGATTCTATCTCAGATTTCATGGCCTCAAGTCATCTGTCAGAATCCGGGCTCCTCATAGCTTCTTCATAGTTCGTAGGTTCGCCTTGGCCTAGTAACATGACTTCCAGGACAGGATTACTGTACCACTCTGGTGTGGATCGTGCTCAGATTGACCTACGAAATTCAGTAGTAACTTGATCTGAAGTTTCATGATCATCATCTTTATCTTCCTCTCTAGTTGGTGTAGGCATCACAGTAACAATTTTCTCTAATGTACTACTTTCCAATTCAAGAGAAGGTACATTTACCTCATCAAGTTCTAATTTCCTCCCACTCACTTCTTTCGAGAGAAACTCCTTCTCTAGAAAGGACCCATTCTCAGCAACAAAGATCTTGCCTTTGGATCTATGATGGAAGGTGTACCCAATTGTTTCCTTAGGGTATCCTATGAAGACGCAGTTCTCCAATTTGAGTTCGATCTTATCAGGCTGAAGCCTTTTGACATAAGTGTCGTAACCCCAAATTTTAAGAAACGATACCTTAGGTTTCTTGCTAAACCACAGTTCATATGGTGTCATCTCAACGGATTTAGACGGTGCCCTATTTAACGTGAATGCGGTTGTCTCTAATTCATAACCCCAAAATGATAGTGGTAAATCGGCAAGAGACATCATATATCACACCATATCTAGTAAAGTGTGGTTACGACGTACGGACAAGCCATTACGCTATGGTGTTCCAGGTGGCATGAGTTGTGAAACAATTCCACATTGTTTTAAACGTAGTCCAAACTCGTAACTCAAATATTAGCCTTCACGATCAGATCGTAGAAACATTATTTTCTTATTACGATGATTCTCCACTTCACTCTGAAGTTCTTTGAACTTTTCAAATGTTTCAGACTTGTGTTTCATCAAGTAGATATACCCATATCTACTTAAATCATTAGTGAAGGTGAGAAAATAACGATACCCGCCGCATGCTTCAACACTCATCGGACCGCATACATCGGTATGTATTATTTCCAATAAGTTATTAGCTTGCTCCATTGTTCTGAATACAGAGTTTTAGTCATCTTGCCCATGAGGCATGGTTTGCAAGTATCAAGTTATTCCAAAAGTCCATGCATATGGAGTTTGTTCATGCCCTTTATACCAATATGACCTAAACGACAGTGCCACAAGTATGTTGCACTATCATTATCAACTTTGCATCTTTTGGCATCAATATTATGAATATGTGTATCACTACGATCAAGATTCTATAAACCATTAACATTGGGTGTATGACTATAGAAGGTTTTATTCATGTAAATAGAATAACAATTATTCTCTATCTTAAATGAATAACTGTACTGCAATAAACACGATCCTACCTTGTTCATGCTCAATGCAAACACCAAATAACATTTATTTAGGTTTAACACTAATCCAGAAAGTATAGGGACTGTGCGATGATGATCATATCAATCTTGGAACCACTTCCAACACACATCGTCACTTCACCCTCAAGTAGTCTCCATTGATTCTGCAACTCTTGTTTCGAGTTACTAATCTTAGCAACCGAATAGGTATCAAATACCCAGGGGCTACTACAAGCACTAGTAAGATACACATCAATAACATGTATATCAAATATATCTTTGTTCACTTTGCCATCCTTCTTATCCGCCAAATATTTGGGGTAGTTCCGCTTCCAGTGACCATTTCCTTTGTAGTAGAAGCACTTAGTTTCTAGCTTAGGTCTAGCTTTGGGCTTCTTCACGGGAGTGACAACTTGCTTGCCATTCTTCTTGAAGTTCCCTTTCTTTCCCTTGCCATTTTTGTTGAAACTAGTGGTCTTGTTAACCATCAACACTTGATGCTCTTTCTTGATTTCTACCTTTGCCGATTTCAGCATCGCAAAATGCTTGGGAATCGTTTTCTTCATCCCCTGCATATTATAGTTCATCATGAAGTTCGAGAAGCTTCGTGATAGTGACTAGAGAACTCTGTCAATCACTATCTTATCTGGAAGATTAACTCCCACTTGATTCAAGCGATTGTAGTACCCCAGACATTCTGAGCGCATGCTCACTAGCTAAGCCATTCTCCTCCATCTTGTAGGCAAAGTACTTGTCAGAGGTGTCATACCTCTCGACATGGGCATGAATCTGAAATACCAATTTCAGCTCTTGGAACATCACATATGCTCCGTGGTGTTCAAAACATTTTTGAAGTCCCGGTTCTAAGCCGTAAAGCATGATGCACTAAACTATCAAGTAGTCATCATATCGAGCTCACTAAACGTTCATAATGTCTGCATCTGCTCCTGCAATAGGTCTATCACCTACCGGTGCATTAAGGACACAATTCTTCTATGCAACCATGAGGATAATCCTCAGATCACGGACCCAGTCCGCATCATTGCTACTATCATCATTCAACTTAGTTTTCTCTAGGAACATATCAAAAAACATAGGGGAGCTACAACACGAGCTATTGATCTACAACATAATTTGCAAATACTATCAGGACAAAGTTCATGATAAATTAAAGTTTGATTAATCAAATTACTTAAGAAATCCCACTTAAACTGACTTCCCTCAAGTCATCTAAGTGTAACACGATCCAAATCAACTAACCCATGTCCGATGATCACATGAGATGGGGTAGTCATCAATGGTGAACATCTCTATGTTGATCATATCTACTATATGATTCACGTTCGATCTTTCGGTCTCCAGTGCTCCGAGGCCATGTATGTACATGCTAGGCTCGTCAAGTTTAACCCAAGTATTCCGCATGTGCAAAACTGTCTTGCACCCGTTGTATGTGAACATAGAGTCTATCACATCCGATCATCACATGGTGTCTCAACACGACGAACTTTCACAACGGTGCATACTCAGGGAGAACACTTTTACCTTAAAATTTAGTGAAGGGATCATCTTATAATGCTACCGCCGTACTAAGCAAAATAAGATACATAAAAGATAAACATCACATGCAATCAAAATATGTGACATGATATGGCCATCATCATGTTGTGCTTTTGATCTCCATCTCCAAAGCAACGTCATGATATCCATTGTCACCGGCTCGGCACCTTGATCTCCATCGTTACATCATGGTCGTCTCGCCAACTATTTATTATACAATTATTTCTATCTCATAGCGATAAAGTAAATCAATTACATGGTGTTTGCATTTCATACAATAAAGAGACAACCATAAGGCTCCTGCCGGTTGTCGATAACTTACAAAAGATGATCATCTCATACAATAACGTATATCACATCATGTCTTGACCACATCACATCATAAAATGCCCTGCAAAAACAAGTTAGACGTCCTCTACTTTGTTGTTGCAAGTTTTACGTGGCTGTTACGGGCTTCTAGCAAGAACCGTTCTTACCTACGACACAAAAAACACAACGGTGATTTATCAAGTTTGCTATTTTAACCTTCAACAAGGACCGGCCACAGTCAAATTCAATTCAACTAAAGTAGGCGAAACAGACACCCGCCAGCCACCTTTATGCAATACTAGTTTCATGTCTGTTAGTGGAACCGGTGTCATGAACGTCGTCATGTGATGTTTGCTTGAACTACGTCGGTATTTCCCCAAAGAGGAAGGGATGATGTAGCACAGCAACGGTAGGTATTTCCCTCAGTGATGAGATCAAGGTTATCGAAGCAATAGGAGAATCACGCAACACCACGTAAACAACTCCTGCACAAAAAGAACATATAGTTGCAACCGACGTAAGAGAGGGGTTGTCAATCCCTCACGGGTAAAAACATAGATACAATTGTAGTAGATTGGATAAATAGATCTCGCGGGAACGCGAGATAAAATAAATTGCTAAAAATTGCAGCAAGGTATTTTTGTATTTTTGGTTTAATAGATCTGAAAATAAAAGCAAATAAAAGTAGATCGCGAAGGCAAATATATTAAAGAAGAGACCCAGGGGCCATAGGTTCCACTAGTGGCTTCTCTCGAAAAAATAGCAAGGTAGGAAAACAGTTACTGTTGGGCAATTGATAGAACTTCAAATAATCATGACGATATCCAGGTAATAATAATTATATAGGCATCACATGAAAGATTAATGGACCGACTCCTACCTGCATCTACTACTATTACTCCACACATCGACCGCTATCCAGCATGCATCTAGTGTATTAAGTTCATGGATAAACGGAGTAATGCATTAAGAACGATGACATGATGTAGGCAAGATCTATTTATGTAGAAATAGACCCCATCTTGTTATCCTTAATAGCAGCGATACAGACGTGTTGTTTCCCCTTCTGTCACTCGGATCAAGCACCGTAAGATCGAACCCATCACAAAGCACGTCTTCCCATTGCAAGATAAATAGATTAAGTTGGCCAAACAAAACTCAAATATCAGAGAAGAAATACGTGGCTATAAGCAATCATGCATATAAGAGATTAAAGAAGACTCAAATAACTTTCAATAAAAATAGAGATATGATCATAAACTCAAAGTTCATCGGATCCCAACAAACACACTGCAAAAAGAGTTACATCATATAGCTCTCCAAGAGACCATTGTATGGAGAATCAAATGAGAGAGAGGAAGCCATCTAGCTACTAATTATGGACCCATAGGTCTACAATGAACTACTCACGCATCATCGGAGAGGTACCAATGGACATGATGAACCCCTCCGTGATGGTGTCTAGATTGGATCTGGTGTTTCTGGAACATGCGGCGGTTGGAATTGATTTTCATTGAATGCCCTAGGGTTTCTAGAATATTGGGTATTTATAGAGCAAAGAGGTGGTGTGGGAGGCCACCGAGGTGGGCATAACCCACCTGCGCGCGCCTGGGCCCCCAGGCACGCCCTGGTGGGTTGTGCCCCCCTTGGGCACCCCTCTGGTACTTCTTCGGCCCATCTTGTGTCTTCTGGTCTAGAAAAAATCCACAAAAAGTTTTGCTGTGTGTGGACTCCGTTTGGTATTGATTTCCTACGATGTAAAAACAACCAGAAAACATCAACCGGCACTGGGCAGTATGTCAATAGGTTAGTACCAAAAAATGATATAGAATGATTATAAAATGATTGTAAAACATCCAAGAATGATAATATAACAACATGGAAGAATAAAAAATTATAGATACGTTGGAGGCATATCATCATCCCCAAGCTTAATTCAAGCTCGTCCTCGAGTAGGTTAATGATAAAAACAGAATTTTTGATGTGGAATACTGCGTAAAATGTTCATCACATATTGTTTTCTTTGTAGCATGGACATTTGGACTTTTATACTCCAAAGTAATTGTCTAGTTTTGACATGAAGACTTTAATACTCAAGCATATCAACAAGCAACCATGTGTTTGAAAATATCAACGCTAAAGCCAGTTATCCCTAGCCCATTATGCTCAATCATTAATCCATTCATGAAACACACTCGAATACTAGCTATACCCAATGCTCAAGTACGATCATAGTGCCCCTTAGTTGGTGATTATAAGAGAAGATGGAGACTCAAGTAAAAATAAAAATTGCATAAAGTAAAAGAAAGTCTTTTCGCAGAGGGAAGTAGGTATTTGTAGAGGTGCCAGATCTCAAAGTGAAAATTGAGAGATAAAAACATTTTGGGAGGCATACTTTTCCCACCAACGAAAACAACTTAGAGTTCCCAACACTTTCCATGCTAGATATATCATAGGCGGTTTCCAAACAGAAAATAAAGTTTATTCCTTTTTCTACCATACTTTCACTTTCCATGGCTAACTGTATCCACGGGTGCCCTCCATACCAACACTTTCCAAGGAATTAATTATTTGACAACATAAAGTAAATTCATTTTTTATTTCGGGACTGGACATCCCTAATACCTTTGTCGTACTCTCGTGCATTGACAAGTGTATGAACACTCATCGTGAGAATAACACATCTAGCATGGAAAATATTGGCCACCCCTCACCGCCTCGCGAGCGGTGCGGGCACACAAAAGAGAAATTTATTTTGAAAATTAGAGATGGCACATACAAATTAGCTTAGGACGGCACAGAAATACCACATATAGGTAGGTATAGTGGACTCATATGGCAAAACTGGTTTAAAGGGTTTTGGATGCACAAGTAGTGATCATACTTAGTGCAAAATGAAGGCTAGCAAAAAGATTGAGAAGCGTCCAACCAAGAAATGAAAAATCTCGTAAGCAAGTACTAAGCGTAACTAACACGGAATAATGCACCACAAGTAGGATGTAATTTCATTGCATAACTATTGACTTTCATTCTTTCATAGGGAATCACAAACCTTAACACCAATATTCTTACTAAAGCATAATTACTCATCAACATGACTCACATATCATATCGTCATATCTCAAAACCATTACAAAGAACCAAGTTTATTTTGTCCAATGATCTTCATGAATTTTTTTATTATATCCTCCTTGGATATTTATCACTTTAGGACTAGTTTCATATGTTGCTTTTAATAAGCTCAAACAAATTTAAGTGAAGAACATGAGCATAATATATTTTCTCTCAAAATAATCTAAGTGAAGCAAGAGAGAATTTCTTAAATTTTTTACTAACTCCCAAATAAATCTAGGTGAAGCATGAGAGCATTTCTTCAAAAATAACAAAGCACACCATGCTCAAAAAGATATAAGTGAAGCACTAGAGCATTTCCATGGCTCTAAAATTTTTAAGTGAAGCATAGGAGCAATCATAGCATAATTTTTGGCTCTCTCAAAAAGGTGTGTCCAACAAGGATTCAAGACTTAGAACACAAAGCAAAACAAGCAAAGACTCACATTAGCAAAACTCATAATATGTGATGAATAAAAATATAGGTCCAAGTAAAATACCGATGGTTGTTAGAAGAAAGATGTAGCGACCATGATCCCAATGGACCAAAGTCTTTGTGCTTAAGTGTCATCCCTGGATCGGCATGCTAACACATACAGTACTCGAGGAATTATATCAGAGTTCAATCACACACTTATTACATCGAGGTCCTCATAAAGAGTATTTATTACACAAATAATATGGTTGAAGGCCATCTAAATAAAGTAACTGTAGAAGCTTCGAAGATAAATGAGTCCATGAAACTCCAACGGCATAGCTGAGTGCATGACAATGACCTATCGCACCTTATTCTTCGTCGATAAAGTCTCCAACATGAGACGTTGCAGCCGTGTAGGTCAGCATGGAATATGCTGGCAGAGTTGCACTGTAGAGCAAATGAATGAAAGAAACTATCTCTACATGCATATTTGGCTGGTGGAGGCTCTAAGTATAATCTTTGCATAAAGCTAATTTTTCCCTACAACAAACGAATAAATTTTATTTACTACAAAGTTATACCAATGATTGAGATGGTTCCTCCAACTCAAGTCCCAAAATTAACCAAGTATCATCATTAAACCCAATACATTAATTAAAGAGTGATGAGATCAATATAAATATGGGATAATTAGATTTGTGCCCCTAGTTGTGTCCCACTTGTCTTTTTTACCCCTAATTCCCAAAAGTCACCGGTTCTGTCCAAGTCACTTTGCTCCTCTTATGCTTTTGCCCTTTGACCGTTTGACCGTCAGTTTGAAAACTTCATAATTAATTCATACTAAATCAGAAAAATGCAAATAAGATACCAAAATGTTCATAAAAACATCACCTATATGTTAGTGTCATTTGCATTCATGAAAAAAGTGCTGGAAAGTGCACATCTGAATTTTAGCTGTTTTGATACCACCATGAATAGTAAACTCTAAAAATATTCAAAAAAATTCAAAAAAATATGGTGGCAAAGAACGACAAATGTTCTAAGTGCTTGCCAAGTTTCATTAGGGAACGACATTCGTGGAAGTCGTGGCAAAAAAAATCTATTTTGGAGTGCTGATTGTTTTTTTACCGCAGCACCCATGAACGTTATTCCCTGATAAAACTTGGAAGGCACTTAAAATATTTGTCATTCTTTGCCACCAATTTTTTTTTGAATTTTTTTTGAACTTTTTTAGATTTTGCTATTCATGGTGGTAGCATAAGAGCTAAAACTCGGATTGGCACTTTCCAACACTTTTTTCATCAATGCAAATGACACTCACATACAGATGATGTTTTTCTGAACATTTTGGTATCTTATTTGCATTTTCCTGATTTAGTATGAATTAGTTATGAAGTTTTCAAACTGACAGCCAAATGGTCAAAGGGCAAAATCATAAGAGGATCAAAGTGACTTGGACAGAACTGGTGACTTTTGGGAGTTAGGGGTAAAACAGACGAGTGGGACACTACTAGGGGCATAAATGTAATTATCCCTATAAATATCCACTTCTAGATACTCAAATTGTGCATAACTGGGGACATGGCTAACCATGATTAATTTATACACTCTGCAGAGGTTGCACACTTTTCCCCACAAGACTCGACCACATCAATGATCGGAAGATCGGGACATAGTCTTTCTTAAGCATTAACTCTCTACTCTGGGTAGACCGATACACTGAATTTCCCCTGCATCTACTAGTCCACCTCTTCAAGAGCTCGCACAACTTACTCAACTATGTCAGAGCCCATAATGGCTTGTGGCTGCACACGGAAATTTCTAGGCATGAAATATCATATGATCCCTTTGAGCCTGGGAGGAATTCCGTAGGGTAATCACATGGGTACTCCGGAATTCCCTTGGGCAAGCACTAGTTTCTCCAGGTGCCCCAACCAATCCACCAAGATGAGTATTAAAGTTGCCACCTTAATGTTGTCCAAAAATTATTATCTCTCACAACTTCCATGAATATCACGAACCAATCCCCGTTTACGAGCATGGCTAAGCAATATAAGAGCATAACGTATATTCCCGGGGTGATCAAAGGTAATAGGTTCCTACCTCAAGTACTACAACCAAACCACATGTTCAAAATCCTACTCATGCAAATCTTTGAGGGGCAAAACTAATGCTTAGAAAAAACTAGGTATTGAAAAGTATGATCAAAGTGTAACTTGCCTGGCTGATGATCGGAAAACTCTAGGGATTCGTAGTAACAAGATTCGCACTCCGGAAAATCTAGCATAGGCAAACAATAGAATACATAAGCACTCAAGCAAACGATGCAAAGAGAAATCGAAGAAAAGATCCAAAGAACTCGAAAACAAGCAAATATCTAATCTAAACATAAAACTAATTTTAACAACATTATATTTATGTGGATTAGATATTAACAGATGGTACATGTGATTAGCTACGATTTGCAAAAAGAATCAACTAAACAGAGCTACTAAACTCAAGATACGAACAAAACAAGATCAACTTCAAATCTGAAGTAAACTAAAATTTTAAATTGTCAAAAACATGTTCAAGTTGGTTTACTGGATACATGAGATTGCTCTGAAGATTTTGGCGTTAGTTTCGCCAAATTCGGACAAACGAGCAAAAAGTTGTGCTAGATTGAAGCATAGGGACTAATTTGTAAAAACAATACTATGGATAGGTCTTTGGCAGAAAACTAAAATAAAAGAAAATTCCTATCAAACGAACATTCGCTACTAAAACTAATCTAACAAATCTCTTCGCTATAGAACCCAAACGAACGAATGTAACTAAATAACCGAACTAATTAATAAACCGGACTAAAAAGAAAAATCGAAAAAAGCGGATCGTACCGGGGCGGTTTTTACCGGTCACGGCAGTTCGGGCGGCGGCGGCGGCGAAGTCGACGATGGCAGCGACGGGGCTCGGGTTCGTCGGTGCGGTGGCAGCGGGGCTCCAGCGACGGCGATGTTCGGCGGTGGCGGCGGCGACGGGGTGCAGTGGCAAGTGCAGCGCGGCGGCAGGGTTTGCGGGCGGCAGGGCGGCGACGGAAAGTGCGGCGGCGGCTGCACGCCTTGAGACGAGGGGAGAGGGGCCGGGCTCCCTAGTATTTAAGGAGGGAGGGGGGGCAAGGCGGCTTGCGGGAGGGGGTAGAGAGGCGTGGCGACTAGGAGTCCGGATCATACTCCAGCGGCGACGGCGTCGTGGCGTGGCCGGACTCCAGAGGGAGTAGGTCGCGTGGTGTGGGAGGAGCTGGGTCGCGGCCTAGCGGCAAGCTGGGTCGGCCCAGTTCGACAGGAAGTTTCTTTAAACAATTTTTCAGAGGGACAAAACACGCTAAAGTAAATATAAATAATATCCTAAATTACCAGAAAATTCACGTACTAATATGGCCTTATTATTGACCCAGTGAACATTTTTCTGGGCCTTAATGCCTAAACTAAAAACAAACATTATATTACTAATTACTCCGCTAAAAATCAATAAACTAGCGAATAAAATCAAATAAACTCTTCAAAAATTCAAAATCCAATTTCCAATATTTCGTTGCTAATTTTTAAGAAGTCATCTTATCTTCTCTCTTTATTTTATAATAATTGGAAATGAATTTTGAAAACAATTTGATCCAATTTCTAAATTTTGATAAACCAAAATTGGATTTTTTGTGAAACCTCAAACTCTCTCAAATTGGTCCTTGAGTTGCCTAAGGTCCCTTGGATCAAAATGCAACTAAAAGAAAGCAACAAAATGCATAAATCATGGATGCATATGAATGATCTATGTATAACATCCAAATTGAAAATTGCGATGTTACGAACCTACCCCCCTTAAGATGAATCCCGCCCTCGAGATTCGGATTGGTCAGCAAAAAGGTGTGGGTGGTCCTTGCGGAGGTCTTCTTTTCGCTCCCAAGTAGTTTCCTCCTCCGTATGGTGGATCCACTAAACTTTGCAAAACCTGATGACTCTGCTACGAGTTACTCGACTGGCAAACTCAAGAATCTTAACGGGTTTATCTTCATAGGTCAGATCACTATCCAACTGAATCGCTTCCAGTGGCACTGCATCTCTCAGAGGAATCTCGGCCATCTCTGCATGTCACTTCTTCAACTGGGAAACGTGAAACACATCAGGAACTCCTGACAAACCTTCGGGTAATTCCAACTTGTAAGCGACTTCTCCCATACGTTCCAAAACTCTGTATGGTCCACAAATCGTGGTGCTAATTTCCCTTTGACTCCAATTTGCTTAACTCCTCGAAGTGGGGACACCTGAAGATATGCTCTATCTCCGACTTCATAGGCTACCTCCTTTTGTTTAGTGTTGGTATAACTCTTCTGCCTGGACTGGCTTATCTTGATCCTATCACGAACTAACTTAACCTTCTCCTCAAAATCTCTGATTAAGTCTGGTCCGAACAACTATCGATCTCCAACTTCATCCCACGACAATGGTGTCCTGCACCTCCTTCCGTACAAAGCTTCGAAAGGGCCATCTTCAAACTGGCTTGATAACTGTTGTTATAGGAGAACTATGCATAGGGTAAATTATCATCCCAACTATATCCATAATCTAGTGCACAAGCTCTCAACATGTCCTCCAGAATTTGATTGACATGCAACTGATTCCAAAACTTTGAAGTAAACTGTGTTCCTCAATCAGATATGATGGTCCTCAGAACTCCATGCAGACATACGATCCTGGTCTTGTATATCTTTGCCAACTTAGCACTCGTACAGGTTGTTTTCACGGGGATGAAATGGGCTATTTTGGTCAAGCGATCAACTACAACCTAGATAGAGTCATAGCCTGAACGAGTCCTGGGTAATCCGGTGATGAAATCCATGCCAAGTTTATCCCACTTCCATTCGGGTGGCAAAGGCTGAAGTAACCCTGCTAGTTTCTGGTGCTCTTCCTTAACTCTCTGACATATGTGCATACTGCTACATACTCTGCAATGTCCTTCTTCATTCCTTTCCACCAGAAACTCTCCTTCAAATCCAGATACATCTTGGTGTTGCCTGGGTGAATCGAATAAGGTGAATCATGAGCCTCCTGAAGAATTAACTTCCTGATCTTGGGGTCATTAGGCACATAGATACGATCCTCAAACCATAAAGTTTCGTGCTCATCCTCACAAAAACCTTTAGATTTTCCTTTACTCATCCTTTCCTTTATCTCTGCAATCTCCTAGTCCGTCTTCTGGGCTTCTCGGATCTTTCCCAACAAAGTGGACTGAATTTCCAGTGCCGCAACATAACCTCTCGGAACTATCTCCAAGAGAAATTCTCAGAGATCATCGGCTAACTCTTGGGGTAAACCTCCAGTTATGGGCGTATTAACATAACTCTTGCGGCTCAACGCATCTGGTACGATAGTGGCCTTTCTTGGATGATAATGCAATAATCCTTTATGAGCTCGAACCATCTCCTCTGCCTGAGGTTTAACTCCTTCTGCGTGAAGATGTACTTCAAACTCTTATGATCCGTGTAAACATCGCAATGGTTACTGATAAGAAAGTATCTCCATGTCATGAGCGCATGCACTATGGCTGCTAACTCCAAATCATGCGTGGCATAATTCAACTCATGAGGTTAAAGCTGACGTGAGGCATATGAAACAACTCTTCCTTTTTGCATAAGAACGCCTCCAAGTCCTTGACGTGAAGCATCGCAATATACTTGGAAATCCTTGCGTATGTTCGGGAGTATCAACATTGGGGCTGTAACCAAACATTTCTTCAACTCCAGAAAGCTGGTCCCACAATCCTCAGTCCATTTAAACCTGGTGTCTTTCTACAATAACTCCGTCAAGGGCTTCGCGATCTTGGAAAAAATCTCAATAAATCTTCGATAATAACCTGCGAGTCCAAGAAAACTTTGGATCTCTCCAACTGAGGTGGGTGCCAACCACTAAGTGACAGATGCAACCTTGGTAGGGTCTGCCGCTATTCCTTCTCCTGATATAACATGTCTGAGAAGTCCAACTTCCTTCAACCAAAACTCACATTTGCTGAACTTGGCACAACTGATGTTCCCTGAGCTTCTCAAGAACCAAGCGCAAATGTTCCTTATGTTCGTCTTCATTCTTTGAGTAGACCAATATATCGCCAATGAACACCACGACGAACTTGTCCAAGAACTCCATGAACACTTTGTTCATCATACTCATAAAATAGGCAGGGGCATTAGTCAAACCAAATGACATAACTGTATACTCATATAGCCCATACCTCGTGGTAAAAGTTGTCTTAGGTATATCCTGCTCTCGGATCTTCAGCTGGTGATAACCTGATCGAAGATCGATCTTGGAGAAAACCTTAGCTCCCTGCAGCTGGTCAAAAAAATTATTGATCATCGGTATAGGGTATTTATTCTTGATTGTCACCTCATTTAACGCATGATAATAAACAACCGTCCTTAACGATCCATCCTTCTTCTCAACTAGAAGCACTAGGGCTACCCAAGGTGATGAGCTTGGTCGAATATAACCTTTCCACAATAACTCCTTAATCTGCTTCTTAATTTCCTTCAGATCATTTGCGGGCATCCGATATAGTCTCTTAGATATTGGTCCGGTGCGTGGCACCAACTCAATCAAAAACTCAATATCTTGATATGGTGGCATGCCTGGTAACTCCTCTGGAAATACATCGGGGTAATCCTTCACTTGAGTCCTCCTTGGCGCATGCCTAGACAAATAATTGATCCTTTTTCCCTCTGGGTGGTGAGAAGAATCGATTTACTGGCACAATCGATGTTTCTGTCAAACTTGGATAACCAATCCATGCCTAGGATCACATCCAATCCTTGTGACTCCAGGACAATAAGGTCGGTGGGGAAAACATGTCTACCTATGGTTATTGGCAACTGATAACATCCCCGACTAGCCAAATACTCTGGTCCTGGGGAACTCACTAACATAGGTGACTTAAGGGCTACGGTTGGAAACTTAAACTTGTCCACAAATCCCCTTGATATGAATGAATGAGATGCACCAGTGTCAAAAGGAACAAGGGTTGTAATTGCATTAATCAAAAACTTACCGACAACTGCGTCGGGCTGCTCCTCAATCTCCTCCACACTGACGTGATTCACCTGACCTCTGGTTAAAGGGTTGGACTTATTTAGAGAACTTCCATTACCATTTCCATTCTTTGCTTCAGAACATTCAGTGGCGTAGTGTCCGGTCTTCCCACACTTGAAACAAGTAATATGACTCAGATCCTTCTTGGCGGGTGTCGCGGGGTTGGAATGGCTCTGACTGTTGCTTCCTCCATTCCCATTACCATTCTTAGGGACAATGTGGTCGTGTGAACTTCCTCCATTGTGCGAATGTTCTCCATGGTTATGATGAGTGTGTCCTCCCGAGTACGGGGAATAGCATGGCTTCTGCTGAGCTCCACAATTATACTTCCCCTGTCCATACTTCCTCTTGCGGTTATCTATCTGTTGCTGCTTGCCTTCAATCATGAGGGCCCTGTCTACCAGATCTTGGTAGTTGTTGAAGGTTGCCACCATCAACTGCATACTCAGCTCATCATTGAGTCCCTCAAGAAACTTCTCCTACTTCGCGGCATATGTGGCCACATCATCTGGGGCATAGCGTACTAGCTTGGTGAACTCATCCACATACTGTCCCACTGTATGATTCCCCTAGCGTAAGTTGCAGAACTCACGCTTCTTCAAACTCATGGCTCCAGCTGAAACATGTGCGGTGCGGAAGGCCTGCTGAAACTAATCCCATGTAACTGTAGTAATGGGGTAAGTGGTGGTGAAATTCTCCCACCAAGAAGTTGCAGGTCCATCAAGTTGATGTGCTGCAAAGCACACTTTCTCCGCATCCGTGCATCCAACAGTGGTCAGCACCCTCCCAATCTTGCGGAGCCAATCATCTTCAACAATCGGCTCGGTGCTGCTAGAAAACACTGGCGGATTCAACCTCAGAAAACAGGCTAGGTTATCAACAAGGGGTGGTGGCGGTGGGTTGTTGTTGTTGCTGCCTTGGTTCTGGATCATCATCTGCATCAAGGCATTCTACTGTTGGATCAACTGGGTGAGCTCCGGTAGGAAAGTGAATCCGGCGTCACGTCTCGGAGGCATCTGATGGGTTAGAGGGGGTGAGAAGACAGAATAGAATAAGGTCTATGAGAGATTTCACTACCCATATGCATATGAGGCAAATACATTCAATTCACACCACTCAATATCAAAGAAGATTCACACAAACGATCTAACTACTATTACAAATCGATCGATTTTAACTACTTGGAAGAATACTACTAGTAACATGGTGGTCGTCTAGAAGTTTTGATCGGTGGAAGACTCCATACTATCAGCTCCAGCTTTGTCTTCATAATCATCATCACTGTCGGTGTCAGTGTCATCTAATATGATGTAGTCCTCCAAATGAATATCCACTTCAAGTTCTGGTTTTGGTTTCACCACGGGTATTCCTAGTCTCCTCTTCAGGTCTTCATGCTTCTCGAGTAGCACAACAATTTCTTCTTCATATCCATCGTGTGTTGACATGATTTCCTCTCCTAGGTCGATATTCCTCTTCATCACCCTCTTGGTCTTCTTCATGATAGCACACATCTGGTTCTCATATCGACGAATGTGCTGGTCCATCTCCTGAATGTATGCTGCAATTGATCCATCCTTCCTGGTACGAATCATCTCCCATTGCTCATCTCGGTGTACACATATCTGATAGACGACGTCTTCAAGATCCTTGTGGTACACCTCACAAATGCGTCTGAAGGTGATGTGGGCTGCCATGCTCTTTCCCAAGCTCCAAGTTGGTGCATCCATGGTAAACTCGATGGGATTGGTTCTTGGTGCAAATGTCCTTCTAGGTACACGAACTTTGATCCTCCGCGCTCCTCTTCTAGTAAAGTTGCAGCGAAAGTTCCAGTGAAGTTTGGTAATACGATGTTCAGGTACTTCGTGACTTCCTTCAAGTGGCGTCTGAAAGGGGTGTCGTCATCCGACTGAGTGAACTTGTTCCTGGGGTCCGACATCTATAGAGTAGAAATAGAGGAGGATTGGAAATGAGTAGAGAAGAGTATCTTGTGGCTTTTCCTAGTGGTCGCGTCCTACAGTCAGCGTGTGCTCTGATACCATCTTGTAGCAACCATGATCCCAATGGACCAAAATCTCTGTGCTTAAGTGTCATCCCTGGATCGGTATGCTGACACACACAATACACGAGGAATTATAACAGAATTCAATCACACACTTATTACATCAAGGTCCTCATAAAGAGTATTTATTACACAAATAATATGGCTGAAGGCCATCTAAACAAAAACTACGGAAGCTTCAAAGATAAACGAGTCCATAAAACTCCAACGGCATTGCTGAGTGCGTGACAATAACCTATCACACCTTATTCTTCGTAGGTAAAGTCTGCAACATGAGACGTTGCAACTGTGTAGGCCAGCACATGGAATATGCTGGCAGATTTACACTGTAGAGCAAATGAATGAAAGAAACTATCTCTACATGCATATTTGCTGGTGGAGGCTCTAACTTTAATCTTTGCATAAAGCTAATTTTTCCCTACAACAAAGGAATACATTTTATTTACTAAAAAGTTATACCAATGATTGAGAAGGTTCCTCCAACTCAAGTCCCAAAATTAACCAAGTATCATCATTAAACCCAAGACATTAATTAAAGAGTGATGAGATCAACATAAATATCCACTTTTAAATACTCAAATGGTCCATAACCGGGGACACGGCTAACCATGATTAGTTTATACACTATGTAGAGGTTGCACACTTTTCCCCACAAGACTCGACCGCATCCATGAACGGAAGATCGAGACATAGTCTTTCTTAAGGATTAACTCTCTACTCTGGGTAGACCAGTACACCTACTTTCCCCTACATCTGCTAGTCCACCTCTTCAAGAGCTCGCATAACTTACTCAACTACGCCAGAGCCCATAATGGCTTGTGGTTGCACACGGAAGTTTCTAGGCACGAAATATCATATGATCCCTTTGAGCCTGGGTGGAATTCCGTAGGGTAATCACAGGGTACTCCGGGATTCCCTTGGGCAAGCACTGGTTTCTCCAGGTGCCCCAACCAATCCACCTAGATGTGTATTAAAGTTGCCACCTCAATGTTGTCCAAAAATTATTATCTCGCACAACTTCCATGAATATCACAAACCAATCCCCGTTTATGAGCATGGCTAAGCAATATAAGAGCATAACGTATATTCCCGGGGTGATCAAAGGCAATAGGTTCCTACCTCAAGTACTACAACCAAACCACATGTTCAAAATCCTACTCATGCAAATCTTTGAGGGGCAAGCTAATGCATAGTAAAAACTGGGTATTGAAAAGTATGATCAAAGTGTAACTTGCCTTGCTGACGATCGGAAAACTCTAGGGATTCGTAGTAACAAGCTTCGCACTACGGAAAATCTAGCATAGACAAACAATAGCATACATAAGAACTCAAGCAAACGATGCAAAGGTAAATCAAAGAAAAGATCCAAAGAACTCAAAAACAAGCAAATAACTAATCTAAACAGTATACAAATTTTATCAGGATTATATTTATGTGGATTAGATATTAATAGAAGGTACCTGTGATTAGCTACGATTTGCAAAAAGAATCGACTAAAATGGATCTACGAAACTCAAGATACGAACAAAACAAGATCAAATTCAAATCTGAACTAAACTCAAAAACATGTTCAAGTTGGTTTACTGGATAGATGAGATTGCTCTTAAGATTTTGGCGTTGGTTTCATCAAAGTCGGACAAATGAGCCAAAAAGATGTGCTAGATTAAAGTGTAGGGATTAATTTGTAAAAATAATACTATGGATAGGTCCCTGGCAGAAAACTAAAATAAAATAAAAAATGTATCGAACGAACGTTCTCTATCGAAACTAATCTAACGAATATGTTCGATATAGAACCTAAAAAAACGAACGTTCGCTAAATAACCGAACAAATTAATAACTAGACTAAAAAAACCCAAAAAAAACTGGATCGGACCGGGGCGGTTTTTACCGGTCACGTCGGTTGGGGCGGCGGGACTCGGGTTCGGCGGCGCGGGTGGCGGGTGCTGCGGGCGGTGGCGGAAAGTGCGGCGGCGGCGACACGGCTTGAGACGAGGGGAGAGGGGCCGGGCTCCCTGGTATTTTAGGAGGGAGGGGGGCGAAGCGGCTTGCGGGATGGGGCAGAGAGGCAGCGGCGACTAGGAGTCTGGATCAGACTCCGACGGGGGCGGCGTCGTGGCGTGGCCATACTCCAGAGGGAGTCGGTCACGCGGCGTGGGAGGAGCTGGGCCGGCCCAGTTCGACGAGAAGTTTTTTTTAAACAATTTTTCAGAGGGACAAACACGCTAAAATAAATATAAATAATATCCTAAAATACCATAAAAATTCACGTACTAATATGGCCTTATTATTGACCAGTTTACCCAGCTTCGGAGCTCTCTGGAGAGATAACACTCCTACTGCTGCTTGTCTGGTTGTATTATCTGGTGTTCTTGCTCTCGAGCGAGAGAGTGTGATGTTTTCTGAGCTACGAATGAATCGAAGCAAACTGTCCGAACCCCCTCTACGTTGCGCATGGGCCTCCTTTTATACGCTAAAGGGGTCACCGACAGGTGGCAACGCAGAGGAGGGTAAAAACGTAAAAAGCGAGGTAGTTGATACAGTTGCTTGTACAGTGCACCCTACCTAACCCTGACGGCAGGGGACAAGGGCATTAAATGCCCGTCCGAGTCGCCCGAACAGTGCAGAAAAGGACCGTTAGGGGCGCCAGCGTTCGCCATGATGGCGATCTTGTCAGCTTCGCATGCCACTGCGCACCGCTGGCTGCACAGCCTCCCGCCACGCGCGCCCGGAGAGGCCCCCAGAGCGACACGTTGGTGGATGCGCTGGAGCGTGGGCGCAGAGTGGCCGCCTGCCGCGGCAAGCACCTTGCCGCTGTTGTTATCTTGCCGGGTCCAGAAGCTCGTCGCTCACCGGGCCCCGGGGTACCTTGTTTAGTCTTCCCGGCAAGCTCCTCTTGCCGGGGCCTTGTTGCCTTGCCGGAGCGCGTGGCGCGTCGCTTTGACCTAGTGAACATTTTTCTGGGCCTAAATGCCTAAACTAAAAACAAACATTATAGTACTAATTACTCAGCTAACAAATAAATAAACTAGCGAATAAAATCAAATGAACTCTCCAAAAATTCAAAATTTAATTTCCAATATTTCTTTGCTGATTTTGAAGAAGTCATTTTATCTTCTCTCTTTATTTTCAAATAATTGGAAAAGAATTTTGAAAACAATTTGATCCAATTTCCAAATTTTGATAAATCAAAATTGGATTTTTTGTGAAACATCCAACTCTCTCAAATTGGTCCTTGAGTTGCTTAAGGTCTCTTGGATTGAAATGCAACTAAAACAACGCAACAAAATGCATAAATCATGAATGCATATGAATGATCTATGAATAACATCCAAATTGAAAATTGGGATGTTACAAAAGAGGGAATGCCACTCGGGAGAATCCCCAAGCTTAGTTGCTTGATACTTCTTGAATATTATCTTGGGGTGCCTCCGGCATCCCCAAGCTTAGCCTTTTGCTAATCCTTATTACTTCATCCATCGTAATGTCACCCAAAACTTGAAAACTCCAATCACACAAAACTCAACAAAACCTTCGTGAGACCCGTTAATATAAGAAAGCGAACCAGTACTATAAGTATTATTACAAACTGATTCATATTTTATTTTTTCCATTATATCTACTATATTCCAACTTTTCTATGGCAAAAACTCTTCAAAGAAAACCATAGAATCATAAAACAAGCACACAACACAAAGAAAACAGAATCTGTCAAAAACAGAACAGTCTGTAGCAATCTGGAAACTTTGAGTACTTCTGTAACTCCAAAACTTCTAAAACAATTAGGACAACGTGAGTAATTTGTTTATTAATCTTCTGCAAAAAGAATCAACTCAAAAGCACTCTTATATTAAAAATGGGAATTTATTTCGTGACCGCAAAAGTTTCGTTTTTTAGCAAGATCAAATCGACTATCACCCGAATCATCCCAAAGGCTTTGCTAGGCACAAACACTAATTTAAACCACAAAAACACATCTAATCAGAGGAATAATTGGGTATTTTATTGAAAAAAGTAAGAAAACCAAAAAGCAAAAAGATACAAGTGGGGTTGCCTCCCAACGAGCGCTATCGTTTTACGCCCCTAGCTAGGCCTAATGCGAAGGGTCTAAGTGTTGTCATCTTTGTTCTTATTTTCCTTGGTGGTATTTTTGTCAGGGAGTTTTGCAAATAAAACATAAAACACATTTTCCATGGAAATCTTAGCACTATCAAGTTACTTATTATCATAAACCTTTTGATTTCTGGCAGCAATCCAAGAATAGTGTTGATTAACATCATTGAAAACTTGCTGGATCATGTCTAAAACATGGACTTGCTTTTTAAGATTCTCATCAAAGATTTGATTATTCCCAAGCAAATGTCTCGAAGCATAGCCACTATTATAAAAGAATTTCATCAATCACAGGTTTTTCACGATTCATACCATAGAAATCAAAAAATTCCCCAGCTTCCCGTATTATGTAGTCAAATTCATTCATGAGAACAAGAGTGGCTAACTTTTTAGCTTTAGGATTCTGTATAACGGGTAACTCATAAAACAATCTTTGCAAGGTAGGATGAGTACGAATAAATTTAGAGACAATTCCATTTCTGCCCCTAACTGGAACCCACTATTCAAATTTGCCCCTAATTGCAATGTGTGCTCAAATTAGCCCCTCTGCCGTTAGTTGTCCTTATAGAAATGCCCTTCTGCACTGTTACCGTCCGGCCAAATAGCTTTGACCATCTCGAAAAAATAGCAAAAACGATCAAAAAAAATTGAACTTTTGTGGGATCGAAGGTACTCAGGTTCGCAAGGTGCGTACAAATTTTCATGCTATTTGAGCATTCTAGGAGCTCGTGGCAAAGAAAAACAGTAAATATGTACGCCTGTGAACAGTAAATTTAAAAAAATAGCAAGAAAATTCAAAAAATATGATTTTTTTGGCATACAAGATGCTCAGGTGCGCAAGGTGTGTGCAAAATTTTGTTGTGTGTTGACATTGTAGGAGCTCGTGGAGAAAAAAAATTTGTCTTAGAAAAAAACTTTGAAAAATACACTATTTTGGGTTTTTCCTAGAGCTCCTCGCATGTCATTTGATAACAAAATTTTGCACACACCTTGCGCACCCGAGCATCTTGGATGTCAAAAAAATTCATATGTTTTTTAATTTTCTTGCTATTGCTTTTTGAATTTACTATTCAAAGATATACAGATTTATTGTTTTCCTTTTCCACGAGCTCCTGGTATGTCTAAATAGCACGAAAATTTGCATGCACCTTGCGCACTTGAGTATCTTTGACCCCTCAGCATTTTAGATTTTTTTGAAAAAATTGCTATATTTTTCGAGATGGTCAAAACCATTTGACTAGACGATAATGGCGCAGAAGGGCATTTCTATAAGGGCAACTAACGGCAGAGGGGCAAATTTGAGCACACATTAAAATTAGGAGCAAATTTGAGTAGTGGGTTCCAGTTAGGGGCAGAAATGGAATTGTCCCTAAATTTATTCGTACTCAACCTACCTTGCAAAGATTGTTTTATGATTTACCCGTTATACAGAATCCTAAAGCTAAAAAGTTAGCCACTCTTGTTTTCATGAATGAATTTGACTACATAATACGGGAAACTAGGAATTTTTTTGATTTCTATGGTATGAATCCCTAGCAATGGCGCTAGAAAGCACGTTGACGTGAGACTATCTTGACGTGATCCTCCCTAGCAACGGCGCCAGTTGATGTTTTCTTGAACTACGTCGGTATTTCCCAAAAGAGGAAGGGATGATGGAGCACATCAACGGTAGGTATTTCCCTCAGTGATGAGATCAAGGTTAGCGAACCAGTAGGAGAACCATGCAACACCACGTAAACAGCTCGTGCACACAAATCACAAATAGCTGCAACCCGACGTAAGAGAGGGGTTGTCAAACCCTCATGGGTAAAAGATAGATAAAGTTGTAGTAGATTGGATAAATAGATCTCGTGGGAACGCGAGATAAAATAAACTACTAAAAATTGTAGCAAGGTATTTTTGCATTTTTCGTTTAATAGATATGAAAATAAAAGCAAATAAAAGTAGATCGCAAAGGCAAATATATTAAAGAAGAGACCCGGGGGTGGTAGGTTTCACTAGTGGCTTCTCTCGAAAAAATAGCAAACGGTGGGAAAACATTTACTGTTGGGAAATTGATAGAACTTCAAATAATCATGACGACATCCAGGTAAATATCATTATATAGGCATCACGTCAAAGATTAGTAGACCGACTCCTGCCTGCATCTACTACTATTACTCCACACATCGACCGCTATCCAGCATGCATCTAGTGTAGTAAGTTCATGGAAAAAAGGAGTAATGCAATAAGAACAATGACATGATGTCGACAAGATCTATTTATGTAGGAATAGATCCCATCTTGTTATCCTTAATAGCAACGATACATACATGCCATTTCCTCTTCTGTCACTGGGATCAAGCACCGTAAGATCGAACCCATCACAAAGCACCTCTTCCCATTGCAAGATAAATAGATCAAGTTGGCCAAACAAAACCCAAATATCGGAGAAGAAATACGAGGCTATAAGCAATCATGCATATAAGAGATCACTCAAATAACATTCATGGATAAAAAACATAGATCTGATCATAAACTCAAAGTTCATCGAATCCTAACAAACACACCGCAAAAAGAGTTACATCTTATGGATCTCCAAGAGACCATTGTATTGAGAATCAAACGGGAGAGAGGAATCCATCTAACTACTAACTACGGACCCGTAGGTTTACAATGAACTACTCACACATCGTCGGAGAGGCACCAATGGACATGATGAACCCCTCCGTGATGGTGTCTAGATTGGATCTGGTGTTTTTGGAACTTGCGGTGGCTAGAATTGATTTTCGTCGACATCCCTAGGGTTTCTAGAATATTGGGGTATTTATAGAACAAAGATACGGTGCGGGAGGCCATAGAGGTGGGCATAACCCACCTGGGCGCGCCTGGGCCCCCCAGGCGCGCCCTGGTGGGTTGTGCCCCCCTCGGGGCACCCCTCTGGTACCTCTTTGGCCCATCTTGTGTCTTTTGGTCCAAAAAAATCCACAAAAAGTTTCGCTGCGTTTGGACTCCATTTGGTATTGATTTCCTGCGATGTAAAAAGCAAGCAGAAAACAACAACTGGCACTGGGCACTATGTCAATAAGTTAGTACAAAAAAATGATATAAAATTATAGTAAAACATCCAAGAATGATAATATAACAGCGTGGGACAATCAAAAATTATAGATACGTTGGTGACATATCACCATGTAAGGTTGGTCCGGGCCGCTTCATCTAACAATACCGCCGAATCAAATAAGACATTGGTGATAAGCAGTATGACAATCACCACTCACAACTCTTTGTGTTCTACTCATGCATATCATCTACGCATAAACCTGGCTCTGATACCTGTTGGGGAACGTAGCATGCAATTTCAAAAAAAGTTCCTACGCTCACGCAAGATTTATCTAGGAGATTTATAGCAACAAGGGGGAGAGTGTGTGTACGTACCCTCGTAGACCGTATGAGTAAGCGTTTCACAACGTAGTTGATGTAGTCGAACTTTCTTCATGATCCACCAATCGAGTACCGAATGTACGACACCTCCGAGTTCTGCACACGTTCAGCTCGGTGACGTCCCTCGCCTTCTTGATCCAGCAAGACGTCGAGGTAGTAGATGAGTTCCATTAGCACGACAGCATGGTGACGGTGATGGTGAAGTGATCCTCGTAGGGCTTCGCCTAAGCACTACAAAAACATGACCGGAGGCGTAAAGTGTGGAGGGGGGCGCCGCACATGGCTAAGATAATGTCTAGTGTGTGCTAAGGGGTGCCCCCCCACATATATATAGGTGGGATGGAGAGGGAAGAGGCCATGAGGCACCCCAAGTAGGACCGAATCCTACTTGGGTTCCTCCTAGGCTGGCCGCCCCCTTCCTTTTTTACTGGAGGGGGAAGGAAAGAGGAGGGAGGAGGGAAGGAAGGGGGAGGCCGAATCCCCCCTTTCCTTCTCCCTTCCTCTCTTTCCTTCTCCTCTGGTTCAATCCATATGGGGGGGGGCACCAGCCCCTGGTGGCTGGTGTGTTTCTCCTCTTGGCCCATTAGGCCCATATCTTTTATCGGGGGTGCCCGGAACCCCTTCGGGTGACCAGATATGTACCCGCTACCCTCCGGAACACTTCCGATGTCCGAATACCATCGTCCTATATATCAATATTTACCTCTCCACCATTTCAAGACTCCTCATCATGTCTGTGATCACATTCGGTCATCAAATCACAACTCATATAATACTATATCATCAACTAATGTTAAGCATGCGGACCCTACGGGTTTGAGAACTATGTAGACATGACCGAGACACCTCTCTGTTCAATAACCAATAGTGGAACCTGGATGCCCATATTGACTCCTACATATTCTATGAAGATCTTTATCGGTCGAACCTTTATGACAACATATGTAATTCCCTTTGTCCATCAGTATGTTACTTGCCCGAGATTTGATCATTGGTATCTTCATACCTAGTTCAATCTCGTTACTCGCAACTCTTTTTACTCGTTCCGTAATACATCATACTTCAACTAACTCATTAGTCAATTTTCTTGCAAGGCTTCTTATGATGTGTATTACCGAGAGGGCCCAGAGATACCTCTCCGATACTCGGAGTGACAAATCCTAATCTCGATCTATGCCAACCCAACAAACACCTTTGGAGATACCTGTAGAGCATCTTTATAATCACTCAGTTATGTTGTGACGTTTCATAGCACAAAAGGCATTCCTCCGGTACCCGGGAGTTGCATAATCTCATAGTCGAAGGAATATGTATTTGACATGAAGAAAGCAATAGCAATAAAACTGAATGATCAATATGCTATGCTGAAGGATGGGTCTTGTCCATCACATCATTCTCCTAATGATGTGATATCATTCATCAAACGACAACACATATCTATGGTTAGGAAATTTAACCATGTTTGAATAACGAGCTAGTCTAGTAGAGGCTTACTAGGGACACGGTGTTTTGTCTATGTATCCACACATATATCAAGTTTCCGATTAATACAATTCTAGCCTGAGTAATAAAAATTTATCATGATATAAGGAGATATAACTCAACAACTTTATTATTGCCTCTAGGGCGTATTTCCTTCACTTTGATCTTCAATACCATGTTCTCCTCGATGTTCTTGGAGTTCTATCCGATGTAATCTTCTTTTGAGGTATATTTTTTGGGATTAGATGAATTGTGGGTTTATGATCTGAATATTCATGAGAAGTAACTGAGTCTTTTCTGAACTTTATTTTGCATGATTTTTATAGCTTTGTATTTCTCTCAGATCTATCCGTTTGGTTTGGCCAACTAGATTGATTCATCTTCAGTGGGAGAGGTGCTTTGTAATGGGTTCAATTTTGCAGTGCTCTATCCCAGTGACAGAAAGGGACCATTAAGGGTAAAACGATGGGGTTTATTCATATTAGTTGAGTTTACTTTGTCTACATCATGTCATCTTTAAGACGTTACTCTGTTTTCATTAACTTAATACCCTAGATGCATGCTAGATAGCGATCGATGGGTGGAGTAATATGAGTAGATGCAGGCAGGAGATGGTCTACTTGTCTCGGACAGACGCCTATATACATGATCGTTTCCTTGAATATCGTCATAACTATGCACTTTTCTATTAATTGCTCAACAGTAATTTGTTCATCCACCGTATGCTATGTGTTCGAGAGAGAAGACTCTAGTGAAAAGTATGGCCCCCGGGTCTACCTTTATCATATATAAAAACACAAAAATACATTGCGGCAATTTTATTTTATTTTATTTTGCAATTTATCTATCTTTTTTTAGAGAAAAGGCATCCGCCCGACTTCATAAATAAAGCCACCAGGCAGGGTCCACAAACGCAACTCGTAACCAACACACAGCACAGCCCATAGGCAATCAAAGTAGCAAAATACAGGCTAGACAGCAGGCCAATCTAGGCATGCAGGCCCACAACCTACATGCAGAGTAACCAACAGACAAACTTAAGTCTCAGCATCACTCGAAGGAGTAGATAACGAGACGACCGTCGCCCGGACTTTAATGATCAGGCCCTCCATAGTATCGTGGTCTGCCTCTTTAGTCAATGATTTCCACTGCTGTAAGAAGAGGCACATTTTATATAGAAAATCAGTAGGTTCGCGAGGGAAGATGCGCTGGATCGTGAATTTGTTTCTAGTACTCCAAAGCGCCCAACACAGCAAAGCCAAGCCCACCCAGAAAATACTATTGGAAATCCCCTGAAGGCCTGAGGAGAACCAGCAAAACTCAGCAAAAGATCTAGGGGCCCAAGATACTTCCAGCCAGGAGAGAATACAAGCCCAAACCAATTTTGCCAATAAACATCCGAAGAGTATGTGACTAGTATCCTGAATACCACCACAGAGGGCACACCGGTCAGACCCAGGCCCGTTCCTTTTAAAAATTTGGTCAGCAGCAGGCAGGCGACCACGAATGGCCTCCCACACAAAGATTTTGGTTTTTGGTGTCACCCTAGCCTTCCAGACCGGACTGGATCTAGAAGTAGGAGATCCCGAAATGAGTCTAGAATACAAGGACTTAACCAAAAATCTCCCCGAGGGAGAATGAGCCCAGACAACAGAGTCCTCCGCCTCCGAGAGCGAAGGGAATAAGGCAGCAAGACGATGCCAGTCATCCAACTTTACAAGAAATAGAGATCATCTGAAATCAAGGTCTCAATGATTAAGAGCGAGCTCAGAGATGGCGATCGCTGGGTTCGGGCAATATGAAAAAAGCACAGGAAAAGAGATCGCTAAAGGACAGTCACCACACCACCAGTCAAGCAAAAAGCAAATGGAACGACCGTTCCCAACCGTAAATTCCACATGTTCTCTAAAAACATCCCAAAGTTTGACCAAATCTTTCCAAAACCGTGATCCTCTGGAAGGCGATGCAAACATGGGGCTTCCACGAGGGAAGTATTTGTTCATGATAGTCAGGCTCGGCAGTCATAATCCTCCACCACTACTTAATAATCAGGCATTTGTTCATGATCAGCATATTTAGGATGCCCAAGCCTCCAAAAAAAATTGGTCTGCACATAAGTTTCCATTTAACCAATCTATATTTCCGCTTATTATCTGCACAATTCCAGTAGAAAGCACCCCTGTGCTTATCGAATCCCTTGTGGGTGCCAAGAGAGAAGATAAGAAACCCATAGCAAACATGGGGAGGGAGGAGAGGCAAGCATTGATGAGGCATACCTTGCCAATATTAGTGTTATACCTGCCACGCCATGGCATGACATGGTGACCAACTTTAGAGACTAGCGGGGCAAACTCCTTGGCACAAAGCCTCCATGGGAAATGGGGAGGCCTGGGTATTTGAAGGGAAACGATCCACGTTGACAGTTTAGAAGGTGAGCCACCCACACAGCCACCTCCTCAGGCACATCAGTAACAGTGACTTCGCTCTTGGGAAAGTTGATTTTCAGTCTCGACAAGGCCTCAAAGAAAAGAAGAAGGAACTTAAGGTGGGCAATGCATTGGTCTGAAAGTACAACCATAATGATCGTATCATTGGTGTGTTGTAAGTGCGTAACACCCTCCGACAAAAGGTGAGAGACCACAGGGGAGATGTGACCAGCTGCGATCGCACGGGAAAGAATGCAGGAGAGGGCATCCGCCACAAAAATGAACAACAGGGGAAGGCAGGATTTCCTTGCCTAAGGCCCCTACCATTGGAGAAGAAATTACCGAGCTGCCCATTAACCGGCACCGCAGTGTGACCACCAGAGATGATCTGCATATATAATCCAATGCACATAAGAGGCATCAAAGCTCTTAGCCAGTAACACTTGTCTTAACAAATCCCAACTAACATAATCATAGGCTTTCTCAAAATCAAGCTTAATGATGACCCCTCTCGATCCTCTAGACCTCAGATCATGCACAATCTCATGTAGGCAAAGAATACCATCAAGAATGAACCTGCCTTTGACAAGGAAGGACTCAACAACGGTGAGCCATGGGAAAAAGACGCAGAGCAAGTCCCTTGGCCGGAAATTTAGCAAAGTTATAAAAGGGCAATCGGGCGAAACTGGGAGATCAGGTTGGCCCCTTTCATTTCAGGGATAAGAGTCAACACGGCGTAGTTAAGCATGGAAATATCAACTGTGCCCCAAAAAAAACCTGAGTCACACGACACACCAAGTCCCGCAAGACTGGCTAGAATAATATCCTCTGATTTTGAGAATAATATCAAAGATTTTATTAGCTCTCAAAAGATTTTCAATGTCATGATAGAAGAAAATTTGCTTCAGTTTGATGATGTGTTTAGAAATGTTGATAGAATTTCTCATGATATTGATTCCCTTAAGATTAGATCTATGCCCACCCAAGCTTGATATTAACAAGTCTCTGAAATCTATTCAAATTTCTATTAATGAAAGTAGGGAGAGAACTGCTAGAATGCGGGCTAAGAGAGAATGGCTAGAAAAAGCATGTTCTTCTAGTTTTTGCGATAATCATGATGATGATCTTAAAGTGATTGGTGTGACTCCTATTGAATCTTTGTTTGATAATATAAAACTTGATAAATGAGGGACTAGAGATGAGTCAAAATTAGCTAGAAGGCATCCCAATAATTTGGAGGGTGATGATCTTAATGAGAAAATTGATAAAAGTGGGTTTGGCGAGTTCAAAACTTTAACTAGTGATGTGCCCACTCTTTTTGGATTGCAAGTAATTGAATTATGATAATTGTTCTTTGACTGAGTGTATTTCCTTGTTGCACTCGATACTTAATTCACCTCATGCTTATGATCAAAATAAGGCTTTTACTAAACATATCGTTGATGCTATGATGAAATCTTTTGAATAAAACTTGAGTTGGAAGTTTCAACCATAGAAAGTTATATGATCAATGGTACTGTTAAGATTACGATTAAAGATTATGAGTGCAATGCTTTATGTGATTTGGGTGCTAGCATTTCCACTATTCCAAAACCTTTATGTGATGTGCTAGGCTTCCATAAAATTGATGATTGTTCTTTAAATTTGCACTTACCGGATTCCAGTATTAAGAAACCTATGGGCAAAATAATGATGTTCTTATTATTGCAAATAGGAATTATGTGCCCGTAGATTTCATTGTGCTTGATATTGATTGCGATCCTACATGCCCCATAATTCTTGGTAGACCTTTCCTTAGAACGATTGGTGCAATTATTGATATGAAAGAAGGAAATATTAAATTTCAATTTCCATTAAAGAAGGGCATGGAACACTTTCCAAGAAATAAAAATAAGTTACCATATGAATATATTATGAGGGCCACTTATGGATTGAATACCAAAGATGACAAAACCTAGATCTATGCAATGTGCCTAGCTAGGGGCGTAAAACGATAGCGCTTGTTGGGAGGCAACTCAATGATTTTTTGTTTTTCTTGCTTTTTCTTCTGTTTTGCAATAAATATACCATTATACTTCTCCTATTATGGTGATCTTGTGTTTTAGTTAGTGTTTGTGCCAAGTAAGACCTTTGGGATGATTTGGAAGACTGTTGATTTGATTCTGTGAAAAAAGAGAAACTTCTGCGTCCAGTAGCAGAATTGTTAAAATTTTCTGGAGCATGATAAAATTCTGAATTTTTAACACAAGATTGATATGAAAATTTCCCACGTTGCCCTATTTTTTGAGAATTTCCAGAGTTACATAAGTTTGGCTAATGTCTACATTACTATAGACTGTTCTATTTTTGACAGTTCTGTTTTCATTGTGTTGTTTGCTTGTTTTATGAACTATTGGTTGTATCGGGGGGGGGGGGTATGAATCGTGGTGAAGTTAGAATACAGGAGATATAATGGAAATATAAAATTGGAATGAGTTATAACAGTACCTAAAGTGGTGATTTGCTTTATTATACTAATGGATCTCGCGAGTTTTCTGTTGAGTTTTCTGTTGTGAAGTTTACAAGTTTCGAGTGAAGTTTCGATGAGCTAAAGAAAAAGTGATGGCAAGAGCCTAAGATTGGGGATGCCCAGGCACCCCAAGGTAATATTCAAGGACAACCAAGCGTCCAAGCTTGGGGATGCCCCAGATGGCATCCCCTCTTTTGTCTACAATTCATCGGTAAATTACTTGAGGCTATAATTTTATTCAATACATTATATGTGTTTTGCTTGGAGCATCGTGTATTATATGTGTCTTTGCTTTATTTGATATTTAGTTTGCCACAACCATCCTTGCTGGACACACCTTTTTGAGAGGGACACACATTAATCGTGAATTAATTAGAACACTCTTTGAGCTTCTTTTATATCTTTTGAGCTTGGCAGTTGCTCTAGTGCTTCACTTATATCTACTAGATGATACTATGTGTGTTGCTGCAGGATTTTGTCGTCGTGAAGAGTGTGATGATTTCGTGAAAGATTTGGAAGTACTAAAACTCTTGGTAGGTCGACTCAGCCCAAAAGAATAAAACCATTGGCTTTCAGTGTGATTTAACATATGTATTATAGACATTGTGACATGAGTAGCAACCTGACTTGAGGTTACACAACAGAACAGTATCACAGTGGTCTCTCACCAGCTGGAAGCATGTGTCCAAACCATTGACGCTCAACTCATCAATGCTTATATGGTAAAAAGGACATGCTACGATTCAGTCAGTTAATCCTTAAAAATCAATGAAGGAGGAAACTAAATGTACCTTACGAGATGATCAAACAGGAGTGTTGGGCATGAATGTTGTATGCATCTACATGATAGGGTGCCAGCAACCATGGTTGAGTCACCCTGCCAAAAATTTTGTTGGTTAGCCATCCATTAATTTTGTAGGGTACTTGTCCATTGACAGGAGAAACAACAATACTACTCTGGCAAGAACCACCAAATCATCCTAAATGCTTGTTGTCAGTAGAAAATTGTTTGCACACTTGAAGTGCGGTAGAAGGATCTGATTGAATCTGCAAATAAGCTTGGCATCCAAAATGGTTATAGTGTCGCAAATTTTGATTATAAAAATAGATTCCATCAGAATCTAATTCTCTCTAAATAAGTATGAAAACTAACAACATGTACATACAATAACTTAGTGAAAAAAGATCAGATACGGGACTTGTATACCAAACTACGAACGCAAGAAGCAGGAGTCATATATATGCAGCAAGCAAGTAACGAACAATCTCCAACTTTGCAAGCAACTCAAAACTAATATCCTTTGCCGTGGAGGACGCCCAACATACTTGGAACAGGAGAGGAACCTGATAAAGTTCAGAAATAAGCTGTCTCACCGACATCCATCTCTCCCCCATCACCTTCCCCAACCACTATTTCCATGATTGCATGTGCTCCTTGCCAACCCGACCAAGCTCGTAGACGGGCGATGCAAGAAATCGTACTGCTCGGTTCTCAGCACGGTGGGTCATCACAATCGGTCTCGGTTGAAGATGACGATGGCTTCCTTACCGACCTCCACGGCGCCCACGACTCGTTCCTTTCCAATATCGGAAGTCCCACCAGAGCAGTAGCTGGTGTTCTTGTCCACAACATCGCTCGCTCGCACCGACCTATATATCGTGCATCCTGAGTAGCAGATTTTTCCTGATTCCTCAGCGGAAGACGTGGTCCGGTCATGCATATCGGTAGGCTAGGCATCAGGCGACATTAGAACATGTCGTTGGACAATACAGCACCCTTCCACGCCATACTAAAGCCACCGCCAGTGCAACCTTGTTCCTCCATCAGTGGTCTATATCCTCACAACGAAGAACAACTCATTAGGATTCTTGTGGGTAGGCAGCGAGAGAACCATTGAAATTTACCTATCAAAGAACACCAGCATGCTGTCCAGCCTAGCAGTGGCAATCAGGCGATCGAGCGTCTGCCGTGCAGATGTTGTCGACGGCTCTTGTACTGATTTGTGCAGGACTGCAAGTGGTTGCACCAGGAGACATCAGCAAGCGAGAGTAGATCGGAGAGATGAAGATGGAAAGGCTGAGATAGGAGCGGAGATGCGGCTGGTGCCTAGTGGTGGATTTTTATGGTTTGTGAATAGGGAGTTGAAGAGAAAAAACGCTCCTCAGTTACGGAAGGCGAAAGAGCTGTCGCTTCGGTGATCAGGTAAGGGCTACACGTGAAGGAGCAGAATATTGCATCACATGATTAATTGATTTTGAAGGAAATATTCCCTAGAGGCAATAATAAAGTTATTATTTATTTCCTTATATCATGATAAATGTTTATTATTCATGCTAGAATTGTATTAACCGGAAACATGATACATGTGTGAATACATAGACAAACATATAGTCACTAGTATGCCTCTACTTGACTAGCTCATTAATCAAAGATGGTTATGTTTCCTAACCATAGACATGTGTTGTCATTTGATTAATGGGATCACATCATTAGGAGAATGATGTGATTGACATGACCCATTCCGTTAGCCTAGCACTTGATCGTTTAGTATATTGCTATTGCTTTCTTCATGACTTATACATGTTCCTGTAACTATGAGATTATGCAACTTCCGTTTACCGGAGGAACACTTTGGGTGCTACCAAACGTCACAACGTAACTGGGTGATTATAAAGGAGTACTACAGGTGTCTCCAAAGATACATGTTGGGTTGGCATATTTCGAGATTAGGTTTTGTCACTCCGATTGTCGGAGAGGTATCTCTGGGCCCTCTCGGTAATGCACATCACTATAAGCCTTGCAAGCAAAGTAGCTAATGAGTTAGTTACGGAATGATGCATTACGTAACGAGTAAAGAGACTTGCCGGTAACGAGATTGAACTAGGTATTAGATATCGACGATCGAATCTCGGGCAAGTAACATACCGATGACAAAGGGAACAACGTATGCTATTATGCGGTTTGACCGATAAAGATCTTCGTAGAATATGTAGGAGCGAATATGAGCATCCAGATTCCGCTATTGGTTATTGACCGAGAATAGTTCTAGGTCATGTCTACATAGTTCTCGAACCCGTAGGGTCCGCACGCTTAACATTACGATGACAGTTTTATTATGAGTTTATATATTTTGATGTACCGAAGGTTGTTCGGAGTCCTGGATGTGATCCAGGACATGACGAGGAGTCTCGAAATGGTCGAGACATAAAGATTGATATATTGGAAGCCTATATTTGGATATCGGAAACGTTCCGGGAGAAACCGGGATTTTTCCGGAGTACCGGGGTGTTACCGGAACCCCCCCGGGGGTTATTGGGCCTAGATGGGCCATGAGGGAGAAGAGGAGGGCCGGCCAGGGCAGGCCGCGGGCCCCCTCTCCCCCTAGTCCGAATAGGACAAGGAGGGGGGGGGGGGGGCGGCGCCCCCCTTTCCTCTTTCCCCTCCCCCTTTCCTTCTCCACCAAGGCAAGAGGGGGGAGTCCTACTCCCGGTGGGAGTAGGACTCCTCCAGGCGCACCCCTTGGGGGCCGGCCGCACCTCCCCGTCCCTCCTTTATATACGGGGGCAGGGGGGCACCCTAGAAAACACAAGTTGATCTACGTGATCGTTCCTTAGCCGTGTGCGGTGCCCCCCTCCACCATATTCCACCTCGGCCATATCGTCACGAAGCTTAGCCGAAGCCCTGTGCCGGTAGAACATCATCATCGTCACCACACCATCATGCTGACGAAACTCATCCCCGACGCTTTGCTGGATCGTAGTCCGGGGATCGTCATCGAGCTGAACGTGTGCTAAACTCGGAGGTGCCGTACATTCGGTACTTGGATCGGTCGGATCGTGAAGACGTACGACTACATCAACCGCGTTGTCATAACGCTTCCGCTTACGGTCTACGAGGGTACGTGGACATTACTCTCCCCTCACGTTGCTATGCATCACCATGATCTTGCGTGTGCGTAGGAATTTTTTTTGAAATTACTACGTTACCCAACAGTGGCATCCGAGCCTAGGTTTTATGCGTTGATGTTATATGCACGAGTAGAACACAAGTGAGTTGTGGGCGATATAAGTCATACTGCTTACTAGCATGTCATACTTTGGTTCAGCGGCATTGTGAGATGAAGCGGCCCGGACCGACATTACGCATATGCTTACGCGAGACTGGTTTCACCGCTATGAGCACTCGTTGCTTAAAGGTGACTGTCGGTGTCAAAACCGGCGGATCTCTGGTAGGGGGTCCCGAACTGTGCGTCTAGGCGGATGGTAACAGGAGACAAGGGACACGATGTTTTACCCAGGTTCGGGCCCTCTTGATGGAGGTAAAACCCTACGTCCTGCTTGATTAATATTGATGATGTGTGTTACAAGAGTGGATCTACCACGAGATCAAGGAGGCTAAACCCTAGAAGCTAGCCTATGGTATGATTGTTGTTCGTCCTATGGACTAAAGCCATCCAGTTTATATAGACATCGGAGAGGGCTAGGGTTACACAGAGTCGGTTACAATGGTAGGAAATCTACATATCCGTATCGCCAAGCTTGCCTTCCACGCCAAGGAAAGTCCCATCCGGACACGGGATGAAGTCTTCAATCTTGTATCTTCATAGTCTTGGAGTCCGGCCAATGATGATAGTTCGGCTATCCGGACACCCCCTAGTCCGGAACTCCCTCAGTAGCCCCTGAACCAGGCTTCAATGACAACGAGTCCAGCGCGCCTGTTGTCTTCGGCATTGCAAGGCGGGTTCTTCCTCCGAATAATTTATAGAAGATTGTGAACACCAGGATAGTGTCCGGCTCTGCAAAATAAATTCCACGTACCACCGTAGAGAGAATAACATTACACAAATTCAATCTGCTGACGTATTTTGTGGCGTGACGTCATACCACTACCAAGCCTTTACTCAAATTGTTTTTATTGTTCCACCTCCACGCGTTTAGCGAAGCGGTTTCCTTGGCACGTCTTGTCGAAGCAGAGATCGTGTTTCCCTTATTCCGGGATTCCCTTCAATACGGACGTGGGTAACCCAACCGCGCCATTGATTGTGACGCTTGGGAGATAAGCGAGTTTTACCAGGCCAGTGGGGACACATGTTTTTGTCCGCCCATATAAGGGGATAAAGATCCAACCCTTTTACCTGCGCCTTCTTCCTCCTTGGCTTATCCATCTCCGCGAACTCGAGCTCCAGCGCCCAAGTCCACACTTCTCACCTCAACCTTCTCCAACTATGTCCGGAGCGGGAGGCAAGTGGATGGCCTCCTCCGTCACAGAGGGGCAGATCCAGAAGCTGCGCGACGCCGGATATTTGTCCAGCGACATCGCGCACTAGCTCCCCGACGAGGGAGAGCTCATCCCCACCCCCAGGCCCCATGAGAGGGTAGTATTTCTTCCCCATTTCCTCCGTGGACTGGGCTTCCCACTTCATCCCTTTGTCTGGGGGCTCATATTCTACTACGGCCTAGATTTCCATGATCTGGCCCCGAATTTCATCCTCAACATCTCGGCATTTATCGTCGTGTGCGAGGCCTTCCTCTGCATCCAGCCCCACTTCGGCTTGTGGCTCAAGACCTTCAGTGTCAAGCCGAAGGTTGTGAAGGGCATCCAAGCGGAGTGCGGATGCGCCATGGTGGGCAGGATGTCCCACGTTACGTGGCTGGAGGGCACTTTCGTGGAAACCATTAAGGGGTGGCAATCGGGGTGGTTCTACATCACCGAGCCGCGTGACCCTGATTGGGCAGCGGCCCCCAAATTCAGATCCGACATCCCTACATGGCTCACCTCCTGGAAAGAGAGTGGCCGGATCTGGGGGGATTCGGAGGAGCTGACCGGACTCCAAGCCTGTATCCAGAAGCTGGTGGACAAGAAGCTCAAGCTTGTCAACGTAGTCCAGGTCATGCTCATCTGCCGGATTCTCCCGTGCCAACGACGGGGCTTCAACATGTGGGAGTTCGATCCGGCGCAGCACCAAACTCTGAGCGGGCTCTTCGACACTATGTATGAAGATGTCTGGAAGGTGGTGTTCAAGGGCACCGAGGCTCCCGCATCCGCTACCGAAGATCGCGGATTCCGCTCGCAGCGTCCAGCTGACGAGGTAAGTGATTTTGCCACTTGTTTTCCATAGTTTGACTCTATGCGGGATCTAAACTCCCTTTACCTTTGACAGGACTGGCTGGCGAAGGCCGAACGGACTATCTGTCCGGCCCCATTGCCAGAGGACCCAGCGGACGCCCGCCTAACGGGGCTGCTGGCTCCAGCACCCCACGTGGTGCCGGAGAAGAAGGCCAAGAAGAAGGCCACGGGGACTCGGAAGAGTTCCCGTTTTCAGGTGCTATCGGATGATGAATCCGAGGCCGACTCCTCCCACCAAGGCGAGGAGGAGAAGAAGAAAGCCTCTCCCCCAGCGGGGGGAGGGAAGAAAAGGAAGGCCTCCCTAACAAGGGAGGCCGAAGGGTCCAAGAAGGGAAAAACTCTTCCCCTGGACTGCTCCGCCAACGCCAGTGACGACGACGAGGACTGGCCTCCAAGGGCCAAGCCCTTGGCGAGATCGTAAGTATCCGGACTCCCGAATAACTTCAAGGTTTTTCCTTTTCGCCACATAATGTCTTTTTAATGCCGCATACAACCCTGCAGTCCGCCCAAGGATGATCTTCCCGCTTCGTCGAGCGGGTCCTTAGGTGCGTCGGATATGGATTCCCTTCCGACTGCCTCCTCCCCCCGTGCCGCGGACGATGCCGAGGTGGGATCCCAGGAAGGGGCCCACCAGGAGGAGGAGGCCCCGGAGGTGTCACAGGACAACCTCCCGGACTTTGCACCAGACTTGGCCCCGGAACCCACAGTGGCTCCGGAGTCCGGCGGGCGACCCCTTCGCAAGAAGGGCAAGACCGTGACACCGGCTGCCTCCGTCCAACCGGAGGTGCCGGATAATTTGCTGGAGGCGCTCAACGGCGCCTCCATCGAAGAGGAACACTGCACTGTTATGAGTGCGGTGATTCAGAAGGTGCAGCTCGCCAAGAGCGGGCTAACCGAAGCCTGCAGCAGCCTTCTAACAGGCTTTGAGGTAAGAATTTCGATATGTATAAAATGGTACCGCATAGACAGTAGCCCCTGATGCTGGGTTCGGTGTTCGGAAAGAAAAGCCGGACTGAGGATCTAAAAAGATATACGCAGGAGTCATAAAAAATATGTCAATATGGGATTGCAGGCTGTGCTGCTGACCTCTGCCACACTGACTGCGGGGGTCAATACTTTAAAGGAAAACCTCGAGCGGTCCGGGAACGAGCTCGGCCGTGCCAAGAAGCAGCTCGAGGACAAGGAAGGTGAGTAACACCTGATTAAAATTGTACCTTACAGAAAAGGATTTTGGTTGCAAAAAGAATGTCAAGGATAACGTGGGTATTGCAGGGGCCACTAACGAGGTGGCGACCCTGAAAGAGGCGGTGGCCGCGGCTGAACGCAATGCGGCCGCGGAGCGCACCGAGCGAGAGAAGCAGGAGGCGCGGGTGGTGGAGGTACAGCAAGAGCTCTAGGATCTCATGAAAAAACATGAGAGCCTGGAGCGTGACTTGAAGACTCAAGAGTCTGAGCTTGCATCGGCCCTTGAGAGTGCCAAAGCCGCTAAGGCCGAAGCCTACAAGGCCCTCCAAGAGATTGAGGCGGTGGAGAAAATAGCAGCGGGTAAGGCATTTTTCATGCAAAGTAAGCATGTGAGTGTTAATTACCTGTTGCTTACCCGAATTCGGAGCTCTCCAGGAGCGTTCGCAGATCTTCCTTGCAGCGTGTCCGATGCTGCCGCATTCTACCGGGCCGAGGAGGGGAGCTCGACGGAGAAGGTCTTCTGGTCTCAGTATGCTGAGGCCGGACATCCGGTGCCCCTTAGCGACCAGCTGAAGCACCTGGCCGAGCTCCACAAGGCGGCCGAACAGGCCATGAAGGGCCTCATAGTTCGGCTGTGGCCTAAGGAGGCCATGCCTGGGAGCTACTTCGGCCTGGTGCGGCGGCTGGTGGATGCGTGCCCGTGGGTTGAAGTCATCAAGCACTCCGCCTGTATTGAGGGTGCCAGTCGGGCCCTTGCCCGCGCAAAGGTGCACTGGGGCAAGATGGATGCCCAGAAGCTTGTGACGGACCCGCCACCAGAGGGCAAGGAGCATCGCACGCCCGAGATGTATTATAAGAGTGTGCTGAAGGGCGCCCGCACTATTGCGGGGGAGTGCTCCAAAGATGTAATTTTTGAGTAGACTCGCATTTTGTTATCCTGTGCGCTGAAAACTTAGTTCATATGCGCTAAGCAACGCTTGTAAATTTAAAATATTACCTTCTATGCGGCTGTTTATCAAATCTGAGAGATGGCAAGTCGTCGGCTTCAGCCCCCATGCCACGAGTGCTGGGGTGTTCGGGATAAACTTGAGCACTCTTGTTCCCATTTTTGGGTCCATCTAGGGAGGCGCTCAACACAGCGAACAAGGCAACCGGACTTATAATGCTTGAACACTCTCACTTAGCCATAGAATTCTATAATTTTAAATTTCAGCGAAGCCCCTAGTCTTCGGATGGCCGAATTTGGGGCGCTATCCACGCCTGGGCCGGACAAAATCCGGCTCCTCGCTCTAAGCGGCATAAGTCTTTAAGGACTCGCAAAAACCTCTCGAACAGCGACCGGCTCTCGCCTCATCATGACGGTCAGTTTTAGCTTTCTCCACTGAGGCGTTAACCCAGCTCAACTGGGCGCAATCGCAGTGGTTCTCCCAGTGCTACCTTAGCCGATACAACAGAACGTAAGGTACCAAAACATGGGAGCCGGGCAAACCCAACTATTGACCCAAGACATGATTCGGAGCCGATGCATATAATGCTATAAGTTCGGGGTGCCGCACTTGTGAAAGTGTTCGGACTTATCACACCATGATGCGGGAAACATAAGCCCCTGGTGTGTTTTAACCGTACCAAAGTGTACGGATGCGACATGTCGTAAATGAACATATGTATGAAAAAGAAATGCAATTATAAGCAAAAAGGTGCTGCATTGTTCTATTCAATAAGTGCTGCTATGAATGCAGAACGATACAAATAGTGCGATAAGCAAGGGATGTGACTGTTAAACATGTCCCCCTCCAGGGGTAGGCTACGGATTGGTGTATAAAAATGCTCGTAATGGAGACCACCTATATATTCGTTGTAGCCTTTATCCTTCCCTGGCTGTTGCATCGTGAGTTCGGCAGGTCTGCTGCCGGACAGGGCCTCTGACGAACGGAGTCCTGTGGGTAAAAAATAAAAGGTAAAAAAAAAAGAACAACACACTTGAGAGCCCCTGGTGTGGTTGAGCCGCAGTCTGGGCTTATCGTGGTCGTGCCCCTCTCCCCATGCCCATGGTATCTTCAGAGTGTAATGGTGTACGCGAAGGACCTGTTTTGACATTTTGCACTGCTACGCGTGCTCGGAACGTGCCAGGTGGTCTTGTTGTAGGTTACTCCAGGCGCGCTTAGCTATGTCCGGCCGCTTAACGGCCGGACTCGAGAATTGCCTTAAGAGGCTGCATTGTACTTCTGCCGCGAGAGCCGCTGTATGTTCCTCCGTTCGGAGAGAACGTTGAGTGTTTCCGTTGACCGTGATGACTCCTCGAGGGCCTGGCATCTTGAGCTTGATGTATGCGTAGTGCGGCACCGCGTTGAACTTTGCAAACGCGGTACGTTCGAGCAAGGCATGATAGCCGCTGCGGAACGGGACTATGTCGAAGATTAACTCCTCGCTTCGGAAGTTATCCGGGGATCCAAAGACCACTTCTAGTGTAACTGAGCCTGTACAATTGGCTTCTACACCTGGTATGACGCCTTTAAAGGTCATCTTGGTAGGTTTAATCCTTGAGGGGTCTATGCCCATTTTGCACACTGTATCCTGATAGAGCAGGTTCAGGCTACTGCCGCCATCCATCAGGACTCTGGTGAGGTGAAATCCATCGACGATTGGGTCTAAGACCAATGCGGCGAATCCATCATGGCGGATGCTGGTGGGGTGGTCCCTTCGGTCAAAAGTGATCGGGCAGGAGGACCATGGATTGAACTTCGGGGCGACTGGCTCCATCGCGTATACATCCCTAAGTGCACGCTTCCGCTCCCTTTTGGGTATGTTCGTTGCGTATATCATGTTCACCGTCCGCACCTGTGGGGGGAAACCCTTCTGTCCTCTATTGTTCGACGGTCGGGTCTCTTCCTCGTCATCGCTATGCAGCCCCTTGTCATTGTTTTCGTCAATTAACTTGCCTGCCTGCTTGAATACCCAACAGTCCCTGTTAGTGTGGTTGGCTAGTTTTTCGGGGGTGCCGTGTATCTGGCACGAGCGGTCGAGTATTCGGTCCAAATTGGATGGACCTGGAGTAGTTCTTTTGAATGGCTTTTTCCGCTGACCGGGTTTAGAGCCTCTGAATCCGGCATTGACTGCCGTATCCTCACTGTTGTCGCCGTTGATGTGGCGCTTGTTTTTGTTACGACGTGACCTGCCATTTCGGTCCTCGAAATCCGGACTGCCAGAATTTTTGCTGAGGTTGTTGCTGCGTGCTAGCCAGCTATCCTCACCCGCGCAGAAGCGGGTCATGAGTGATGTGAGGGCTGCCATGGATTTCGGCTTTTCCTGTCCCAGGTGCCGGGCAAGCCACTCATCGCGGATGTTATGCTTGAAGGCCGCGAGGGCCTCCGCATCCAGACAGTCGACGATTTGGTTTTTCTTGTTTAAGAATCGTGCCCAGAATTGTCTGGCCGACTCGTCTGGCTGCTGAATTATGTGGCTTAGGTCATCAGCGTCTGGTGGTCGCACATATGTGCCTTGGAAGTTATCGAGGAATGCGGCTTCCAGGTCTTCCCAACTCCCAATTGCTCTGCTGGCAAGCTGTTAAGCCAATGCCGGGCTGGTCCTTTAAGCTTGAGGGGGAGATATTTGATGGCGTGAAGATCGTCACTGCAGGCCATGTGGATGTGAAGAAGATAGTCTTCGATCCAAACCGCGGGGTCTGTTGTGCCGTCGTAAGATTCGATATTCACGGGTTTAAACCCTTCGGGGATTTGATGATCCATTACTTCATCTGTGAAGCATAGTGGGTGTGCGGCGCCTCTGTACTGGGCGATATCACGACGGAGCTCAAAAGAACTTTGTTTGTTTTGTTCGACCCGGGCGGATTTACTGTGTCCGGCGCGACGGCTGTCGTCACGTACCATGGGGCGCCCACGCGATCCATAGATAGATCTTGATTGTCTTGCCTTATCCTCCAATATATCTCGCAAGTCCGGAGCGTTCCCCTGTGGCCTTGTGCTTTTCGAGCGATGCCGGGGTACGGGTCTAGTGAAGGGCCTAGAGGCCTCTCTGTCGCGACCACGGGGTGGTCGGTCAGCCGTATTGTCTCCTGGTGATGCGGGTTCATACGCTTCCTCCTCTAATCGGGGGAGCAGCTTGCGTTTAGGGTAGCTTTTGGAGGGGCGTTCGAGCTCATGCTCTTCGGCTGCGAGGACTTCAGTCCATCTGTCGGCTAGCAGATCTTGATCAGCTCTAAGCTGTTGCTGCTTTTTCTTGAGGCTGTTCGCCGTGGCCATAAGTCTGTGTTTAAAACGCTCTTGTTCGACGGGATCCTCAGGCACGACGAATTCATCATCATCGAGGCTTGCCTCGTCTCCGGAGGGAGGCATATAATCCTCTACCTCTTCTTCTGCCGCTCTCTCATGAGGGCTGGCGTCTCCGTCCTCCTGCGCTGCATCTTGCTGGAGTGGGTTGTCTTCGGTACTGTCCGGTGTATTAGTATCTCCGGTGCCGGAGTCTTCATTCTTGCTGTGGCGGGATTTAGAGCGGCGCCGCTGACGCTGGCGCTTGGGCTGCTTCTTGGAGGGGTTGTCCTCCGCTGTTTCTTCGCCATTCCCATCCTTTGGGATATCCACCATGTATATGTCATATGATGAGGTGGCTTTCCAGTGCCCAGTAGGCGCTGGTTCTTGGTCGTCTCCGGCATCTTCGTCCATACCGTCGATGTCTTCGGAGTCGTAGTCGAGCATGTCGGTTAGATCGTCGACAGCGGCTACCAAGTGGGAGGTGGGTGGGCTTTGAACTTCTTCGTAATCCGCATCCCAACCGTCTTTACCGTAGTCCGGCCAGGGCTCTCCTGATAATGAGAGATACTTTAGCAAACTCAAGATGTCGCCAAAAGGTGAGAGTTGAAAGATGTCCGCTGCGGTGAACTCCATGATCGGCGCCCAATCGGATTCGACCGGAGGGGGCGCGGGAGGTTCGGAGTCCGGCAAGGAGTCCGGCGCCTCGGAGTCACGGGCTTCATGAGGGACAAGGTCATTGTTCGGCTCTATCGACGTAGGGGTTGCAGCTCCTGAGGCGGTGTCTAGCCATCCGTCCTCGACCTCCTCCGCCGGCTCCGAATTGATGATCGGAGCGGGCTCGAGTGCGGCCTCAAGGGTACTGTCCGGCTGCAGAGCTAAATCATGCTCGCCGTGACAGTGCGGCACGCTCGGCTGTGGCTCGAATCCATCGAGGATCAAGTCCCCACGGATGTCAGCCGTGAAGTTCAAACTTCCAAATCTGACCTGACGGCCAGGGGCGTAGCTTTCGATCTGCTCCAGACGGCCAAGCGAATTGGCCCGCAGTGCGTAGCCACCGAATACGAAGATCTGTCCGGGGAGAAAGGTCTCACCCTGGACTGCGTCGTTGATGATGGTCGAAGAAGCCATCGAGCCTATCGGTGATGACACAGAGGAACTCTCAATGAAAGCACCAATGTCGGTGTCAAAACCGGCGGATCTCGGGTAGGGGGTCCCGAACTGTGCGTCTAGGCGGATGGTAACAGGAGACAAGGGACACGATGTTTTACCCAGGTTCGGGCCCTCTTGATGGAGGTAAAACCCTACGTCCTGCTTGATTAATATTGATGATGTGTGTTACGAGAGTGGATCTACCACGAGATCAAGGAGGCTAAACCCTAGAAGCTAGCCTATGGTATGATTGTTGTTCGTCCTATGGACTAAAGCCATCCGGTTTATATAGACACCGGAGAGGGCTAGGGTTACACAGAGTCGGTTACAATGGTAGGAAATCTACATATCCGTATCGCCAAGCTTGCCTTCCACGCCAAGGAAAGTCCCATCCGGACACGGGACGAAGTCTTCAATCTTGTATCTTCACAGTCTTGGAGTCCGGCTGATGATGATAGTTCGGCTATCCGGACACCCCCTAGTCCGGAACTCCCTCAATGACCGGCGGGTGTCTGTCTCTCTCACTTTAGTTGAAGCGAGTGTGGCTACGCCCGGTCCTTGCGAAGGTTAAAACAACACCAACTTGACAAACTATCATTGTGGTTTTGATGCGTAGGTAAGAACGGTTCTTGCTAAGCCCGTAGCAGCCACGTAAAATTTGCAACAACAAAGTAGAGGACGTCTAACTTGTTTTTGCAGGGCATGTTGTGATGTGATATGGTCAAGACGTGATGCTATATTTTATTGTATGAGATGATCATGTTTTGTAACCGAAGTTATCGGCAACTGGCAGGAGCCATATGGTTGTCGCTTTATTGTATGAAATGCAAACGCCCTGTAATTGCTTTACTTTATCACTAAGCGGTAGCAATAGTCGTAGAAGCAATAGATGGCGTAAAGACAACGATGCTACGATGGAGATCAAGGTGTCGCGCCGGTGACAATGGTGATCACAACGGTGCTTCGAAGATGGAGATCACAAGCACAAGATGATGATGGCCATATCATATCACTTATATTGATTGCATGTGATGTTTATCTTTTATGCATCTTATCTTGCTTTGATTGACGGTAGCATTATAAGATGATCCCTCACTAAATTATCATAGTAAAAGTGTTCTCCCTGAGTATGCACCGTTGCAAAAGTTCTTCGTGCTGAGACACCAAGTGATGATCAGGTGTGATAGGCTCTTCGTTCAAATACAACGGGTGCAAAACAGTTGCACACGCGGAATACTCAGGTTAAACTTGACGAGCCTAGCATATAACAGATATGGCCTCGGAACACAGAGACCGAAAGGTCGAGCGTGAATCATATAGTAGATATGGTCAACATATTGATGTTCACCGTTGAAACTACTCCATCTCACGTGATGATCGGACATGGTGTAGTTGATATGGATCACGTAATCACTTAGAGGATTAGAGGGATGTCTATCTAAGTGGGAGTTCTTAAGTAATATGATTAATTGAACCTAAATTTATCATGAACTTAGTCCTGGTAGTATTTTGCAAATTATGTTATAGATCAATAGCTTGCGTTGTTGCTTTCATATGTTTATTTTGATATGTTCCTAGAGAAAATTGTATTGAAAGATGTTAGTAGCAATGATGCGGATTGGATCCGTGATCCGAGGTTATCCTCATTGCTGCACAGAAGAATTATGTCCTTAATGTACCGCTAGGTGACAGACCTATTGCAGGAGCAGATGCAGACGTTATGAACGTTTGGCTAGCTCAATATGATGACTACTTGATAGTTTAGTGTACCATGCTTAACGGCTTAGAATCGGGACTTCAAAGACGTTTTGAACGTCATGGACCATATGAGATGTTCCAGGAGTTGAAGTTAATATTTCAAGCAAATACCCGAGTTGAGAGATATGAAGTCTCCAACAAGTTCTATAGCTAAAAGGTGGAGGAGAATCGCTCAACTAGTGAGCATGTGCTCAGATTGTCTGGGTACTACAATCGCTTGAATCAAGTGGGAGTTAATCTTCCAGATAAGATAGTGATTGACAGAATTCTCTAGTCACCACCACCAAGTTAGTAGAACTTCGTGATGAACTATAATATGCAAGGGATGATGAAAACGATTCCCGAGCTCTTCGTGATGTTGAAGTCGACGAAGAAAGAGCATCAAGTGTTGATGGTTGACAAGATCACTAGTTTCAAGAAAAAAGGCAAAGGGAAAGAAAGGAAACTTCAAGTAGAATGACAAGCAAGTTGTCACTCCCATGAAGAAGCCCAAAGCTGAACCAAAGCCTGAAACTGAGTGCTTACACTACAAAGGAAATGGTCACTAGAAGCGGAAATGCTCTGAATATTTGGTGGATAAGAAGGATGGCAAACTGAACAAGGGTATATTTGATATACAGGTTATTGATGTGTACCTTACTAGTGTTTATAGTAGCCCCTGAGTATTTGATACTTGTTCGGTTGCTAAAAAATAGTGACTCGAAACAGGAGTTACAGAATAAACAGAAACTAGTTGAGGGTGAGGTGACGATGTGTGTTGGAAGTGGTTCCAAGATTGATATAATCATCATCGCACACTCCCTATACTTTCAGGATTAGTGTTGAACCTAAATAAGTGTTATTTGGTGTTTGCGTTGAGCATGAATGTGATTTAATCATGTTTATTGCAATACGATTATTCATGTAAGTTAGAGAATAATTGTTATTCTGTTTACATGAATAAAACCTTCTATGGTCATACACCCAATGAAAATGGTTTGTTGGATCTCAATCATGTGATATACATATTCATAATATTGAAGCCAAAAGATGTAAAGTTAATAATGATAGTGCAACTTATTTGTGGCACTGCCATTTAGGTCATATTGGTGTAAAGCGCATGAAGAAACTCCATGTTAATGTGCTTTTGGAATCACTTGATTATGAATCATTTGATGCTTGCGAACCGTGCCTTTTGGGCAAGATGACTAAAACTCCGTTCTCCGGAACAATGGAGCGAGCTAGTGACTTATTGGAAATAATACATACTGATGTATGCAGTCCAATGAGTGTTGATGCTCGTGGCAAGTATCGTTATTTTTGACCTTCACAAGATGATTTGAGCAGATATGAGTATATCTACTTAATGAAGCACAAGTCTGAAACATTTGAAAAGTTCAAAGAATTTCAGAGTGAAGTGGAGAATCATCGTAACAAGAAAATAAAGTTTCTGCGGTTTGATCACGGAGACAAATATTTGAGTTACAAGTTTGGTCTTCAATTAAAACAATGTGGAATAGTTTCACAAACTCATGCCACCTGGAACACCACAGCTTAATGGTGTGTCCGAACGTCATAACCGTACTCTATTGGATATAGTGCGATCTATGATGTCTCTTATCGGTTTACCACTATCATTTTGGGGTTATGCATTAGAGACAGTTGCATTCACTTTAAATAGGGCACCATTGAAATCCGTTGAGACGACGCCTTATGAACTGTGGTTTGGCAAGAAACCAAAGTTGTCGTTTCTTAAAGTTTGGGGCTGCGATGCTTATGTGAAAAAGTTTCAACCTGATAAGCTCGAACCCAAATCGGAGAAGTGCGTCTTCATAGAATACCCAAAGATAACTATTTGGTACACCTTCTATCACAGATCCGAAAGCAAGATTCGTTGCTAAGATGGATCCTTTCTAGAGAAGGAGTTTCTCTTGAAAGTGAGTGGGAGGAAAGTAGAACTTGATAAGGTAATTGTACCTTCTCCCAAATTGGAAAGTAGTTCATCATAGAAATCAGTTCCAGTGATGCCTACACCGCTTAGTGAGGAAGTTAATGATGATGATCATGAAACTTCGGATCAAGTTACTACAGAAACTCGTAGGTCTTCCAGAGTATGGTCTGCACCAGAGTAGTGCGGTAATCCTGTTCTGAAAGTCATGTTAATAGACCATGATAAACCTACGAACTATGAGGAAGCGATGATGATCCCGGATTCCACGAAATGGCTTAAGGCCATAAAATCTGAGATAGGATCCATGTATGAGAACAAAGTATGGACTTTGGTTGACTTGCTCGATGATCAGCAAGCCATGTTAAAAATGGATCTTCAAGAGGAAGACGGACACTGATAGTAGTGTTACTATCTACTAAGCTCGACTTGTTGCGAAAGGTTTTCGACAAGTTCAAGGTGTTGAATACAATGAGTTTTTCTCACTTGTATCGATGCTTAAAGTCTGTCCGAATCATGTTAGCAATTGCCACATTTTATGAAATCTGGCAAATGGATATCAAAACTACATTCCTTAATGGATTTATTAAAGAAGATTTGCATATGATGCAACTAGAAGGTTTTGTCAATCCTAATGATGCTAACAAAATGTGCAAGCTCCAGCGATCCATCTATGGACTGGTGCAAGCATCTCAGAGTTGGAATATACGCTTTGATAAGTTGATCAAAGCATATAGTTTTATACAGACTTGCCGTGAAGCCTGTATTACACTAAAGTGAGTGGGAGCACTACCGCCTTTCTGATAAATATATGTGAGTAACATATTGTTGATCAGAAATGATGTAGAATTTTTCTGGAAAGCATAAAGGAGTATTTCAAAGGAGTTCTTTAAAAAGAAAGACCTCAGTAAAGCTACTTACATATTGAGCATCAAGATCTATTGATATAGATCAAGATGCTTGATAAGTTTTTCAATAAGTACATACCTTGTCAAGATTTTGAAATAGTTCAAAATGGAACAGTCAAAGAAAGAGTTCTTGCCTGTGTTGCAAAGGTGTGAAATTGAGTAAGACTCAAATCCCGACCACGGCAGAAAATAGAAAAGAAGAATGAAAGTCATTCCCTATGCCTCAGTCATAGGTTCTATAAAGTATGCTATGCTGTATACCAGACCTATTGTATACCTTGCTCTGAGTTTGGCAAAGGAATACAATTTTGATCTAATAGCAGATCACTGGACAATTGTCAAGAATATCCTTAGTGAGGACTAAGGAGATGTTTCTCGATTATGGAGGTGATAAAAGAGATCATCATAAAAGTTACATCGGTGCAAACTTTTACACTGATCCAAATGAATCTAAGTCTCAATCTGGATACATATTGAAAGTGGGAGCAATTATCTAGAGTAGCTCCGTGCAAAGCATTGTAGAACATAGAATATTTTCAAAATACATACGGCTCTGAATATGACAGACCCGTTGACTAAAGTTCTCTTACAAGCAAAACATGATCATACCTTAGTACTCTTTGGGTGTTAATCACATAGCAATGTGAACTAGATTATTGACTCTAGTAAACCCTTTGGGTGTTGATCACATGACGATGTGAACTATGGGTATTAATCACATACAGATGTGAATATTGGTGTTAAATCACATGGCGATGTGAACTAGATTATTGACTCTAGTGCAAGTGGGAGACTGAAGGAAATATGCCCTAGAGGCAATAATAAAGTTATTATTTATTTCCTTATATCATGATAAATGTTTATTATTCATGCTAGAATTGTATTAACCGGAAACATGATACATGTGTGAATACATAGACAAACATATAGTCACTAGTATGCCTCTACTTGACTAGCTCATTAATCAAAGATGGTTATGTTTCCTAACCATAGACATGTGTTGTCATTTGATTAATGGGATCACATCATTAGGAGAATGATGTGATTGACATGACCCATTCCGTTAGCCTAGCACTTGATCGTTTAGTATATTGCTATTGCTTTCTTCATGACATATACATGTTCCTGTAACTATGAGATTATGCAACTCCCGTTTACCGGAGGAACACTTTGGGTGCTACCAAACGTCACAACGTAACTGGGTGATTATAAAGGAGTACTACAGGTGTCTCCAAAGATACATGTTGGGTTGGCGTATTTCGAGATTAGGTTTTGTCACTCCGATTGTCGGAGAGGTATCTCTGGGCCCTCTCGGTAATGCACATCACTATAAGCCTTGCAAGCAAAGTAGCTAATGAGTTAGTTACGGAATGATGCATTACGTAACGAGTAAAGAGACTTGCCGGTAACGAGATTGAACTAGGTATTAGATACCGAAGATCGAATCTCGGGCAAGTAACATACCGATGACAAAGGGAACAACGTATGCTGTTATGCGGTTTGACCAATAAAGATCTTCGTAGAATATGTAGGAGCCAATATGAGCATCCAGGTTCCGCTATTGGTTATTGACCGAGAATAGTTCTAGGTCATGTCTACATAGTTCTCGAACCCATAAGGTCCGCACGCTTAACGTTACGATGACAGTTTTATTATGAGTTTATATATTTTGATGTACCGAAGGTTGTTCGGAGTCCCGGATGTGATCCAGGACATGACGAGGAGTCTTGAAATGGTCGAGACATAAAGATTGATATATTGGAAGCCTATATTTGGATATCGGAAACGTTCCGGGAGAAACCGGGATTTTTCCGGAGTACCGGGGGGTTACCGGAACCCCCCCGGGGGTTATTGGGCCTAGATGGGCCATGAGGGAGAAGAGGAGGGCCGGCCAGGGCAGGCCGCGCGCCCCCTCTCCCCCTAGTCCGAATAGGACAAGGAGGGGGGGGGCGCCCCCCTTTCCTCTTTCCCCTCCCCTTTTTCCTTCTCCACCAAGGCAAGAGGGGGGAGTCCTACTCCCGATGGGAGTAGGACTCCTCCAGGCGCACCCCTTGGGGGCCGGCCGCACCTCCCCGTCCCTCCTTTATATACGGGGGCAGGGGGCACCCTAGAAAACACAAGTTGATCTACGTGATCGTTCCTTAGCCGTGTGCGGTGCCCCCCTCAACCATATTCCACCTCGGTCATATCGTCGCGAAGGTTAGGCGAAGCCCTGCGCCGGTAGAACATCATCATCGTCACCACACCGTCGTGCTGATGGAACTCATCCCCGACACTTTGCTAGATCGAAGTCCGGGGATCGTCATCGAGCTGAACGTGTGCTGAACTCGGAGGTGTCGTACGTTCGGTACTTGGATCGGTCGGATCGTGAAGACGTACGACTACATCAACCGCGTTGTCATAACGCTTCCGCTTATGGTCTACGAGGGTACGTGGACATTACTCTCCCCTCTCGTTGCTATGCATCACCATGATCTTGCGTGTGCGTAGGATTTTTTTTGAAATTACTATGTTACCCAACAGATTTGTGGGTAAAGAATTGCTGACTTGACCATTGATGAGATGGATAGGCTGGATATAGGATATGACGTGGCTGGATGCGATTGGATGCTGAGGTGTCTATGTTGCATGTTGAGATAAATCAAGTAGTGGGGGTGAACTTCTTAAATATATAGGATTACAGCATGGTGATGGCTATATTTTAAAGAAATTTATGAACTCTCCTGACTCACTTATATCATTTTGAGAGTCTTATAAATAGTATGGCAATTTGCTTGGGTTATGAATTTAGTCCTAATATGATGGGTATACAAGAGGGATATAGTAAAAAAATTCATGAAGATCATTGAATATATGAGAAGTTTGATTCCTTGCAATTGTTTTGAGATATAAAGATGGTAATATTAGAGTCATGCTAGTAGTAAATTATGGATTACTAAGAATATTTGCATTAAGTATTGTGATTCCCGTAGCATGCACGTATGGTCTTCCTGTTATATGATGAAGTTGGAGCATAGTTTATCCTTGATTGTCTTCCTTTGCGTGAAGGTCGAGGGTGCGCGACGGTTAACTCCTACCAACCTCCCCCCTATGATCATGCATAGTAGTACTTTGCTTCGAGGGATAATAAAATTTTGCAATAAGTATGTGAGTTCTTTATGACTAATTTGAGTTCATGGATTATTCACACTATCACCCTTCCACTTTTGCTCGCCACTCTAGTACCGTGCAACTTTCACCGGTGCATTAAACTCTAGTTATACATTTCCTCAAAACAGACACCATACCTACCTATTATGGCATTTTCATAGCCATTCCAAGATATATTGGCATGCAACTTCCACTATTCCGTTATTTTGAGTTGTCACATTGAGTTTTACTTCTTGAGTTGTAAGTAAATGAAAGTGTGATGATCATCGATATTAGAGCATTGTCCCATGTGAGTAATATATAAAAAAGAGGACAAATTAGCCCAAGAAAAAAAGATGCCAAAGCGCCCAACAAACAAATAGAAAAGAAAAAATGAGAGAAAAAGAGAGAACGGACAATGTTACTATCCTTTTCCGCACTTGTGCTTCAAAGTAGCACCATGTTCTTCATGATAGAGAGTCTCCTATTTTATCACTTTATATATTACTAGTGCGAATTTTTCATTATAGAACTTGGCTTGTATATTCAAATGTTGGGCTTCCTCAAATGCCTGAGGTCTTCATGATCAAGCAAGTTGGATGCACACCCACTTAGTTTTCTTTTGAGCTTTCGTACACTTATAGCTCTAGTGCATCCGTTGCATGGCAATCCCTACTCACTCACATTGATATCAATTGATGGGCATCTCCATAGCCCATTAATTTGCCTAGTTGGTGTGAGAATTTATCCCTTCTTTTCTTTGTCTACTACCACCTTCTATTCCACCTAAAGTGCTATATCCATGACTCACGCTCATGTATTGCGTGAGAGTTGAAAAAGTTGAAGCACGTAAAAAGGTATGAACCAATTGCTTCGCTAACACAGGTATAGTACATGGTTTATACTTTGCGTTAAGAAGAGGGAGCATAACAAGACTATATGATTTTGTAGGGATAACTTTCTTTAGCCATGATATTTTGAAAAGACACGATTGCTTTTTAGTATGCTTGAAGTATTATTGTTTTTATGTCAATATTAAACTTTGGTTTTGAACCTTACGGATCTGAATATTCATTCCACATAAAGAAAGATTACATGATAAACATGTTAGTTAGCATTCCACATCAAAATTCTTTTTTTATCATTGACCTACTCGAGGATGAGCATGAATTAATCTTGGGGATGCTTGATACGTCTCCATTGTATCTATAATTTTTGTTTATTCCATGCTATTATATTATCAATCTTGGATGTTTCATATGCATTATTATGCTATTTTATATCAGTTGGGGACTAACATATTAACGTAGTGCCTAGTGCCAGTTTCTATTTCCCCCTTGTTTTTGCCTTTAGAAAAAATCATTACCAAATGGTGTCCAAATGGAATGAAATTTTTTGATGATTTTTCTTGGGTCGCAAAACACCCTAGAAGCTTCGGGAGGAGGTCAGAAGGGCCACCGGGTGGTCACAAGCTCAAGAGGCACCCTCCAAGCTTGTGGCCCCCCTGTGGCTCCTCTAACCCTAGTCTTTCTTCTATAATACCCTAATATTCCACGAAGACCAGGGGCACACCAAAAATACTTTTCTGCTACTGGAAGTTTCTATCTTCGTGAGATCCCATCTGGGGACCTTTTTCGGTACTGTACTGGAGGGGGATTCGGTCACTGAGGGCTTCTATATCAACCTTGCTACCCTTTTGATGATGCATGAGTTGTTTACCATAGACCTACGGGTCCATAGCTAGTAGCTAGATGCCTTCTTCTCTCTCTTTGATCTTCAATACAATGGTCTCCTTGATGTTCTTGGACATCTATTCGATGTAATCTTCTTTTGTGGTGTGTTTGTTGAGATCCGATGAATTGTGGGTTTATGATCAGATTATATATGAATATTATTTGATTCTTCTCTAAACTCTTTTATGCATGATTATTAGAGCTTTGTACTTCTCCCTAATCTATTGATTTGGTTTGGCCAACTAGATTGGTTTTCTTGCAATCAGAAAGAGGTGCTTTGTAATAGGTTCAATCTTGTGGTGCTCAATCCTAGTGACAAAAAGGGACATGACATGTATTTGTATTGTTGCCATTAAGGATACAAAGATGGGGTTTGTTCATATTGATTGGATCTATCCCTCTATATCATGTCATCTTGCTTAAGGCGTTACTCCGTTCTTGTTAACTTAATACACTAGATGCATGCCGGATAGTGGTCGATGTGTGGAGTAAGAGTAGTAGCTGCATGCAGGAGTCGGTCTACTTGTCGCAGACATGATGCCTATATACATGATCATTGCCTTAGATACCGTGATAACTATGCGCTTTTCTATCAATTGCTCAACATTAATATGTTTACTGATATGTCTCCAACGTATCTACTTTTCCAAACACTTTTGCCCTTGTTTTGGACTCTAACTTGCATGATTTGAATGAAACTAACCCGGACTGACGCTGTTTTTAGCAGAACTGCCATGATGTTATTTTATGTGTAGAAAACAAAAGTTCTCGGAATGTCCTGAAAATCCACGGAGGCACTTTTTGGAAAATATAAAAAATATTGGCGAAAGAATCAAGACCAGGGGGCCCACACCCTATCCACGAGGGTGGGGGGCGCGCCCACCCCCCTGGGCACGCCCCCCTGTCTCGTGGGCCCCCTGAGGATCCGCGGACCTCAACTCCAACTCCATATATTCCGTCGCACGGAGAAAAAAATCAGAGAGAAAGTTTCATCGCGTTTTACGATACGGAGCCGCCGCCAAGCCCTAATCTCTCTCGGGAGGGCTGATCCGAAGTCCGTTCGGGGCTCCGGAGAGGGGGATTCGTTGCCGTCGTCATCATCAACCATCCTCCATCACCAATTTCATGATGCTCACCGCCGTGCGTGAGTAATTCCATCGTAGGCTTGCTGGACGGTGATGGGTTGGATGAGATTTACCATGTAATCAAGTTAGTTTTGTTAGGGTTTGATCCCTGGTATTGATACGTCCATTTTGCATCATGCTTTTTTTCAATATTTATTGCATTATGGGCTGTCATTACACATTATATCTCAGTACTTATGGCTATTCTCTCTTATTTTACAAGGTTTGCCATGAAGAAGGGGAATGCCAGCAGTTGGAATTCTGGCTGGAAAAGGAGCAAACGTTGGAAACCTATCTGCACAACTCCAAAAGTCCCGAAACTCCACGAAACAATTTTTTGGATTTATAAAGAATTTATGAGCGAAAGAAATAGGCCAGGGGCCCACACCCTGTCCAGGAGACAGGGGGCGCGCCCCCACCCCTATAGGGCGCGACCCCCTATCTCCTGGGCCCCCTGGTGGGACTCCGGCGTCCATCTTCTGCTATATCATCACCCTTCCCCTGAGAAAAATCGTGGGCAAGCTTACGGGACGAAACTCCGCCGCCACGAGGCGGAATCATTCTAGGGCTCTGGCGGAGCTGTTTTGCCGGGGACACTTCCCTCTGGGAGGGGGAAATCATCACCAATGATCCTCTCATCGAGAGGGGGTCAATCTCCATCAACATCTTCACCAGCACCATCTCCTCTCCAAACCCTAGTTCATGTCTTGTATCCAATCTTGTATCAAAACCACAAATTGGTACCTGTGGGTTGCTAGTAGTGTTGATTACTCCTTGTAGTTGATACTAATTGGTTTACTTGGTGGAAGATCATATGTTTAGATCCTTTATGCATATTATTACTCCTATGATTATGAACATGAATATGCTTTGTGAGTAGTTACATTTGTTCTTGAGGACATGGGTGAAGTCTTGCTATTAGTAGTCATGTGAATTTGGTATTTGTTCGATATTTTGATGAGATGTATGTTGTCTTTCCTCTAGTGGTGTTATGTGAACGTCGACTACATGACACTTCACTATTATTTGGGCCTAGAGGAAGGCATAGGGAAGTAATAAGTAGATGATGGGTTGCTAGAGTGACAGAAGTTTAAACCCTAGTTTATGCGTTGCTTCGTTAGGGGTTGATATGGACCCATATGTTTAATGTTGTGGTTAGGTTTACCTTAATACTCCTTTTTGTAGTTGCGGATGCTTGCAATAGGGGTTAATCATAAGTGGGATGCTTGTCGAAGTTAGGGCAGTACCCAAGTGTGGGTCCACCCACATATCAAATTATCAAAGTATCGAACGCGAATCTTACGAATGTGATGAAACTAGCTTGATGATAATTCCCAATGTGTCCTCGGGAGCTCCTTTCTCATTATTAGAATTTGTCCAGGCTTATCCTTTGCTACATAAAGGATTGGGCCACCTTGCTGCACTTTATTTACTTTATTTAATTTTTGCTCGTTACTATTTATCTTATCACAAAACTATCTATTACCTACTATTTCAGTCCTTGCAGAGAAAACCTTACTGAAAACCACTTATCATTTCCTTCTGCTCCTTGTTGGGTTCGACACTCTTACTTATCGAAAGGACTACAATAGATCCCCTACACTTGTGGGTCATCAAGACTTTTTTCTGGCGCCGTTGCCGGGGAGTGTAGTGCTTTTGGTGAGTGGAACTTGGTAAGGAAACATTTATATAGTGTGCTGAAATTTTCTGTTACTTGTCACTATGGAAACTAATCCTTTGAGGGGCTTATTTGGGGTATCTTCACCCCAACTAGAAGAGCAAAGAGATGCTCCTCAACCTACTGAACCTTATGAAAATATTCACTTTGAGATTCCTTCGGGTTTGATAGAAAAACTGCTAGCTAATCCTTTTGCAGGAGATGGAACATTGCATCCCGACTTACACCTTATCTTTGTGGATGAAGTTTGTGGATTATTTAAGCTTGCAAGTATCCCCGATGATGTTGTCAAATGGAAGGTATTCCCTTTATCTTTGAAGGGAGATGCAATGACATGGTATAGGCTATGTGATGATACGAGATTTTGGAATTATAAGCGACTAAAGTTGGAATTTCACCAGAAGTTCTATCCTATGCATCTTGTTCATCGTGGTCGTAATTACATATATAATTTCTGGCCTCGCGCAGGAGAAAGCATCGCTCAAGCTTGGGGGGAGGCTTAAGTCAATGTTATATTCATGCCCCAATCATGATCTCTCTCGGGAAATGGTTATTCAGAATTTTTATGCTTGACTTTCTCTTGATAATCGCAACCTGCTCGATACTTCCTGTGCTGGTTCCTACATGCTAAAGACTATTGATTTCAAATGGGACTTATTGGAAAGAATTAAACGCAACTCTGAAGATTGGGGTTCCGACGATGGTAAGGAGTCAGGTATGACACCTAAGTTTGATTGTGTTAAATCTTTTATGGATACCGATGCTTTCCGTGGATTTAGCTCTAAGTATGGACTTGACTCTGAGATAGTAGCTACTTTTTGTGAAACTTTTGCTACTCACGTTGATCTCCCTAAAGAGAAGTGGTTTAAATATAACCCTCCTGTTGAAGTGAAAGTAGTTGCACCTATTACAGTCGAAGAAAAGACTATTACATATGATGATCCTATTATTCCTACTGCTTATGTTGAAAAACATCCTTTTCCCGTTAGGATAAAAGATCATGTTAAAGCTTCGACTGTTGTTCGTAAGAGTAATACTAGGACCTATACACCTCCTGAGCAAATTAATGTTGAACCTGGTATTGCTATGATTAAAGATCTCTTGGATGAGGACTTAGATGGGCATGTTATCTCTTTCTTGGGTGAAACTGCTAATATTGCTAGACCCGATACTAAGACACATAGACCTGTTGTAGGCACGCCTGTTATTTCTGTTAAAATAGGAGATCATTGTTATCATGGTTTATGTGATATGGGTGCTAGTGCTAATGCGATACCTTATGATCTTTATAAAGAAATTATGCACGATATTGCACATGTTCAATTAGAAGATATTGATGTTACTATTAAGCTTGCTAATAGGGACACCATCAAACCTATTGGGATTGTTAGAGATATTGAAGTCTTGTGTGGGAAGATTAAATACCCTGCTGATTTTCTTGTTCTTGGTTCCCCACAAGATGATTTTTGTCCCATAATTTTTGGTAGACCCTTCTTGAATACTGCTAGTGCTAAGATTGATTGTGAAAAGAATATTGTCACTATTGGCATCGATGGTATGTCTTATGAGTTTAATTTCGCTAAGTTTAGTAGACAACCTCGTGAAAGAGAACCGCCTAGTAAGGATGAAATTATTGGTCTTGCTTCCATTGTTGTTCCTCCAACTGATCCATTAGAACAATATTTGTTAGACCATAAAAATGATATGTTTATGAAGGAAAGGGAAGAAATAGATGAAGTGTTCGTTAAACAAGAACCTATGCTAAAACATAACCTTCCCGTTGAAATTCTTGGGGATCCCCCTCCACCCAAGGGTAATCCCGTGTTCGAACTCAAACCATTACCTGATAATCTTAAGTATGCTTATCTTGATGAAAAAGAAATATATCCTGTTATTATTAGTGCTAACCTTTCAGAGAAAGAAGAAGAAAGATTATTGAAAACTCTGAAGAAGCACCGAGCTGCTATTGGATATACTCTGGACGATCTTAAGGGCATTAGTCCCACATTATATCAACACAAAATTTCAGTGGGGGAACATGCCAAACCAGTTAGAGATCCTCAAAGACGATTAAATCCTAAAATGAAGGAAGTGGTAAGAAAGGAGATTCTAAAACTCCTTGAGGCCGGTATTATTTATCCCGTTGCTGATAGTGAATGGGTAAGCCGTGTCCACTATGTCCCTAAAAAGGGAGGTATTACCGTTGTTCCTAATGATAAAGATGAATTGACCCCGCAAAGATTATTACATGTTATAGGATGGTAATTGATTTCCGTAAGTTAAATAAAGCTACTAAGAAAGATCATTACCCTTTACCTTTTATTTATCAAATGCTAGAAAGGCTATCCAAACACACACATTTTTGCTTTCTAGATGGTTATTCTGGCTTCTCTCAACTACCTGTGTTAGCGGGAGATCAATCAAAAACTACTTTTACTTGCCCTTTTGGTACTTTTGCTTATAGACGTATGCCTTTTGGTTTATGTAATGCACCTGCTACCTTTCAAAGATGCATGATGGCTATATTTTCTGATTTTTGTGAAAAGATTTGTGAGGTATTCATGGATGACTTCTCCGTCTATGGATCCTCTTTTGATGATTGTTTGAGCAACCTTGATCGAGTTTTGCAGAGATGCGAAGACACTAGTCTCGTCCTGAATTGGGAAAAGTTTCACTTTATGGTTAATGAAGGCATTGTCTTGGGGCACAAGATCTCCGAGAGAGGTATTGAAGTTGATAAAGCCAAAGTTGATGCTATCGAAAAGATGCCATGTCCCAAGGACATAAAAGGTATAAGAAGTTTCCTTGGTCATGCCGGCTTTTATAGGAGGTTCATTAAGGACTTTTCTAAAATCTCTAGGCGTTTGACTAATTTATTGCAAAAAGATATTCCTTTTGTATTTGATGACGATTGTGTAGAAGCATTTGAAACACTTAAGAAATCTTTGATTACATCACCTATTGTTCAGCCACCTGATTGGAATTTGCCTTTTGAAATTATGTGTGATGCTAGTGATTATGCTGTAGGTGCTGTTTTAGGGCAAAGAGTCGATAAGAAATTGAATGTTATCTAGTATGCTAGTAAGACTCTTGATACGGCCCAGAGAAATTGTGCGACTACTGAAAAAGAGTTCTTAGCAGTTGTGTTTGCATGTGATACGTTTAGACCTTATATTGTTGATTCCAAAGTTACTATTCACACTGATCATGCTGCTATTAAATATCTTATGGAAAAGAAAGATGCTAAGCCTAGACTCATTAGATGGGTTCTCTTTCTCCAAGAATTTGACTTGCATATTATTGATAGAAAGGGAGCTGAGAACCCTGTTGCAGACAACTTGTCTAGGTTAGAGAATGTTCTTGATGACCCACTGCCTATTAATGATAGTTTTCCTGATGAACAATTAGCAGTTGTCAATGCTTCTCATACTGCTTCTTGGTATGCTGATTATGCTAATTACATTGTTGCTAAATATATACCGCCTAGTTTCACATACCAGCTAAAGAAAAAGTTCTTTTACAATTTAAGACATTACTTCTGGGATGATCCACATCGTTATAAAGAAGGAGTAGATGGTATTATTAGACGTTGTGTGCTTGAGCATGAACAGGAACAAATCCTATGCAATTGTCACTCTAAATCTTATGGAGGACACCACGCTGGAGATAGAACTACACACAAGGTACTACAATCTGGTTTTTATTGGCCTACTCTCTTCAAAGATGCTCGTAAGTTTGTCTTATCTTGTGATGAATGTCAAAGAATAGGTAACATTAGTAGATTTCAAGAAATGCCTATAAATTATTCTCTTGTTATTGAACCATTTAACGTTTGAGGCTTTGATTATATGGGACCTTTTCCTGCCTCTAATGGTTATACACATATTTTAGTTGTTGTTGATTACGTTACTAAGTGGGTAGAAGCTATTCCAACTAGTAGTGCTGATCATAACACTTCTATTAAAATGCTTAAAGAAGTTATTTTTTCGAGGTTTGGAGTCCCTAGATATCTTATGACTGATGGTGGTTCACACTTTATTCATGGTGCTTTCCGTAAGATGCTTGCTAAGTATGATGTCAATCATAGAATCGCATCTCCTTATCACCCGCAGTCTAGTGGTCGAGTAGAGTTGAGCAATAGAGAGCTCAAATTAATTTTGCAAAAGACTGTGAATAGATCTAGAAATAATTGGTCCAAAAAACTTGATGATGCATTATGGGCCTATAGAACTGCAAACAAAAATCCTATGGGTATGTCTCCATATAAGATGGTTTATGGAAAAGCATGTCATTTACCTCTTGAACTTGAACATAAAGCATATTGGGCTATTAAAGAGCTCAATTATGACTTCAAACTTGCCGATGAGAAGAGGTTGTTTGATATTAGCTCACTTGATGAATGGAGAGCCCAAGCTTATGAGAATGCCAAGCTTTTCAAAGAAAAATTCAAACGCTGGCATGATAAAAGGATACAAAAGCGTGAGTTTAACGTAGGAGATTATGTGTTATTATTTAACTCTTGTTTAAGATTTTTTGCAGGAAAACTTCTCTCAAAATGGGAAGGTCCCTACGTTATCGAGGGGGTCTATCATTCTGGTGCTATAAAAATCAACAACTTCGAAGGCACAAATCCGAGGGTGGTAAACGGTTAAAGAATTAAACATTATATTTCAGGTAATCCTATCAATGTTGAAACTAATATTATTGAAACCATAACCCCTGAGGAATACATAAGAGACATTATCCAGAACGTTCCAGACTCTGAAAAGGCATAGGTACATTGTACGGTAAGTAAACCGACTCCAAAACAACTCTAATGGCAATTTTTATCAGTTTTGGATTATTTAAGAATTTTAGGAAGAAATAAGTAGTCCGAAAGGGACACGAGGCTCTCACGAGAGAGGAGGCCGTGCCCCCCTTGTAGGAGCGCCCCCTGTCTCGTGGGCACCTCGTGTGCCTCCCGGACTCCGTTTTCTTGTATGTTATGTATTTTGGTCGGTAAAAATTCATTATATATACTCCCGAAGGTTTTGACCACCGTATCACGCAAATATCCTCTGTTTTCGTTTTGAGTTGTTTCCGTTGCAGATTTAGAGCACCATGACTTCTCCCTCCTCCAACAACGAAGACAAGGATGCTTGGCTATTGAAGAGAGAGTTGAAAAGAGAGGAACCAGAAGAGATCAACGAGGATGAAGGGATCAAGAAGGCCATGGAGGTTCAAGCTCCGGTGGTGAAAGAAGAAGACATCCCTCAATCTTTACCTAACCTTTTCACTCCAACAGAGATTGAAGCTTTCAAGATGATTGAGTTAGCCCGCATACAGAACAAGTATCTCACACAGGAGAATATTTTGTTGAAGGATCATATTGCTGGGCTCAAGGGCATTATCCGCAAGTTGGAGGAGCTTTTACGCTCGATGTGCGATTATCCACCATCATCATCACCACCTCCATCACCTCCGAAGAAATAATCACATGGGTATGGGTACTCCCCTTGGCAACTGCCAAGCTTGGGGGAGGTGCCCCGGTATCGTATCACCATCACACTCCTATCTTTACCGCTTTATTTAGTTCGATCCTTTTAGTAGTATCTTGATCTAGTAGATTGAAGTTTTGATATCAAGTAGTTTTGAGTTTTGCATTGTGATCTCTTTATGTAAGCGAGTCCATGTGCTATCTATAATAAATATTAGTGTTGAGTCAAGGGCTTTGCTATGTTGCTATGATCTTGTGAAAGTAGAAAGAACAAAAAGAGTTCATATTGATCTTATGGATAATGATAACTTCACACATAGAAAGTATGAGGCATAAAAATTGTTGAGAGTTGATGAACGTAGCCTTGGTCATCGTTGCAATTAATAGGAAGTGATAAGGAAAGAGGGGTTCACATATAAATATATTATCTTGGACATCTTTTATGATTGTGAAGCACTCATTAAGTATGACATGCTAAAAGAGTTGATGTTGGACAAGGAAGACAGCGTAATGGTTTATGTTTTCTGACATCTCAGTTAAAGTATATTGTCATTGACCTTCCAAAACATGTTGAGCTTGCCTTTCCCCCTCTTGCTAGCCAAATTCCTTGCACCAAGTAGAAAAACTACTTGTGCTTCCAAATATCCTCAAACCCAGTTGTGCCATGAGAGTCCACCATACCTACCTATGGATTGAGTAAGATCCTTCAAGTAAGTTGTCATCGGTGCAAGCAATAAAAATTGCTCTCTAATTATGTATGACTTATTAGTGCAGAGAAAATAAGCTTTGTACGAACTTGTTGTGGAAGTAATAAAAGCGACAGACTGCATACTAAAGGTCCACATACAAGGGGCAATATAAAGTGACGTTCTTTTGCACTAAGATTTTGTGCATCAACCCTAAAAGCGCATGACAACCTCTACTTCCCTCTGCGAAGGGCCTATCTTTTACTTTATGTTTTTACTTTATGCTTGAGTCAAGGTGATCTTCACCTTTCCCTTTTTCATTTTACCCTTTGGCAAGCTCATCGTGTTTGAAAGATCATGATACATATATCCAATTGGATGTAAGTTGGCATAGGCTATTATTGTTGACATCACCTAAAGGTGAATACGTTGGGAGGCAACACAATAAGACCCTATCTTTCTCAGTGTCCGTCTGAAACTCTATAACCACAAGTATTGCGTGAGTGTTAGCAATTATGGGAGACTACGAGATAGTTGAGTATGTGAGCTTGTTGAAAAGCTCTATTATTGACTCTTTCTGATGTTACGATAAATTGCAATTGCTTCAATGACTGAGATTATAGTTTGTTAGTTCCCAATGAAGTTTATGAACCATACTTGACATTGTGAATTGCTTATTACTTGAGCATAGGAAATCATATGAAAAAATCTATATATGTTGCTGTTATTAGAATGATCATGATGCCCTCATGTCCGTACTTTATTTTTATCTACACCTCTATCTCTAAACATGCGGACATATTTTTCGATTTCGGCTTCCGCTTGAGGACAAGCGAGGTCTAAACTTGGGGGACTTGATACGTCCATTTTGCATCATGCTTTTTTCTCAATATTTGTTGCATTATGGGTTGTCATTACACATTATATCTCAATACTTATGGCGATTCTCTCTTATTTTACAAGGTTTACAATGAAGAAGGGGAATGCCGGCAGCTGGAATTCTGGCTGGAAAAGGAGCAAACGTTGGAAACCTATTCTGCACAACTCCAAAAGTCCCGAAACTCCATGAAACATTTTTTTGGATTTATTAAGAATTTATGAGTGAAAGAAATAGGCCAGGGGGCCCACACCCTATCCAGGAGACAGGGGGGCGCCCCCCTATAGGGCGCGGCCCCCTATCTCCTGGGCCCCCTGGTGGGCCTCCGGCGTCCATCTTCTGCTATATCATCACCCTTCCCCTGAAAAAAATCGTGGGCGAGCTTACCGGACGAAACTTCGCCGCCACAAGGCGGAACCTTGGCGGAATCAATCTAGGGCTCTGGCGGAGCTGTTCTGCCGGGGACACTTCCGTCCGGGAGGGGGAAATCATCACCAACGTCATCACCAACGATCCTCTCATCGAGAGGGGGTCAATCTCCATCAACATCTTCACCAGCACCATCTCCTCTCCAAACCCTAGTTCATCTCTTGTATCCAATCTTGCATCAAAACCACAAATTGGTACCTGTGGGTTGCTAGTAGTGTTGATTACTCCTTGTAGTTGATCCTAATTGGTTTACTTGGTGGAAGATCATATGTTCATATCCTTTATGCATATTATTATTCCTCTGATTATGAACATGAATATGCTTTGTGAGTAGTTACATTTGTTCCTGAGGACATGGGTGAAGTCTTGCTATTAGTAGTCATGTGAATTTAGTATTCGTTCGATATTTCGATGAGATGTATGTTGTCTTTCCTCTAGTGGTGTTATGTGAACGTCGACTACATGACACTTCACCATTATTTGGGCCTAGAGGAAGGCATAGGGAAGTAATAAGTAGATGATGGGTTGCTAGAGTGACAGAAGCTTAAACCCTAGTTTATGCGTTGCTTCGTTAGGGGTTGATATGGACCCATATGTTTAATGTTGTGTTTAGGTTTACCTTAATACTCCTTTTTGTAGTTTCGGATGCTTGCAATAGGGGTTAATCATAAGTGGGATGCTTGTCCAAGTTAGGGTAGTACCCAAGTGTCGGTCCACACACATATCAAATTATCAAAGTACCAAACACGAATCTTACGAACATGATGAAACTAGCTTGACGATAATTCCCAATGTGTCCTCGGAGATCCTTTCTCATTATTAGAATTTGCCCAGGCTTATCCTTTGCTACATAAAGTATTGGGCCACCTTGCTGCACTTTATTTACTTTTTGCTCGTTTCTATTTATCTTATCACAAAACTATCTATTACCTACTATTTCAATGCTTGCAGAGAAAAGATTACTGAAAACCGCTTATCATTTCCTTCTGCTCCTCGTTGGGTTTGACACTCTTACTTATCAAAAGGACTACGATAGATCCCCTACACTTGTGGGTCATCAGGTATCCACTATGTTCTGAGATTGATGTTGCTATGACTTTGCTATGCTTAATGCTTGTCACTAGGGCCCAAGTGCCATGATTTCAGATCTGAACCTACTATGTTTTCATGAATATATGTGTGTTCTTGATCCTATCTTGTAAGTCTATAGTCACCTATTATGTGTTATGGTCCGACAACCCCGAAGTGACAATAATCGGGATACTTCTTGGTGATGACCGTAGTTTGAGGAGTTCATGTATTCACTATGTGCTAATGCTTTGTTCCGGTTCTCTATTAAAAAGAGGCCTTAATATCCCTTAGTTTCCGCTAGGACCCCGCTGCCACGGGAGGGTAGGACAAAAGATGTCATGCAAGTTATTTTCCATAAGCACGTATGACTATTTACGGAATACATGCCTACATTACATTGATGAATTGGAGTTAGTTCTATGTCACCCTATGTTATAGCTATTACATGAGGAATCGCACCCAACATAATTATCCATCACTGATCCATTGCCTATGAGCTTTTCACATCTTGTTCTTCGCTTATTTACTTTTCCGTTGCTATTGCTACAATCACTAAAAAACCCAAAAAACATTACTTTTCCTACTGTTACCTTTATTATCATACTACTTTTCTACTAAATACTTTGCTGCAGATACTAAGTTATCCAGGTGTGGTTGAATTGACAAATCAACTGCTAATACTCAATAATATTATTTGGCTCCCCTTGTGTCGAATCAATAAATTTGGGTTGAATACTTTTCCCTCGGAAGCTGTTGCGATCCCCTACTCTTGTGGGTTATCAAGATTAATTTCTTGCACCGTTGCCGGGGAGCATAGCTCTATTCTCTGAGTCACTTGGGATTGATATCTGTTGATCACTATGAGGAACTTGAAAGACGAAAGAACCAAGATTTTCCCCTCAACTATGAGGGGAGGTAAGGAACTGCCATCTAGCTCTGCACTAGATTCTCCTTCTGTTTTGAGTAAGCTTGCGACACCTAAACCTGCTACTGCTATGAATTCTGATATGTTGCATGTTATTGATGATGCCACTTCTGCTATGCATGATACTTATGATGAAACTACTTCTGTGCGTGATACTACTTTACCATTAGGTGAATTTCTTGATGAACAACTTGCTAGGGCTAGAGAGAATGAAATTATTAAAGATGCTATTATTGATTATAGTGATGATGAAAGTTCTCCCCCGGATTATGAATTACCTGTTGTTCCTGAGGGTTATGTTATGGAAGAGGAAGCTAGAGCTATCTTTGCTTGTAAAGATAGATATGATCTTAAAAAGTTATTAGCTAAATGGAAGCAGCAGTCTCTTAATGCTAGAATGAAACCTAACCCTGCTTTTGCTGCTTCACCTATCTATGTTACTGATAAGGACTATGAATTCTCTGTTGATCCTAAAATAATTACTTTGGTTGAATATGATCCTTTTTATGGCCTTGAATCTAAAACTGTTGTGGCACATCTTACCAAGTTAAATGATATAGCCACCCTGTTTACTAATGATGAGAAGTCTCACTATTATTATATCCTTAAGATATTTCCGTTCTCATTAAAGGGTGATGTTAAGACTTGGTTTAATTCTCTATCTCCTGGTTGTGTGCGTAGTCCCTAGGATATGATTTATTACTTCTCTGCTAAATATTCCCCTGCTCATAAGAAACAAGCTTCCTTGCGGGAAATATATAATTTTGTGCAAATCGAAGAAGAGAGTCTCCCACAAGCTTGCGGGAGTCTTCTCCGATTACTAAATGCTTTGCCTGATCGTCCTCTCAAGAAAAATGAAATACTTGATATCTTTTATAATGGACTAACCAATGCTTCCAAGGAATACTTGGATAGTTGTGCTGGTTGTGTTTTCAGGGAAAGAAAAGTCGACGAAGCTGAATTACTATTGAACAATATGTTGACTAATGAAAATAATTGGACTCTTCCTGAGCCAATTCCCAAGGAAATTCCTGAACCAATTGAGCCAACCCCTGAGCCTATTCCTGAACCCACTCCGAAGAGAGAGGTGTTTTATTTCTCAGTCCTGAAGATATGCAAGAGGCAAAGAAATCAATGAAAGAAAAGTTATTAAAGCTGAAGATGTTAAGAATTTACCACCTATTGAAGAAATACATGGTCTTAATATACCGCCTGTCGAAGAACCACATTGTCTTGATAACCCGACACAGGTAGTAAATGTAAATTCTCTCTATAGATATGATAAATTTGAAATCCCCTCTACTAAATTTCATAGCCCATGCTTAGATGAATTTGATGACTTTATGGCTAGACATGAAAGTTTTAATGCTTATGTTGGTAGAGAGTTAAAGAATAATGCTTTTGAGATAGGACGCATGAGAGATAATATGGCTAGAGTTAAAGGTGAACTCAAACTCATAAGCAAATATGCTTCTATGGTTGCTACTCAAGCTGAGCAAGTACTTAAAGCTCAAAATGATTTGCTTGATGAATTAAATAATAAAAATGACTTTGCTGTTAGAGTGGCTACGAGAACTGGTAGGATGACTCAGGAACCTTTGTATCCTGAAGGCCACCCTAAGAGAATTGAGCAAGATTCTCAGAGAAATAATTTAGAGGCACCTAGTTCTTCCAAAAATAAGAAAAAGAAAAACGATAGGACTTTGCATGCTTCTAGTGAACTTGCTGTAGACATATCTGAGAATCCCAATGATATTTCTATTTCTGATGTTGAAACACAGTCAGGTGATGAACATGAACCTAGTGATAATGTTAATGATAATATTCATGTTGATGCTCAACCTAGCAAAAACAATGATGTAGATATTGAACCTGCTGTTGATCTTGATAACCCACAATCAAAGAATCAACGTTATGATAAGAGAGATTTTCTTGCTAGGAGGCATGGTAAAGAAAGAGAACCTTGGGTTCATAAACCCATGCGCTTTCCTCCTAAACCATCCAAGACAAAGGATGATGAGGATTTTGAGCGCTTTGCTGAAATGATTAGACATATTTTCTTACGTATGCGCTTAACTGGTATGCTTAAAGTAAATCCTTATGATAAGTATACGAAGGATATCATTACAAATAAACGAAAGATACTGGAAGCTGAAATTTCCACCATGCTTGCTAATTACACTTTTGAGGGTGGAATACCAAAGAAACTTGGAGACCCTGGGGTACCAACTATACCATGCTCCATTAAAAGAAATTATGTTAGAACTGCTTTATGTGATCTTGGAGCCGGTCTTAGTGTTATGCCTCTCTCTTTATATCATAGACCTGAATTGAATAAGTTGACACCTACTGAAATATCTTTGCAAATGGCTGATAAATCAACTGCCATACTTGTCGGTATTTGTGAGGATGTGCCTGTTGTGGTTGCAAATGTCACTATCTTAGCGGACTTTGTTATTCTTGATATTCCCGAGGACGATAGTATGTCGATTATCCTTGGTAGACCTTTTTTGAATACTGCAGGGGCTATTATTGATTGCAACAAAGGCAATGTCACTTTTCATGTTAATGGTAATGAGCATACGGTACACTTTCCGAGGAAATAATCTCAAGTTCATAGCATCAATTCTATTTGAAAAGTTCCAACTATCATTATTGGAGGTTTTGAATTCCCTCTTCCTACTGTTAAGAAAAAGTATGATATTCTTATTATTGGGGATGTTCATATCCCCGTTGAGGTAACTTAGAGTTATTCGAAATTTCTCCAGTTCCGTGTTATTCAGAATGAGTTTGTTAACAAGACTTGATCAACCTTGTTAGTGGATTCATTTTGATGATCACGAGATCGATGAAACTAGAAGGCACAAACTTCCGTACCCTCTTTTTACTTTATGTTATTTAGAATCAATAAAGCAATATAGTATTATCCGTCTGTTTTCTGAATTATCCGTGCATTAAAAAATATCCCGAAAATTAAAGTGCTCCAAATGCCCTGCAAATTTAGTATGATTTTTTATGGAATATTTGACGATTTTAGGCACTGAAATCACTGCAGGAGGGGCAAGCACCATGCCACGAGAGTGGAGGTCGCGCCCCCTGTCTCGTGGGCCCCTGGTGGCCCCCACCACTTATGCCAGCACCCACACACTCCATCTTCTTCCCAAAAAAATCACCATCCAGCTCAAGCACGAGTTCTAGCTCATTTTGCTGTGATTTTCGATCTCCTTGCTCAAAGCTCCATTCAAAAAACTACTTTGGGAGATTGTTGCTTGGTATGTGATCCTCCATTGGTCCAATTAGTTTTTGTTCTAGTGCTTTATTTATTGCAAATTTTTGCTGCATAGGTGACCATGTTCTTGAGCTTGCATGTTAAATTTATGAAGTCCCAATTAATTCTAATGCATGATATAGGCTCTAGGCACTTGTAGGAGTAGTTGTTACCAATCTTGTTTAGTTTTATTCACTTTTATTGTGAAGTTACTAAAATTTCAGAAATTTTCAGAAAATGTTAAGGAGACTTTTGACGGGCTCTTCTAGCCAAGGCTCCGAGGAAAAACAAGCTAAAGAGAAGGAAAAAGCCAAGTATAATCTTCCTCTCATAGCGGAAGTACGGCCGTGTGAATGGCCATGCGATGATTTCTTGAAAGAAGCTGGAATTCATGAAGATTTTTATTCTTTGATCGAGAATGCAGGCCTCACTGATTTCCTCCACGACCGGATCGATCAGTATATCTTACTCACCAATACTTTCGTGCAAAACTTTTATTATTGTCCTAAGAAGTCACCGCCTTCAGTATCATTTCATTTATATGATGAATTCAGAGAAATGTCTTTACATAATTTTTGCGCGGTATGTAGGATACCCTTTGAGGGAAAATTAGAGGAACCCCATCGTAAAGATGTGGATGGCTTTGTTAACACTATCACGGTAGAGGAGCCAAAGAAGGGTTCTGATGCGAAAATCTCTAGCATACACTTTCCTGTTTTACGCTACTTTGCCATATTTGCTAGTAGATGCTTGATTGGTCGTGGAAATAGTGGAAACTTCAATGTTCCTAATATTATCATTCTTCACCATGCCTTGTTTGGAGATAATAGTTTTAGTATGGGTTCCGTTATTGCTAAACGGCTAAACCTGAATCGTACAAAAGGCCCCATCTTTGGAGGTATCTATGCTTCACGTCTGGCTAGACATTTTGAGATACCTATTAGGCACCATGAGAAAGAGGAGGCAAAATTGCCTCCTTACATTTTAGATTACAAGAGCATGGTAGCACATGAGTTCATTGTGGATAACAAAGAAAAGATGCTCCTGTATAACCTGAGATTTAATAAGAAACACAATGAGACTATTATTTTGCCTGCGCCTCTGTTGTTTGATTTGGCTGCAGATAATTTTCTTGTCACACCGGAAGCGGTGTACGCTCATCAATGCCAAGCATCCACTCTAGAACCTGAGCCTGAGCCGGAAGCTGCACTGGACCCTTATCGTGTATCATCTTACCAGTGGGACCCAGAGATGGCCAGCCAGTGGTATCATGATTACACCTCTCAGTACACCGGGGAGAGTAGCAGCAGTCCTTGATATTAGACCAACTTATGCCAAAAGCCTAAGCTTGGGGGAGTACGTATTTCTCACCGACTTTACATTTATGTTCACGCACTATTCTAGTCGTCGGTGCTCATACTCTTTTATTGTATTATCCATGCTAGTTTAAATTTCTTTTTCTAGTTTTCTTCTTGTGTGTTTGATAAACCTTAAGAAAAACCAAAAAAATAGTTAGTTTAATTTCCATGCTTGTAGTAGAATTAAAATGAAAACCCAAAAAGATTTCTCGTTCTTCTTCTTACTTGTTGGGAGCTTTCTCGTGTAAATAGTTTTCTTTTCTTTTCTTTTCTTTGGGGGTCGAGAGTAGAAGACCATATTGAAAATGTTTAGTGGCTCTCATATGCAAGATTGTTTATTTAACTTAGAGCCCATATTACCTTGTCTTCTCTCTCTTGAGTTGAATGCTTGCAGATTCCAGCTTAGTCCAATGCACGTGCACTATTATTATTATACACATCGTTCAGTCGTGCAAGTGAAAGGCAATAATGACGATATATGATGGACTGATTGAGATGAGAAAAGCTGGTATGAACTCGACCTCTCTTGTTTTTGTAAATATGATGAGTTCATCGTTCCTGATTCAGCTTATTATGAAGTAAACATATTTGCAATGACATTCAGAGATTATAATTGCTTGTGCCATGCTTGATTAGCTATGAGTTATAATGGTTTACCTTGCATGCCAACATGCTATCAGAATGATTATGATGTGGTATGATGGGATGGTATCCTCCTTTGAATGAATTTAGTGACTTGACTTGGCACATGTTCACGCATGTAGTTGAAACAAATCAACATAGCCTTCATGATATTTATGTTCATGGTAGATTATATCCTACTCATGCTTGTACTTGGTATGAATTAACTTTAATGCATGTTTGTGAGTGTTGTCGCTCTCTCAGTAGGTCGCTTCCCAGTCTTTTGCTAACCTTCACATGTACTAAGCGGGAATACTGCTTGTGCATCCAAACTCCCTAAACCCCAAAGTTGTTCCATATGAGTCCACCATACCTTCCTATATGCGGTATCTACCTGCCGTTCCAAGTAAATTTGTATGTGCCAAACTCCAAACCTTCAAATGAAATTCTGTTTTGTATGCTCGAGCAACTCATGTTTCAACTAGGGCTCCTCATGCTAGGTGGGTTATTCTCAAGAGGAGTGGACTCCGCTCCTCATTCACGAGAAAGGGCCGGTAACCGGGATGTCCAGTCCCATGATCCAAAAAGATCAAAGCAAATCAATATAATTAAACAAAACTCCCCCAGGGCTGTTGTTAGTTGGAGGCACTCATTGTTTCGAGCAAGCCATGGATTGATGCTTGTTGGTAGTTGGGGGAGTATAAACCTTTACCATTCTGTTTGGGAACTGCCTATAATGCATGTAGTATGGAAGATACATCCATCTCATAGTTGTTGCGTTGACAGCGAAAGTATGCCACTCCAAATGTTATTCAATCTCTATTTTAAAATCGAGCTCTAGCACCTTTACAAATCCCTCCTTCCCTCTGCGAAGGGCCTATCTATTTACTTTTTTGTTGAGTCATCACCTTCTTATTAAAAAGCATCCGCTGGAGAGCACACTGTCATTTGCATTCATTATTATTAGTTTATATTGGGTATGACTTGACTGGATCTCTTTTACCATGAATTACAATGTTTAGTCAGTCCTTGATCTTTAAAGGTGCTCTGCATTTATGTTTTGCGGCCTCAGAAAGGGCTAGTGAGATACCATTTTGTTATACCATGTTATGATTGTTTTGAGAAAGTGTTGTCATCCGAGTTTAATTATTATGACCCCAACGTATCTACTTTTCCAAACACTTTTGCCCTTGTTTTGGACTCTAACTTGCATGATTTGAATGAAACTAACCCGGACTGACGCTGTTTTCAGCAGAACTATCTTGATGTTGTTTTATGTGTAGAAAACAAAAGTTCTCAGAATGTCCTGAAAATCCACGGAGGCACTTTTTGGAAAATATAAAAAATACTGGCGAAAGAATCAAGACCAGGGGGCCCACACCCTGTCCACGAGGGTGGGGGGCGCGCCCACCCCCCTAGGCGCGCCCCCTGTCTCGTGGGCCCCCTGAGGCTCCGCCGACCTCAACTCCAACTCCATATATTCCGTCTCGCAGAGCCAAAAATCAGAGAGAAAGTTTTATCGCGTTTTATGATACGGAGCCGCCGCCAAGCCCTAATCTCTCTCGGGAGGGCTGATCTAGAGTCCGTTCGGGGCTCCGGAGAGGGGGATTCGTCGCCGTCGTCATCATCAGCCATCCTCCATCACCAATTTCATGATGCTCACCGCCGTGCGTGAGTAATTCCATCATAGGCTTGCTGTACCATGATGGGTTGGATGAGATTTACCATGTAATCAAGTTAGTTTTGTTACGGTTTGATCCCTGGTATCCACTATGTTCTGAGATTGATGTTGCTATGACTTTGCTATGCTTAATGCTTGTCACTAGGGCCCGAGTGCCATGATTTCATATCTGAACCTATTATGTTTCCATGAATATATGTGTGTTCTTGATCCTATCTTGCAAGTCTATAGTCACCTATTATGTGTTATGATTCGACAACCCCGAAGTGACAATAATCGGGATACTTCTCGGTGATGACCGTAGTTTGAGGAGTTCATTTATTCACTATGTGCTAATGCTTTGTTCCGGTTCTCTATTAAAAGGAGGCCTTAATATCCCTTAGTTTCCGCTAGGACCCCGCTGCCACGGGAGGGTAGGACAAAAGATGTCATGCAAGTTCTTTTCCATAAGCATGTATGACTATTTACGGAATACATGCCTACATTACATTGATGAATTGGAGCTACTTCTGTGTCACCCTATGTTATAGCTATTACATGAGGAATCGCATCCAACACAATTATCTATCACTGATCCATTGCCTATGAGCTTTTCACATCTTGCGCTTCGCCTATTTACTTTTCCGTTGCTATTGCTACAATCACTACAAAACCCAAAAAACATTACTTTTGCTACCGTTACCTTTATTATCATACTACTTTGCTACTAAATACTTTGCTACAGATAATAAGTTATCCAAGTGTGGTGGAATTGACAACTCAACTGCTAATACTCAATAATATTCTTTGGCTCCCCTTGTGTCGAATCAATAAATTTGGGTTAAATACTTTTCCCTCGAAAGCTGTTGCGATCCCCTAGAGTTGTGGATTATCATTTACCCACCGTATGCTTTCTTTCAAGAGAGAAGCCTCTAGTGAAAACTATGGCCCCTGGGTCTATCTTTTATGATATTATTTTCAGATCTACGAAATCAAAAACCCAAAAAATACTTGCTGCAATTTGTTTACTTTTACTTATTTTTATATCTATCACTATCAGATCTCATCCTTGCAAGTAACCGTGAAGGTATTGGCAACCCCTTCATTGCATTGGGTGCAAGTATTTTTTTGTTCGTGTAGGTGCAATTATTGGAGACTTGTGTGTTCCTCCTACTGGATTGATACCTTGGTTCTTAACTGAGGGAACTACTTATCTCTACTTTGCTGCATCACCATTTCCTCTTCACGGGAAAAACCAACCAAGCTCAAGAAGTAGCATGCCACCAAACGGCCTCCGCAACCCTACGGTGGGCCCCCGACATGACTAGCAGGGCGCGGGGGAGTCCCTGGGCCGCGAGGAGCCGCAGATCTGGGTGCCACAGCTGCACCTGAACCGGAGGCCGCCACGTTCCAGGGATCCACCACAGCAGGCCCCTAGCCCGCTACCGCAGGGGACGACTACAAAGAGCGAGCACCGTCCATGGAGGAAGGCTGCCTGGCCACCTTGGAGCGCTTGCGCTCCTCATGCTACAGCCACTCAGGCCCCATCGCCCAGGTAGCGCGATCGTGCTCCACCTGAGCCCTCGCCTGATGCTCCGCCTATAGCTTGGAATGAAGAGCGGCTTCATACTCCAAATTTGAAGCAGCCTCCGCCGAGCCCTCGCGACGCCTCTTACTGCTAGACACCACCTTTGAAGACGAGCCCCTAGATTGTCCATGGAGACGACCTCAAGGAAGGAATGATCTAGTGGGGAAGGGGGAACATATCTGAGAAGCTTGCGGATGGGGAGCCGATAGCGGCGAATATCATATCTGGATGCAGGAAACCCTAGGGAGGGATTGTGCACCCCCCTCCACAGCCAGATATACCCCCGCACGGCTGGGCCGGCAAGCTGTAGAGGGCCCGGGCAGGGCACTGTACCGACTTGGCCCTATCATGTGACCTAAGCCACCAGAGAAACCAATGGGGGGATCCGATAGGTAATGGGGGCCCACAACCAACTCAAAACCAGACAACAACAGATGCCCATCCCACTTGATGGGCCTCCCCGCATGGGATCTGTCCCACGACTAGGGACCCACATGCTTCAGACCATGCTGCTGGTGACTGGCCACTACCGGACTCCGAGGATGAACAAGAAACGGGCGGCGAAGCAAGAGGCAGAGGACCAGAGAGGGAGACTGTGGATCAGCCCCATGGCTAGCGCAACAATTCCAGAAACACAGGGTACCAGATGCTGGGGAGGAAGAGAAAGGAAGCCATATCGACCAGATCTGCGCTCGCGGTACCACACCAATGATCAGCTAGGATCCAGGCAGGAAGGAACGAACGCCCGCCCCTGCCCCCAGGAGCGAACCTGTGCACCTTCGATGGCCGCCGGGAGGAAGATGGCCGGGGAGCATCGAACGGCCGGGAGCAGGGGACCTCATCCTGAGAAACATAATATTCCTTGAGGAGAGCGCAAAACCTAGATCCAAATGGAGCCAAAGCAGAGCAAGGGTGAGAGAGGGACGACGACGGTGGAGCCTAGTGGAACGAAGGGAGAGGAAGCGAGAGGGCAGGGGAAGGGAGAGGGGTGCTCATTGGCACGTGAGACTCGACAAGGAGGAGGAGGAGGTTAAAGAGGGGACGCGTGGGAGGGGGAGGGGGAGGGGGATCCATTATCCTCTTGGATCACTACCGAGTTCTGTATGTCAATTTATCTATCTATCACTACAAGATTTAATCCTTGCAAGTAACGGCCAAGGGGATTGACACCCCTCTTGTTCCTTGTTGAATATTATGCTTATTAGGAAGTATAAGATAGACTAGGATTTGGTCCTGCCTTGTCTTGTACTCCAAGTTGGTCATTGTACTCCTATATACATGCCCATGAGGCTCAAGCAATAAACATCAAATTCCACCAATCTCCCTCTATTCCATTCTAACATGGTAGAAGCCTAACCGATCCAACCCTAGCCGCCGTGTGCCGCCCCCAAGGGAGTCGACCACCATGACCACCGCCGGGGGCCACACCGCCCGTACCTAGGGTTCATCCACCGGTCATGTTGATCGACTACCCTAGAAAGTCTTTTTCCTGAGCCCTTGCTTTGGGTTTTATCTCTCCCGCTGGTCATTTTGATTGGTGTTTTGCTTTTTGGTTTTCCGATCTAAGATCGGTTAGCGTCGCCTGTCGCTACTGTCAAGACTCGCATGCCTCTACGTCGACACCGGCTCGACCACCCGGCCTCCTACCGGACCTGGTGGCCTCGTGTGATGCGGTGGTTGTTCGCATGTTCGCATGTCTGTCCGCCCACCATTCGGCGCTGACTGCCGTCGCCCTCATCTGACCAGGATCCCGCATCACCTCACCTCTACCCCGCATGGCTGCATCTGTCCTCTGGCCCTGGCACCATGCTGCACATGATGCGTGGACTGACTGCATTGTGATGTGCAACTTGTGCCCCTCTTGGGCGTGGGACGCGTGCATGCGCCAGCTGTTCGCGCGTCCCTCGCGTGCGGCCTTAGTGGATCGGCCACCTCATCATTGATCGGCGACCCCGACCTTGCGAGCAGCCAGATTGATCACCTGGTGGCTGCTCCGCTCCATCCGTGTTGCGCGACCGACCTAGCTAATTGCTTGTGTGCGCCTCCATAGGTCCTGTGAAGATCGTCCCAAAGTTCGGCGCACCCCTCCATCGATCAAGCAACGAGCTGCTGCAGCGTCGCTCTGTCAAGCTGCAGCGCCGCCACCCTGTGGTTCTTCCCGTGGCTGCACTGACTCATGTGACGTTGTTGCGTCGCCCCTTCGGTCTGTAGCGCTACGGCCCGCACCGCTGCAGTGCCACCCTTTGGGTCGTAACATCACAGCACGTGGTCCAAGCCGCCCCTCTGAGGTCTTCCAGTCGTCGACCCAATCCGCCTGCTACCGCTGCATCACCCTTCCAGGCCATAGTGCTGCAACCCGTGGTCTACTCCACCGTCCCCACGCGTCGACTTCCCGTGTTATACACTGCGCCATTTCCCTTGGTGCGGGAACACCACCGTTTGCGCCGGTCTTCGTCACACTGTCAGATTCCTCACCTACTTTGAGCACAGCCGCTGTGCTCCTAACCTATCCACCTCTGCTCTTCTTTGGCCCTCCTCACTCCTACCCTTGTAGTCCCCCCGCCCGTCCACCCCCTTCGTCTTTGTCCAAAACTAGATCATTGCCATCATTGCCGTCATCTTCCCCGATCACTTCTTCTACTCCGACCATTGTTGGTGACATCAGCCCCACACCCATTGGTGCCACAACCATCATCGAGTCTCCTTCTCTACTGTCCCCTCCAACTCCTTGACATGGCATACAGTTCATGTGGTTCCCTCGTCTATGCATGCCCAGTGATGGCAACACTGATGCGTGCCTTCATCCATGATGTGTCCCCAGGCTTGGCAAGCCTGGTGCAACGCTTCATCAACTTCATCATTGTCCGTCTATGCATGCCCGATGCTGGCAACACCGACGCGTGCCTTCATCTACGACGTGTCCCGGGGTTTGGTAAACCCCGTGCGATGCCTCATCAACAACGTCCTTTTCTCGGAGCACCACTACTTCGACACTACTGCGGCCATGACTAACTCGGCACCTCCTTGCGCTCGTGGATCCATGATGACTTCCTCGACACTAGCTACCCAAACTCGACATTGACCATGGCATTCTTTGCACGGCTACCTCGACCACGGCTTCACCTCCCCGCGCTCTCGGCTACCTCGACAATGGCACAAAGGGCTACCGCCATGCTTGAGCAATGTCGTCGGTTTCCACTCCAGCCACAACTTCCGTGATGCATCGACCGTTATGACTGTGTGTGTGTGTGTGGGAGGGGGGGGGGGTTCCATCGGCATACCTTCGGATTCTTCTCCAGTCTTACCATCCCCGTTGCTACCATTGTAACTGCCGGGGAGGCACTACAAAAAAAGTCACATCCGTGACATTTTGGGCCGAACAAATTTTTTTCTGTCATACTTATGACACTTCTATGATGATAATTGTGACAAAACCCGGTATCATCATAGATGTGGTGGGATCCTACTTCTATGACAAAAAATCATGACAAAAAATGGGCTTTTTGTCCTGGGCGGGCCGGAGATGCAGCTGCATGACATTCTTTGGGCCATCCATGACGGAAAAAACCGTGGTAGAAGCGAGGGAGAGAAAAATTTCGGTGAGTTCTCGGTAACGGTGGGTGGTCGGGGGCCGAGCGATGCGCGTTTCTCCCGTACACGTACGTGCGTGTGCGAGGCGTTGGGATCTAACTGAACCCGAGTGATTGCACTGCAGGCTTTGCGTTACTGAACCTGAGCGATCGAGCAATTCTTTCGCTACTGCTGCTAACTGAAGTCGATCGATGCTGCCTCTGGATGAATAGTGACATTGCAGGGGGAGTTTGGATGAATAGTGAGCGTTGCGAGGGGGGGGTGGATGAATAGTGAGCGGTGGGGGTGGATAAATAGGACCCCATGGCATTGCCTCTGGATGAACAGGACCCCAATCGACCGAGCCGGTTGGGGCTGGATGAACAGGACCCCGTGGAGGGCTGGATGAACAAGACAACCCTGTGGAGGGCTGGATGAATAGTAGATGGTGGAGGGGTGGATGAACACTAGCCCGTGGAGGGGTGGTTGAACATGAGCCCGTGGAGAGGGGTGATTGAACAGTAGCCGGTGGAGTAGCGCGCGGTGGAGGCTGGATGAACAGGAGCCCGTGGATGAACAATCATAGGTGGAGGCTAGAGGAGGTCGACGGTGGATGAACAGTAGCCTGTGGAGGCTGGAGGAGGTCGATGGTGGAGATGAACAGTATCCCGTTGAGTCCCGTTTTGCAGTACGCCACACCCCTCCTGATAAATAGGACCCCCGCTTCGACCGTAACGCTCCAACACAAGTCCGTTTCCTCTGTTTTGCGGTATGCCACACCCCTCCCAATCAACAGGACCCCATTTCGACCGTAGGAGGTTCAACACAAGTCCTTTCCTCTGTTTTGCAGTATGCCAGACCCCTCCCAATCAACAGGATCCCGTCTCGAACGTGGTCGGTCGAACACAAGGCCGTTTCCTCAGTTCTGTGGTACGCCATGCCTCGTTTCCATCGCTTGTTCCGTCCAAATGGGTTGGCTCCCATGCGTTCCGTTGCCTCCCTATGAACACGACACATTGCATTGCCTCCCGATGAACACGACGCATTCCGTTGCCTCCCCATGAACACGACAATGACGCAGTTTCTCCATTCCGACCCAGCCATGTACACGAGCCCTGGCCGTACGTATGCGCGAGTAGGTGTTCGAGACCCTGCCCGTATGTACGTACATGGCCGTATTTTCTTTCTTGCACCTTGGCCGATGTACATACCTGTACATGCTACGTGCGCGCCTCTACTACAACGCGTGCACGCCTCTACATCCACCAGTATGTACGTACATGTTCGCAACCAGAATGACAACGCTACGTACGCTTCGACTAGGTGGGTCCCAACTGTCAGGCACTTCCTTGCGTGCGAAGATGTAGATGGTGGGTCCTAGCTATCAGGGGGGCGAATTGTTTTTTATTTTTTACCCGGACGCACTTCCTTGCATGCGAAGATGTAGCTGGTGGGTCCCAGCAGTCAGGGGGGAAACTTTTTTTCACGAAATAAGGTGGCCCGTCCGGTGGGTCCCTGCTATCAGGTGGAGGAATGATTATTTTGCGCATAATAAGGAGGCACTTCCTTGCGGCCGCCTGGACCCAGCTGTCAGCCTCTCCACGTACACTACTCTTCCGATGGAAGTCATTCCTTGACCATGTTGACTACGCCATCCTGAGAGCACCAGGGCAATGGACGACGGCGAGGCCTAGGAAGGGGACGACGCAGAGCCGGGGAAGACGCGGCAGTGGATGCCCACGCGTGGAGGAGTATGAGGGTTCACTCGTTCGGCAGCGGTGTGAGGCTGCCGTCGCCGCAGAATAACAGGGAGTGTGGGTGAGTAGAGGGATGGCCTAGCCAGCGGCAGGAGTAGTAGGGGCGGTGAGGCCTCCGCGGCATCACAGCCGGCCATGGGAGACAGGAGCACGCGGCATGACCGACGCTGCTTTGGGCGGCTGGAGCAAGAAGACCAGAGGTTGAAGAAGCACTACGGCCGTTGGATGGACATCGTACGGTTCACTGGAGCTAGAATCATTCATATTAAATAAGTTGACAAAGCCCTCCGTCCCCGTCAACTTAGTAGGCCCACAAGTCAGCCTCCCACCGAGGTGGTTCCCAGCTAGCAGGGGGAGTATTCATTTTTTCTGCTTAATAAGGAGGCACTTCCGGTGGGTCCGAGCTGACAGCGGGGGGAACGTTTTTTTCGGGAAATACAGTGGCCCATCAGGTGGGTCCCAGCAGTCAGGTGGAGGAATCATTATTTTCCGCGTAATAAGGAGGCACTTCCTTGCTGTGGTCGTGGACCCAGCTGTCGGCCTCTCCACGTACAATATACTTCCGATGGAAGTTGTTCCTTGACCACGTTGACCACGCCGCGTTCCGTTGCATGCATGCGTCCATGGGCATGGTGCGTCCCCACTGTCAGCCTCTCACGTACAGTCATCTTCCGATGACTCTGGGTTATTGACCACGCTGACCACACCGTGCTGAGCGCACCAAGGCAGGTGGACGACGGCGAGGCCCCAGACTGGAATGACCGGGAGATGGGGAAGACGGTGCAGTGGAGTTACAGATGAAGAGGAGTGGGAAACTTGACTGGTTCGGGTGCGCGGCAGCACAGCCGCGGTGCCTCCCATGAGAGACAGGAGCAAGAACAGAGGTTGAAGAAGGAGCATGGCTGTTGGATTAACATCCAATGGTCCAACTGCTAGAATCATTTGTTGATTAAGTTGACAAAGCCCTGCGTACACGTCCGCTTAGTAGGCCCACAAGTTAGCCACCAAATCTGATGGGTCCCAGCTGTCAATGGGATGAATATATTTTTTTGCAAAACAAGGAGGCACTTCCTTCCGTGCGAAGATACAGCCGGTGGGTCCCAGCTGTCAGGTGGAGGAAACATTTTTTCAGCTTAATAAGGAGGAACTTTCCTTGCGTGTGACCATGGACCTCGTGGGTCCGAGCCGTCAGGCTCTCCACGTACAGTCCTCTTCTGATGACTCTTGTTTGTTAACCACGCTACACCGAGCACATCGAGGCGGTGGACGACAGCGAGGCCCCAGATGGGAACGACTCGGAGATGGGAAGACGCGGTAGTGGAGTCGCAGATTGAGAGGAGGAGAAGGGTTATAACTAGTTTTGGTTGGCATGGGGCTGCAGTCGGTGGAGAATAACAGGAGGTGTGGAGGGGTGGAGGGCTAGCCTAGCCAGCCGTGGGGTAGTGTTTCGCAGCGATGCGTGCTAAGTAGAGCCGCTAGCCGCCGGAGGCCGGACCAGGCGGTCCCGGCGACGCTGGAGGAAGAAGACGAGAGATTGAAGGTGCATGCCTGCCGTTGGATATAAATCCAATGGCTGTGGATGTCACAATCATTTGTTGACCAAGTTGACAACGCCCTGCGTAGGCTTTGACCTATTGGCCCACATGTCAGCCTACAAAAATGTGGCATATATTTAACCCATGTTTTCTAGAATGTACAGTCCATTTGCTGGGTTGGGTGAACAAATAATTTCACGTCAATCAAGCCCATTTATATTTTCTAAGAAATCCCAGCGCATTTGCACTTCCATGAAATACATGAATTAGCTGGGCTCGTTATATATATAATGTTATGTTAGAAGGAGCAATTAATATAAACCGGAGAGGCACATTTGAAATATATATATAATTAACAAATTAGCGAGTTATTGCTCAAAATAAAAATGAGCGCGTTATTATTAAATTAGTCCTGAAAATCTTTGCAAGCTTTTGTGCGCAATCACCAGGATTTTTCTTGCCTGTGAGTCAAAAACAACCAGGATTTTCCTTGCCAACTTCTGTTAAACATTTACTTTTGTAAGTTAATAACATGTGGGATGTTTTTATAATGTATAAATAAGTCTCTATAAAATATAAGATAATAGTAATAATATAAATAAATATAATGTGGTTAGAAGGGAAAACATAAATTGGACACAACATTATTATTCTTATATATAGATAAATAGAACAGAGACCTGCGTTTTATTAAAAAAATACATTGGGCTGCCGATCTTTAAGAAAAAGCCCATAGGCCGGTATGGACCTCAAAAAATAAGTTGAAACCACTGTCTTTGTATGTTGTGGGCTACGCATGTTAAAATACAAAACCTAGGCCTAGCTGATACTTGTTCGCCCTCTAGAAAAAATGATACCAGATTCCTGAGCGAACTGGATTAAAGAGGGGGCCGGCAGCACGACTGAAGAAGCACATCAGGAGCGATTTTTTTTCTTCAGTGGATGGCTCTCAATAGCGTTTTTACTTGCCTCTGCACCATACAACTTGTATTTTTAGCCTCCCAGCCTGTCGTGGTGGACCAGCAGTCCATTTGCTGGGTGGGCCAACCTACAGAAACCAACACTCGATTTTTCATCAAGCCCCCAAAACAACGCAATACTATGTTTGTTTTGAGGCCGAAAACATTACGGTAGGGGTTGAGCTGGGGAGAGGGGAAGACAGAGTAATAAAAAGATTAAAAAGAGTTGATGCACCTTTGCTACCCTAACAAAGCAGGTGAAATTCTTCTCGGGAAGAAGGTGTGTCGTTGACACCCACACGTCGCATACCCCACAGTAGTCATACTAACAAGTTCACACAGAAATACAACAGAAAACGTAAACATTCGTATCAAACTCAGGTTCAGAGGACACGTTCATATTCATAGCCAACATTTACTATCAACAACTCAAAAGATTCATATATACACAAGCTCAGCATATCTATGCATCCAAATGATTGATTGATCACACGACAATATTCATACATAATTCACAAAAAGATTTAGATATACACATGTTCAGTATGTTTATGCATCCAAATGATTGAGATCACATCCAATATGATCCATGGACAAACTTTAATTACCTAGGGTACAGACTGGTAAATGGTGTTCAGTCGGAGGTACTTCTTGCTAAAATTAATTCTTGTACAAGTAAACTTTCGAGTACATAAGAGGCAGCACAGACAATGTGGACTTTGCTTGTAGGTTTATCCTCAAATAGTGGCCTCGTGCCAAGCGAGGTTTGAGCAACTTGGCCACTACTTTCATCCAACTAGTTTACTGGCTCATCTTGGTCCTGTAGCTCGCCAAAATTCTACGTTGCAGACGAGAAAGGAGGTGGTTGAGAAAATGAACCACCCAATTTTTTGTGCAGTTCAACTGAAATGGAGCATCCTTGGCGTGCAGACTGATTAAGTGCCATATGAATATACACGTCAACCAACTTGTTAGGAATCTTTAGACTCGATGCCATACAGTTCGCTACCATATCTGCCGATAACCAAAAGGCAGAAGTTAGGACCAAAGACTGGACTGTGTTCTTCTGGGCTACGCGCCAAGCAATATTTTTGGCATTCACTCTCCCAATACTTCGGAGTTTGACAAATGGTTGACGCGGTTGATACTCGAATGAATATAGGCACTTCTTGTCAACATTGATGCTTGTTTGAGTGAACTTTGGAGTACATAGCAGCAGCATAAGTATCTATTCATCTGAACATTTTGTGTTGTTCTACCAAAATCACCCAATGCAGTGATTTGCCTGCGAGTTCAGGCACCAAGTTACTCCTTTATAAAATCGGCAAACAGTAGCACAATACCAAATTACCAATACATGACAAGCACAATAATCAGGATAACGACCAGTACCAACCTGTGTGAGGTAGCATATCAATTACTATTTCCTTTGACTGGAAGCCGAGATAAGCGAAGCTACTGACAGCAAAGGAAGAAAGCAAGCCGAGATTAGCGACTGACAGGAAAGGACGGAAGCTATCGAGGCAATGAAGCACCCAAAGTTTTTGTGCAATTCCACCAAAATCGAGCATCCCTGTTGGCACATATATTGAGAGAGTGAGATTACTGTAATAGTGAGACTAGTTGATGAAACATACACTAACAAATAGAAGCACCCTCATTATCTTAATGGGTAAAGTTAGCACCATAGTAGTCTTGCTTAAAGAGAGGTATTAGTTTATTTGATGAGTGCTAATTAGCTCAACACTCAAAGCATTGCCATTTATCATAGGTTGCAAAACTTTAACGTGCAAAGATAAAGGAGTTTCTCATGACAGTAGCACGATACAAATAGAGATGACAACAAACTAATATGGATGAAGGCCTTAGGCCCGTACCGACCTGAGAAAAAAAAGCTTATTCATGTAGTCCCATAAGAAATGATAAAACACTCACTGGAATCACTCAATAGTATATATTTTTGTGCACTTAAAATGTATGGTTGAAATCACTCTTCTTTACCAGTGCTGAGATTATATCAAAAGATTATCAAGAACTTCCAGCAGAGTTAAAGCACTGGCTGGGATACAGTTCAGTGTATTGTCTTGTGTAGTTCCACAAAATGTATGATTGGCACAACATGATCGCTATTTGCACAAGTAGGAACAAGGTGAAACCTTCATTAGCTTAGTGAGAAAGGATAGGAAGACATTAGCATATTACTCAAACAGTAGCATCAAATTCATGATGGACAATATGCAAAACATTGCCTCAATGAACCAATGGCAATAAATTGACATGTAAAACAATAGCACTATTATGTCATGACACTAATAATATTCCCTCCCCGCTCCACCACATGATTCACCTCCATAGACAAACATACACACGTACATGATTCAGCATAGGGTCCTACTAAAGATTTGTTTAACTCCGACAGGAAAATTAGGCAGCAATAAATTAGTGGTACTTAAGTACTCTTAATTAATTAAGTGAGACAGCGGAAGTGGAAGGGCTCCCTAGAGGATCGTCTCACATGTAAGGTAGTCGTTGCCGGAGCCCTTGAATGACTTCGACTGAGGCCTCTGGCTTCAGCAAGATCGCCTTGGCATTGTTTATTCTTCTTCTTCTTCCTCTTCATGCTCTGTTTCTCTTTCTCCTCACCAGTTAGTGAAACCAAGTACATGATTGGCCTTCTAATTCAGAATTGGTTTTGTCAGTGAGGGAGTACACGTGTACTAGTAAAAAATAGCATTATTTTCTCATGGCAGTCGAAAAATAGAGATGACCACATGCATTAAATATCATTCTTACCTAAAGGAAGGTTATGGCGCCAATATGGATGATGAGGATTGGAACACAGATCTCCCTTTGTGCAGTTCCACCGAAATGAACCAACTATTCCATTCTGACATTCCAGTTAAACAGCACAAAAGTCACTTCTTTTAAGAAGAGTTTTGTGCAGTGCACCAAAAGGTCACAACAGCAACCAGGTGAATTGGATATCCCTGTTTGCACAAAAAGGTATAGAGGAAACAGCCAGAGTCTCATACAATTAGAGGAAAAAACATTTGGCTAAACTTGTCATGGCTTATAACGGTGGCATGGCTTCATTTTTACCAGGGATATTAGATTAAGAACAACTAAATATTTGGTATAAGGGCATGGAACAGTGGGTGCACCAGCAGTCCAGCACCATGTATGTAAACAGGGGCATAAAGTGGTTATTCATAGTTTGTTGCCCCGAGAAACAAACATCCAAGAAACATATCTGGGTTAGTCCCATTTTTGTTCAGTCTAGCCACCTACTCCTTGGTGTGGATAGCAAATCTAGTCCTAGTCATACCACTGTGTACAACGTTACCCCTATATTTCCCATTTCGACCAAGAGACAGGTTGGATGACTAGTCTGTACTACTTTCACCCCCTTTCCTTCCTATTTGTACCAAGTCCGATGTACTCCCTCCGTCCCAAAATTCTTGTCTTAGATTTGTCCAAATATGGATGTATGAGGTCATGTTTTAGTATTAGGTACATCCGTATCTAGACAAATTTAAGACAAGAATTTTGGGACGGAGGGAGTACATACAAAATTCCCCCACCCCCACTTTATTTCTTGTTTGAACCAAGTACTCCCTCCGTCCGGAATTACTTTTCATCAAAATGGATGTGTCTAGAACTAAAATACATCTAGATACATCCATTTCAATGACAAGTATTTTTGGACGGAGGGAGTACAAGATTCGACTCCATGAAGTAGCTTTACCTCTAACAATAGAAGAAAAAAATAGGTGACTTTGGACCATCCAATCGAGAGGGGCTGAGAGGTAGAAAATGATGCACATGCAGCGATGTAGCAAGCTGGGGAAGTAGAGCTCAGGCGGTTTCAAGCGAAGATATACCTGAAGGTCGTCGGGATGTGGATAGGTGGGCGGCGGGAGGCCGGATCCGCCCACAGGCAATGACGAAGGGATCGGAGGACCTCCCGCACCGGCGCTCGGCCAGCGATAATGGTGCTGCCAGCAGTGGGTCTCCTCCCTCTCTATCGACGACAGCCTAAATGCTGGCCCACCTCCCCTTCATCGGAGGAGGGGGATACGTCCGGATCTGTAACCAGCGGTGAGGATAGAAAGACAATGTTTTTTGAAGGGAGAAAGACAGTCTTACCACCCCTATCTTGTTTAGATCTGGAGAGGATGAGAGTGTGTGAATAGAGCAACCCTAGCAAGCAAGCGCGGAGGCTCCGTCCTATATATACATAGTGGGGTTGTTTTCCTTTTTCACTCCATCAAAACAATCGTTTAAAATTGTGTACTACATGCCAGGTCGCGATTTTTTTAGTTGTTGATTCTTTTTTGAGATAGCTACCCGCTTGTTCCAAGTGGTGTTATGGTGTGTCAGGTCGCACTTTGTACTCCCTCCTTTCTGGTTTATAGGGCTCAATTCAAAAACCTCACCAACCAATGTAGATGGTGAGTGGTGGAATATTTTTTGTAATTTGCAAAAGCACCCATTTAATGCTCTTGTTTTCCTCAAAAAATTATGTGTACCAATGTATTAATTGCAATGCATACATGCATAAAGTACATGCATTGGTCAATTTTCTCTTAATACTTGCATGTAATGATTTAATGCACCTTGGAACCTGAACTTTTGATGGGGAACAACCAAATTGAGACTTAGAAAATGGAAAAACTAAGATTTTGAGATAAGCCCTATAAATCGGAAAGGAGGGAGTATTGTTGAAGTCTCGTACTACAAGTCCCTCCATTAAATGAACAACCACCCCCTCGTAAAAATTGTGAACAAGCCCACGGCTAAAATTAGCGGAAACGTGGGTTTCCCTAACATGCATTATTATTTATATTTTCTACCCCCTCAGTTCCTAAATATAAATCTTTTTTATTAGCCACACCTAAGATAAGAATTTTTTTATTAGCAGTAAACCCCACATGTCATAGACACAAAAATTGTGGCAAGATTCCCTTTGGCAAGCCAAAGTGTGTCTACAAATTTGGGCAACTCAAGTAAGGCAAGTGTGGGAAAAATAATGTGGCAACATAGGACAAACATAGTCACAATCCAAACAGCCCCATAATTTTTTGTGACATGCATGAAAATTTGGTTAGTTAAATTTATAGTCAACATTTGGCAAGGTGCATCAAATCAACACATGCAAGTATCAAAAGGAAAGTCACAACATGCATGCATGCATTGTACTCCCTCCGTTTCCCAATATAAGTCTTTTTAGATATTGCAACAAGTGACTACGTACGAAGCAGAATATGTCTACATACATCCGTATGATGTAGTCCATTTGAAATGTGTAAAAAGACTTATATCGAGTGCAGTGCTTTGATGTGTCGCGTCAACTCGTACAAGACCGATAAGTTTGATCACTACAACGCCCTCTCCCTCGAGGACCAAGCTCCGGTGCCTTAACTGCAGCTGCCTTTGGCTGCATGACAGGAGGGCCAACCACCTGTTGGGCCCACCTATCATAGACGCAAATGCAGGAGTAGTAAGTAGAAGCTTTCGCTACATGCTATCCCTCCCGCACGAGGTGGACAGACATGCATTAGTGGATTCGATATTGTAGAAGTAGGAGTAACGTCATTGTTCGTCTTCTCGAAGAGGCGAAGAGCCAAGCGCAACCCGAACGTGGCAGTTGCGAACGCTCGCGTGGTGCGGTGAATTGGAGCACGCATATAGTAGCCAGGCTCTTGCATGGGACAAAATTGCTATTTGAGCCCACTATTGTAGTAGTACTAGTACTTTCTACTCCCTCCGTCTAGGTGAGTAAGTCATTGAATTTGTAGCTAAGCTTCCCTCATTAAATTGTTTAACAATTAAACTCCATCATCCATTGGTTGATACTCATTCTGCATAGGTCCACGCGCTTAGCACAGTTTCCTCCTGGGTTACCAATGTTTATTTGCTAATTAATAGCATTGCATGCAATGAACTAGCCACTGCATGTTGTGTTTGGTAGTCTGAAGTCATTAAAAGCATGCACACCTCTCATCTCTTATTGGTTGATATGTCAAGAAACAAGAAACAAGGTAGAAGTTAATGCACCACGCCTAAGGCTGGTCATAGTGGGGAGTAACTTAGACCAGTAACATGCATATGTTACTAGTCTATGTTACTACCTTTATAGTGCATAGTATCATAAATTAGTATCATAGGTGGTCTCCTTTATTGCCATGCATGACACATAGTAGCATCACATTTATTATGTTACGATATCTACCTATGTTACTATAACCGTCTCTCTCTTCTTTAATTGCCTGCCACATAAGCATGTTTGCGAGTCCCAAGTGCATGATACTACTTATGTTACCCCTACTATGGCCAGCCTAAGTATTTGCCTTTCTAGAGATTTCAACAAGTGACTAGACTACACTGCGTGCAGTACTCCCTCCCTTCCGGTTTATAGGGCTCAAATCTCAAATCTCATGAACCAAGGCATTTTGAGATTAGAGGAATGTATCTTGTACTTTACAAAACTACCCTATTTAAACTCATGCATTAATTATGTAGTTCTCTCGTTTTCCTCTCCGCCTTGGTCGCGGTGCACAATATTGAGCACTCCTATATGACTAGCCGCTCTATCTACATGCGGGACATCAAAGCATCCGGGCCTGCGTGCCATCCACCAAATCACAGCGAGGTGCTACAGTCGAGACTCACCTGTCACCCCGGTGTGGCCGTCATGACCCGTCATATCACAAAACCCACACCTTTACCAGCAGTGGTAAGGTGGCCTCCAAGTTGGACTGGACGAAGCAACCATCATTTCATTGGAACGCTCATTGAAGCCCTTTCTTCCCTTTCTTGAAGAAAACCTCACTCCAGGCTACTCACTTCTGCCATTTTTCTTCTGTACCGACGAAGGAAAGGTGGGCGAATCAGTTATGCTGCTATATTTTCGTTCTAATAATCTTCTTTTTGTGAAGCACCGACCAATTCTCATAGCCTATTCTTTTCCCGTTTTCATTGCGATTGTGGTTTCCTTTCCATTGCTTTTTGTTGGTCAGTTCATTGCTGGATCCTGGAGCACTAGGGAAAAAGTTGCCGGCGGACAACCCACTGGAGACAGCGATCTCCAGGAAGCGAGCACCGACCAACGAGTTGACCATGTTGGCGGGCCAACCCATGGAGACGAAGAACTCCAAGAAACAAGCACTGGTAAAAGAGTTGACGATGTTGGCGGACGAACTCCTCAAACAAAGTTGGAAGAACAGCAAGGGCCCCACCGTGCCAACCCCAGAAACTCTGATGGCCACGTATGCGAGGCTCAAGGCCGAGTTTGAGGAGATAGTCGCCGTTGAGAAGCAGTATTCCCCTGGCAAGGTGATGGCCCCCATCGAGGACGAGGAGATGGCACCCGGAGGGATGAGATCCCTCGGTGAGATGCACAAGGTAAAAAATAATGGCTTATTACCATAGTTGTGGTTTTTGATTATTTGCAATGTGCTTGCTAATATGTTAGGGTTGTGCAGGTGACGGTGGATGTCCTTGATGATTCCGATGTCGCGGCCCGTCCTGTGGACAATGCCCCAGAGATCGTTTTCAATGTCGCGGTCCGTCCTGTTGGCATCGCCTTGGAGATCGATTCCGATGCCTCTATCCATCCTGTGGACATCGCCCCAGAGATTGATTCTGATGTCGCGGTTAGTCCTGTGGACATCGCCCCAGAGATCGATTCCCATGCCGTTGTCCGTGCTGTGGTCATTGCCCGAGAGATCGATGACAAGAAATAGTTGGTCGCGCTAATCCTTTAGGGTAGTTTGCATTGCCCTGTGTTTAATTACCAGAAGGATACGTGTTACCAAACCATCTTAGGGCTAGTGCACTATCTTGTGTGGGCGGTACTTGCTACTTTTGTTTTATAGTGAATCATGCGAACCCTCTCCGAGTTATGGAAACAGATGTATCCTCGTCAGCTTTTGATGTAATATATGGCATGCTTAGATGTAAGTTTGAACTGTTTATCATATCAGCAGGGCTTGTTTGATGATTCTTGGTGTTAGTAGGCTAGCTACTGTGCGAGCTATAGTACTTGCAGAACACTCACTAAAGAGAAACATTGGGGCTCATGAGCTCATAGTACGCTTATACTTATCCGTCGTCGATCGACCAATAGCCCTAGATCCTAAAATTGTAGGCTTAGCGATCGATCAGACAATAGTCAACACAGATACATTCAGTCCTCATTTGGTTCATAGGGTAGGATAATCATAGCAAAAGTACAGAGACGTACAACACAAAATGATAGCAGTGCAGAGACGTACTCCCTCCGTTCCAAAATAGATGACCTAGGCGGGCTAGTTTAGCCTAGTGGGTTTCAATGATATGACTTGGTACAATGCCGTCCAGTCTTCGCGTGTGGTAGCAGTATTGCGGTTACAGTAAGTTTTCTTGAAGAAGCGGAATTGAACGAAGTCATGATGGTTCCTTCGCCTGAACAACTTACAGTGGGAAAGGTTGGGCCTGCGATACGACTGGGGTAGACCAGCATAATTTTGTGCATGGTAGGTGGACCTGGATGGTCGACATCCCACATGTCGGTGAATTAAAGTACTCTTTCCGATATAGAGGAAGAGCAATGAGTATTCATTGTTTATTTTTGATGAAATCTATTGTCTCCACTGTTACGACGGAGGAGTGTGAAACATGGCAGCCCCGTGAACTTGGCATGTGCACCACTCCCTCCTTCCTCATGTAATGCTACCATACTGTTGACTATAAGGTTGGCTATAAGGTCACAACTTTTTCTTACTTTCTCTCTATCTATTTCCTCTCAAATGTTTTTTACCTTTCTTTTTTTAGACACAATTTTTATGCCTTTCTTAGAATTATTTTTTATACCTAGGAGCACGTTTAGAGACGGGCTCTTGCAAAGCCCACTCCTTGACTTTGTCAATGCATCTCTCTCCTCCACATAAGCAGGCTTATAGCCTAGTTTTTTAGTACTTGCTATGCATGCATGCGGCGGGCAGCTGGCGTCTTGAGGGGCTAGGGTGGTCAGAGCAGGCTCCTGAAGTGGTCCGGACTCCAGCATGGCCCACCTCACATTATCACCATATATTTCTTGGAGTCCGTGCACGGCGGGCGGGCGATCTCTTCTCCCTCCCCCATTTCTCTCTTCTCAGCCAGCGCCCGCCGAGCGATTAGATTTCGGCTATCAACGGTTTATTCAATTACAGTCCCACAAGTTAGTGAAATTGCAAGACAACGCTTGTCCCCTCTGGTGAGCGGCGTGCGAGCCGGACTGTCGGTGGTGCGACGCGAACGAGTCGTAAGTGTGCCGCCTTTTCCTTTAGAACTTGCGAAGCGTAACATTTTCGCGCGATCAATCGATAGAAATCCAAAACAAAATGACGAGGGCGGTACTTTCCCGCTCGTTAGGCGGGCTAGTTTGAGTGATATGACGTGCTACAGTGCCATCCACTTGCTCCATTTTTATGCAAGCAAGAGTTTACACTCGTACGTGGGAGGAGTGCGAAACACCGCGGATCTGATTTTGATCAAGGGATAACTGTTCCCTGCCAAATAATGGAGCACTGTTAGCGATTATAGCATGATAGTTAGGGCATCTCCAGCGGTGGCCCACAAATTTACACCAGCATCTGTTCGAGGACACAGATGGATGCGATCCGATGCTGCCCACATACCTTTCGACAACTATATGAACTAACCGGACAAAATTTGTGCAAACAAAGCAAATTTCAAATTAACCGGATGAAATTCATAACATTTCGAAAACTTTTCCTACAAACTGGACGAAATTCATTACATATTTCACACAAACCGTACTAAAACCTACTGTAAACCTAATCTAAATGATCGCCGGCGCCCGCCCACCAAGTCCGGCCATGAACCCGAGAAAGCTGGCCATTGCCTTTGCCTCCTCCTCATCCGCCTCGATAACCTCCTCCTCTGGAGCACAAGTTTCTGAAGATTTCCGCCTCCACGTCGCTGTCAAGCGGCTAATTGGCCGCCGATGTTTACCCCACCAAGCTTGGCATCGACTGAGTGGAGTAGCGGTGGCCTTCCTGGGACCAGAGCGGCGGCGACCTACCATGTACTACTCTTCCTCGCTGCCGGCTATGCCCCGGCACGCGCGCCGGCTTCGTGGTCGTGGCGGTGGAGGGCGGCCGAGGGGGGGGGGGGTGCCGGCGATCTCCTTCGTTTGCTCCTACGGCGGTACGTCGAAGAGAGCTTTGGAGCGCGCCCGGAGCGGAGTTGCTGATGTCCCTCGTCTGCTCCTGCGATAGTACGTCCAAGAGAGCTTTGGAGCGCCAAGAGGCCATGGTTGGAGTGGTACCGACAAAAGGAAGGGACCGGAGGAGAATAAGTTTGGGTCTTTGGCTATGGCTTTGAGCTGGGGCTCAAGTTAATATAGCGGGTGAATGGCAATGAGCCGCGGCAGACGGATGGACAACTGGCGCCGGAGTAGGTTCGTCGGGCGTGAATGCGGACGCTGCTTTAGTGACTTAACTACAGATGCGTTGGGTTACTGACATGTGGGCCCAACGGGCGTCTGGCCCGCATGTCAGTGACACACCAATTGCACCTGCAGTTAAGTCCGATGAATGTGGCATTGACGTTCTGGAGAGACGGTGACCATTTCAGGCGGGAAGCGCACGCTAGCGATGGAAGGGGTTTCGGTAGGCCAGGGCGATCAGACGCTGGCATGGTGGTAAAGTGTGAACTCATGGATGACGAGCCTTTGAAGCATATGAGACACGTATTGACAACCACACTTGTTGCCAGCTAGCCTTCGACGACTACCATTAGACACCACACAACCATGCATAACTTACGAATAATGGACGAATCGATCAGACACACACTCGTGTGCAGTGGCACTAAGATCGGTCGCTCACGATAGTACATACTCCGTACCATAGTACCCTCTCTAGCTAGGCTGTTTTATAGATTGTCGTTGTGATGGACGATATACATGAGCAAGGCGCTCCGATTATGACCCTTGGTGTTGAGCCAGGTGAATACATGCTCGGCGTTCGCGTAGGCCTCCATCAAACGTCTAAACAGTAATGTCAGGCACCGCCGGGGCGCACAGGTGATGGGCTCGCCGTTTGCGTTGCGCCATGAGCAGGACTTTGATTTAGAGGGCGACGTGCATGCATTAGCATGCTTTGACAGCGTGAGCATGAGTGTCTGACGCGAAGTATTTCATTTTCATTTGGCCGATGAGGGTGCGTTGCAGCGACAAGTCCGTGGTTTCATTCCCCACATACGCATAATTTTGGTTTTTATAGTATTTCTTTCTGCATTGGCAGGTAGGCCGCATAGATAGATAAAGAACACGAGCTGATGAGGTGCATGCGGACTGTTTGACTGGTCAACTAGACAAATACAGAGCTATACGCTGAGCCAGTGACCGTATAATCACCATATCTCGTATACTATGATCAAAGTGAGCTATCAAGACAAGTTCGATGACCGCCAATGCATTTTACTCGGTAATAAATGACCAGGATTGAAGGGGAATCCAAATTTCCTTCGTCTTCTGTCCTTGAGCTCTTGACAAACCAATCCACTATACGGTTGTCCGGCCACTCCACCACAGAGCTCTCACCAAGCGCCGTTCATGCCACCACGCTGCACACTAACCGGTAAGGCAGCGATGGCATCCCGCCGCGCTGAGTTCCTCGCCGCCCACGACCGCACAAAATTGTAGGGAAGCGATGGCATCCCGCCGTGCAGAGTTCATCGCCGCTCGCGACCTCACACCTATGTGGGAGGAATTTGAAGATGCCAAGGCCGAATGGGCGGTAGAGAAAGAGGCGGCCAAAACCACACAAAGGGAGCGGAAAAGTCAGAAAGCACTCAAGAAAAGAGAGGCCCGCCGCCGCAAGAAAGAAGAGGACGCACGCGCTGCTGCGAAGAGGTCGGCGGAGATCCAAGCATGGTGGGGTGTCGCCGACAAAGCCGGGAAGGAGAACGACGATGTCTGGCCAGCATGTGAGAAGGAGTAGTACTAGTAGTTAGTGTGTGTGTCAGTGTCTGAGTACGAGCATGTACCAGTACTACTAGTTACTACTGTAGTTTTTAGAGCAAATTACCAGTACATTAGCCTAGACTAAATGGAAAAATTCCTATCCTATGCATCAAATGGCATATCTTTCTCTATAGGAACTGAGATGCATGTCATCTCACTTCCTATGATTTTCATATTCCTATAAAATTACTATCCTATGAACGAAAGGATGCCTCTGTTGGAGTAACTACTGTAGCTAGCAGTACTGCTGGTACAGTAGTTTTCTTTAAGAAGCGGAATTCAATGGAGTCATGATGGTTCCTTCCTTCGAGCAACTTCAAAGTGGGAAGTGGGCCTGTGATTCGACGGCTCATTAGTCATTTTTACTTCGGCGCGACGACCGGGGTGACTCTCCCTTGGAGTTCTGCGTGCATGGCAAGTGGACCAGGATGGTCGACATCCCACATGTTCGCGAATGGAAGTATTCTTTCCGATATCGAGGAGCAAGGAAGCCGCGTGGTATAGTATCACTTCTGATTGGTTCTCAAAAAAGATAATATCACTGCTGATTTATAATTATTTTTTATTTCTGATGAAAGCTAGCATTTCAACTCTTATGACGAAGAGTGCCAAACACGGCACGTGCTGGATGTCCCACACGTCTGCGAAAGGAGTGGGACATGAACAGCGTGGTAGAGCCCAACGCAAAAAAAAAACCCAGCGTGACAGAGCGTCTCCACTTCTTCCACTTCTGGGTCGGAGACCACATGTAGTAGTACTGAGTGGTATGAATGATACAAAGTGCGACCTGAAGAGAAAGACACGTCTAGATGGAAGGTTGTAACGCCCCGGATTCGATGCGCCAGGTGTCTGCTAGTTATTCGTCGTTAGTGCTATGTCATTTTCTTGCGTGTTGCATATTGCCATGTCATCATGTGCATCTCATTTTGCATGCGTGTTCGTCTCAGGCATCTGAGCCTTTTCCCCATTGTCCGTTTTGCAATCCAGCACTCCTATGTTCCCCGGTGCCCCCTTTTGCCTCTTTTCGTGTGCAGGTGTTAAACTTTCTCGGAATGCCCCGAGGTTTGACAAACAGCCTTGGTACACCACCGGTAGACCGCCTGTCAAGTTTTGTGCCATTTGGAGGTCGTTTGATACTCCAACGGTTAACCGCGCAGCCCGAAAGCCTCTTTTGTCTTGCAGCCCAACACCCCTCCTAACTGGCCCGTAACCCATCCAAACCCCCTCCATGCTCTCGGTCGTTCGATCAGGATCATGTGGGCGAAAACCGCTCCTCATTTGGACTCTCCTAGCTCCCAGAATCTATAAATAGCCCCCTCCCCCGAAATTCGCGGATCAAATCTACCTTAACCCTAGCAGACTCCTCCTTCCGCCGCCGGACACGTCCACCCCACGCCGGACGTGTCCCCCTGCCGCCCCTGACGAATCCAGCCTCGCCACGTTGCCTTCTCTCTTCTCCCTCCGCTGTGGCCCTGCGGAGCCCATGGGAGGCCCTCCCGGCCCGGTCGGCCGCCGCCGCCGGCCCGCGCCCCGTGCCTCCCGGACTCCCGCGCCGAGCGCCGCGCCCCGCCGCCGCCGCGCGCCGCCGGTCGCCGCCTCCATCCCAGACGGCCCCGTCGCCCGCGCCTCCCCGTGCTCCCCGGTCGGACCCTGTCGTGCCTCGCCGGCCCCGCCCCTCCGCGGCCCGGCCGCGCCTCGCCGGCCCCGCGCCGCCGACGGCCCTGCCGCCCCGACCTCGCCGCTGCTTCGCCTCGGCTTCCGCGCGCTCGCTGGAGCCGGATCCACCCCTGGTGGGACGACATCCACCAGTACCCCCAACCAAACGCGCCTGCCCCGTCCCCGGATCTCTCCATCCCGGATCCCTCCGTCCCGCGTTGACTTTTCGCGAGGGTAAAAAATGTGCTAAGTCCCTGAGATTTTTGCATTCTGTTGCCCTATTCATCGCATCATAACTCCATGCATCCTGCTTCGTTTCGTGCGTATGATATATCAAAATGTTCGTCAAGAGATGCTCTACATTTCGTCCCATTGTGCCATGTTTGTTCGAGTTCATCTTGATGCCTGAATCATCGTTGCAAGAGTGCATGTTAATCTGCTGAAGCTGTTATAACTTGATGATTTATTATTTTTGATGCATTTGATGTGTGCATCTTATGAGCATGAGCTCTACATGTGTTTTGTACTACATCATGCCATCTTTACAGGGGTGCCATCCATGTATTTTTGTGAGTTGTGTACTGAGTGCATCAAGCTTGTTAAGTAGGGTACTTGCTGTTGCTGTTTTACTAGGACGTTTCTGTTATATTTTGTTGCTATGTAAACCTGCTGCTACAAGTCATTCTATCCATAATCTGGAGATGTTCACTAAGGATGTTTGGTTATACATGTCATGCTCTATCAATCAATGCCACTGGTTGCATTTATGGCCTGCTGTAGCTTGTTGTTATCTTGCTCCAAAGTTGCTAAATAATGTTGCTGTCAGCCTATTAACTTTAAGTTCAGTTGTTGCCATGATTGTTGCTAGTGATTCATGCACTCTATGAACTTGCTCTTTCCATTCTTAGCTTCATAAACATGTATTCTTACTGTTGGTTACCTTACCATGCCATGTAATGCTCTGTGGTGAGTGGCACAAGCTCACCAACATGCCTACTTATCGTTGTTCCTGCCATGATTGGAATCTGTCATATAACTTGCTATGTTTACATGGGTGCCATGCCATCATATCTTCTGATCCTTTTTGGCTCATGGTTAGTAAGGTACTTTTGTTTTATGCAATTAGTAGATTTATGCCATGCCTTTCTTTGCCATGATAAGTTCTTGTAACATGTTTTTGATAGCTCTAAACATTGCAACCTGATGTTATTTCTGCAAAGTCTGAAACTGATATTATTTGCTATCTTGCCATGTGTTTTGGAGCATGTTCTAGTGATTTCTGGAGATAGCTCAGTGTTAATGTTTTGTTATGCTTTACCTGTACATCATGTCCGTGCCTTTTATTCTCATATTGTGGTGCTTTAGCATGTTGTTTTCATGCGTGCAATATATCTAGTTGCTGTTTTGGATAGATTATTGTTATGACTTGTATAGAGTGTATGTGTTGCACTGTTGCTCCGTTTTGAGTGTGCTCTATATGAAACTTGCTTGATTTTGCATGTAGTTTCATATTATCATGTTGCATCCTTGTTTTGAGGTGTTTTCTTGATGTTTGTATGTATTTTGCATCAATGCCATGTTTAACTTGTTTTGCTCATATCTTCTAGGCCGTAGCTCCGAATTAAATGAACTTTATATGTCACTTGACTAGAATCTCGTGTAGATCATCTTGGTGCATCTTAACTTGTTGTTTAACAACTTGAACATAATGTTTATTCAGATCTGGACCAATTTCGAAATTTGCATATGAGGACTTACCGAAACTGTTATATGTTGTTTCCGGCCTCATTTAAACTTGCCTTGATGTGTTGTTCTTGCTTGCATCATCTCTTGCCATGAGTAGCTTCATGTAGCTTTGTCATGCATCATGCTTGGTTGTGCATCATGTCTTGTATATGTGTGGTGTGTTTACCTTGGATCTCGTTACTATCATTGCTATGCTTGTTGCTTCGTTCTATCGCTTTGCTGCGCTACCTATATTTTGCTCTTCAAGCCTCCCAATTGCCATGTCAGCCTCTAACCTTTCACCCTTCCTAGCAAACCGTTGCTTGGCTATGTTACCGCTTTTGCTCAGCCCCTCTTATAGCATTGTTAGTTGCAGGTGAAGTTGAAGATTGCTCCATGGTGGACAGGATTATGTTGGGATATCACAATATCTCTTATTTAATTAATGCATCTATATACTTGGTAAAGGGTGGAAGGCTCGACCTTATGCCTGGTGTTTTGTTCCACTCTTGCCACCCTAGTTTCCTTCATACCGGTGTTATGTTCCCGGATTTTGTGTTCCTTACGCGGTTGGGTGATTTATGGGACCCCCTTGACAATTCGCTTTGAATAAAACTCCTCCAGCAAGGCCCAACCTTGGTTTTACCATTTGCCTCACCACCACCTATACCCTTCCCTTGGGTCGGCCAACCCGAGGGTCATCTTTATTTTAGCCCCCCCCCCGGGCCTATCCTTGTCAAAGTGTTGGTTCGAACCGAGCCGCCTGCAGGGCCACCTCGGGGAAACTCGAAGTCTGGTTTTACTCGTAGCCTGTCTCATCCGGTGTTGCCCTGAGAACGAGATATGTGCAGCTCCTATCAGGATTGTCGGCGCATCGGGCAGTCTTGCTGGTCTTGTTTTACCATTGTCGAAATGTCTTGTAAACCGGGATTCTGAGTCTGATCGGGTCTTCCTGGGAGAAGGTATATCCTTCGTTGATCGCGAGAGCTTATCATGGGCTAAGTTGGGACACCCCTACAAGGTATAAACTTTTGAAAGCCGTGCCCGCGGTTATGTGGCAGATGGGAATTTGTTAATGTCCGGTTGTAGATAACTTGACACCAGATCCGAATTAAACGCATCAACCACGTGTGTAACCGTGATGGTCTCTTTTCGGCGGAGTCCGGGAAGTGAACACGGTTTTGGGTTATGTTTTACGTAAGTAGGAGTTCAAGATCACTTCTTGATCATTGCTAGCTTCACGGCCGTTCTGTTTTCTCTCTTCTCGCTCTTATTTGCGTATGTTAGCCACCATATATGCTTACTCGCTGCTGCAACCTCACCACCTTACCACTTCCATTCCCATTAAGCTTTGCTAGTCTTGATACCCATGGTAATGGGATTGCTGAGTCCTCGTGGCTCACAGATTACTACAACAATAGTTGCAGGTACAGGTTATGCGATGTTCGTGATGAGAGAGTGATGTTTGCTTGTTTTGGAGTTCTTCTTCTGCTTCTTCTTCGATCAGAGGATAGGTTCCAGGTCAGGGTGGATGTCGTTTGAGTTTCTGTTTGTGTTTCATCCATAGTCGGATGGTGCTCTTATGTATTGTGATGATGTAATCATGTGGCATTGTATGCCTTTTGTATGTATCCCCATCTATTATGTAATGTTGATGTAATGATATCCACCTTGCAAAAGTGTATCAATATGCGGTTCTATCCTTGGTGGGACCTTCGAGTCTCTTTAGGATAGTATCGCATATTGGGCGTGACAAGTTGGTATCAGAGGCTCGACCGACCATAGGATCCCCCCTTGTTTGATCGTGTAGTTTGGCCGTTTTCGAGTCTAGAAGAAAACTGTTTTCGGAGTCTAGTTATATCGGAGAGTAGGAATTCTTTTTACTCCTCTGCCCCTTCGTCGCTCTGGTAAGGAATCTTGACGTAGGTGTTTTGAATTACTCCTCTTCCCTTCAAATTTTTGCTTAGGATCACGCAGGTAGTTTCGTGAGTTGTCCATCCTCTTTTATCCAGTGCATCTCTCGTCAAGCCGAATCGAACCTCTTCATCGTTGCCAAGTTCAATCCTCAGTTGTTTTCTTTTCCCACCCACCCACCCTTTTTCATCTTAGAGTCCGAGTCTGTAATTGAGTATCCATCCTACTCGTGCGAAGCCTTTGTTTTCTTTCAACCGGTGTTTTTCTCTTCAAGATATACGTCGTTTTCCCCTTCCAAGTCGCCTTTGTTTTCCCGCCCTCCCACCCTCTTCTTCCCGGAGCCTGAGTCTGTTTCGACCATCAATTTCATAAGTGTGGTGCCTCATCAGCCTTCCGTCAATTATTTCAACCGGTGAATTCTCGTCTCGGTGGACATTCTTCAGCTCTTTTTCTTCTTCGGTGGATTCAATTCCAATTTTTGGTAGTGATTATATTCTTCCCTCAGATCAAGTGTTCTCCTTGCTCGTTTGCCTCTCGCCATTCAATCATTCCGGAGTTCAGAAGACATCTCAAGTGATTCGTCTGTGTTCCAATTAATTTGAGGTTGTCACCTCATTCAATTATTTCAATTGTTCCGGTGCATCATCTATCTCTTCAACAATCCTTGCCAACGGTGTTTTCTCTTCAGTGGGCCCTAACCCACAGGTCTTTTCCCAAGATCTTACCTGACTCTTCTAATTTTCCCGGAGCCATTCTCAAATTCATTTCCAAGTTTGACGTAAGAATGAATTTTCATCAGTCACATGCCTTCTCCAAGGTCGTTTTCAAATTCTTTTCATCTTTGGCTCAACCTTTCATCTTTTAATTCTCCCAGAGTATCTCAACAATTCATGGTGGTTCTCATCATCATTTCATCATTTGAAGACCGAAGAAGGATTTCTTAAATCTTGCTCCATTCTCTTCAAGATTCATGGTTCTAGCGCTATGCCATCCTCTCATAATTGTTTTCGATTGTGAGAATTCTTTTCAACCATTCGACGCATTTTAGGAGTTGCTTCCTTTCTCGATCATCCGAAGGCCATCATGTCATAATTCTTCATACTCAACATGTAGCTATCGTTCTACAAATCTTACCGGTGCAACGTTCAAATACCCTCTAATCAGTTCATGATTTCTTTGTTCTCATGTATTTAAATCCCCTCAAGTATCTTCATTCATTTTCCAATTCTTCCCGGTGAATTGTGCCTTTGCTATGTTCATTTTCAATTCTTACGGTGGTTCATTCAAGATTTCACTTCCTTCGTTATCATATCAAATATTCGTTGTTTCCAAATCCCACCGGTGGTTCCATTGTCGGGGAAACTGATCCACGAACACCTATGGGACCGGCGGACCGAGCCCCTTTCGGTTCGGCGGGGGGCGGAGATCATACGAAGAGCGGATCGAGGCGAAGCACACGAGCAGTTTACCCAGCTTCGGAGCTCTCCGGAGAGATAACACTCCTACTGCTGCATGTCTGAGTGTATTGAGTTCCTGCTCGGGAGCGCTGAGTGCTACAGTACACACTAGCTACTAACGAGACCGAACGTGAGTGTTTTTCTTCCTCCCTCCCCCTCTCTACGTTGCGCATGGGCCTCCTTTTATATGCTGAAGGGGTCACCGACAGGTGGCAACGTAGATAAGGGTAAAAATGGAAAAGGAATTGCAGTTGGTACAACCACCTGTACAGTGTATCCTACCTAACCCTGACGGCAGGGGACAAAGGCATTAAATGCCCGTCTGCGTCGCCCAAATAGTGCAGAAAGGGACCATCAGGGATGCCACCGCTCGCCACGATGGCAGTCTTGTCAGCGTCGCTCGCCACCGCGCACCGCTGGCTGCACAGCCTCCTGCCACGCGCGCCTGGAAAGGCTCCAGGGCGACACGTTGGTGGATGTGCTGGAGCGCGGGTACAGAGTGGTAGCTTGCCGCGGCAAGCGCCTTGCCGCGGCAAGCGCCTTGCCGCGGCAAGCGCCTTGCCGCGGCCGTTGTCTTGTCATGTCCGGAAGCTTGTCGCTCGCCGGGCCTTGCCGGGACGCGTGGCGCGTCGCGGCAAGTTCCTTGAGATGCCTTGGTTGGCCTTCTCGGCAAGCTCCTCTTGCCGGGGCCTTGTCTCCTTGGCTTGAATACTTTGTTCTTGAATGGTTCCAAAGGAACCACGGAGGACCTTGGCGGTCACCCGGCAAGCCTTGCCGCGGGGTGCTGCGACTGCCCGTGCACAAGTTCCGGATACTAGGGTACCCCTACTCTAGTACACCGACAGGAGCCCCTGGGCCTGGGCCAGACATGGCGTCGAGCGCTGTTGGGCCAGGCCCAAAACAGGGCATGGGCATGCGCGGCCTGGTTTACGCCGTATCTTACTCCGTATCCACCACGCCATCCCCGAACGGCACGCGCCGAATGCGGCGTCGTGGGAGAGATCGTGGGTGGTTTCTTTATTCGGAATAACGGAACGCCCGCCCCCTCCCTCTTTATAAGCAGGGGAAACAGGGGCAGTTCGCCCATCTCGCCGATTGCTACTCCAATCTCAGAAATCTCCGCCGCTCCCCCCTTCTTCCCAAAGCTGAAAGAGAGCAGCGCTCCGCTCCCCATCGCCACCAGCATCACCAACACCGTTGATCTCCCCCACCACCTCCGCCATGGCTCCGAAAGCCGACAAGGGGAAGGTCGTGAAGTCGGC